>NW_027224272.1:1167459-1490932 GCF_023699985.2 Odocoileus virginianus
TAACTGGACGGTTGCTTTCATAGTCAGGCAGAGAGTACCAGGCAATTTCAGCTATCTCTTGGTGCTAGTATGAGTAGATGCGTTTTCTGGGTGGAGAGAAGCATTCCCCGCTAGAACTGAAATGGTGGCTGCAGTGGCTAAGATATGACCACAAGAAATAATCCCCATGTTTGGGCTCCCAGTATCCCTACAAAGCAATAATGGTCTAGTATTTGTGTCTCAAGTGACAAGGGGATAATGAGTGCCCTTGGCATAAAACAGACTTTGCACTCAGCCTGGCTCATATGGTTCCTCATGGAGAGTCCTTGCACCTGGCATCTTAGGCCAGAGTTCCAGCTGCAAGAAGTCTGAACCTGATGCCTCGATTAAAGGTGGTGGCAGAGGGCTGTGTGCAGAGACACTGCACCTACACTGCGATCCGGAGCATGAGGAACACATTTGCCCACCACACGAGAGCTCTGCCCCTCCCTGCTGATCTCTGTAAAGCAGCCCTGCCCATGGCCTGGACTGTCAGCTTTGCTTCTGAACCAAACGTTTTTCCTTCTATTGGCTCAAGTGACACCAGGCTGGAGGACCCTTTGTGGGGGCCCAACTTGAAAGGGTCAGTAGCATCTCTGAATAATCAATCAGAAGTTTCTTAGAAAGTTAACTTGCACTTATGTTGAATAGGCTCCTGCTATGTATTTTAATTGAGAAATGAAAACTTAAACCTGTGTGTGTATGCATGCTAAGTTGCTTCAGTCATGCCTGACTCTTTGTGACTCTATGGACTTCAGTCTGCCAGGCCCTTCTATCTATGGATTCTCCAGGCAGGAATACTGGAGTGGGTAGCCTGTTCCCTTCTCCAGGGGATCTTCCCAACCCAGGGATCAAACTCATGTCTCTCATGTCTTCTGCATTGGCAGGCAGGTTCTTTACCACTAGTGCCACCCACATTCAAGCACACACAAAAATTCATCCGAATGTTTGTAGAAGCTTTATGTGTAATAGCCAAAAACCTGAAACAAACTAAATGTTCTTCAGTGAGGAATAAAAGACAGTTATCCACACCATGGGATACTACATCACAATAAAAGAGAGACAAGTGTACATATTACAACTGGGATCAATTGCTGAGTGGGAGGAAAAAAAAAAGCCAATGTTAAAAGTCAGCCTTATCTACTGTATAATTTCATTTGTATAAACTTCTCCAAAGGACAAAATTATATAGGCATATGTGTTTGTGGGTTTGCCTCACTCTCTCAATCCTAATTGTTATTTTAAAGCATTTGAAATGCTGTTTTGTTATTTTAAGGTATTTGCATTGTCCAAAAATCTAGATGTTACTTATGACTCATGAAATTTCTGATTCTGGTGAAGATGTAGTAGCTGAGACCATATTTATCTACATAACTGAAACAATTTAAAAATCAGATAAATTATGATAATGGACATTATACCATAGAAACAAGTGATCACTGAAAGACAGAAACAAATGATGTGAGCCTGTAAGTTCTCCAACTTACTGCATGGACATAGGTGGAGCATGGAGACTCTGAGCTGACGGGATGAAGCTGAGGATCTGGGGTATATTGAGCAGTTAGAGTTCCTAAGAGAGAGTACTGGACAAAAGAGAACTGCACAAAGAACTGTGGAGCCCGTGCAGGACTGGGAGTACTTCCTGTCAGAGTGATAAACCATACAATTCATTGGGCATCAGCAAGAGTACTCAGAAGTGTTTTGTCTAAGTGAAAGTGAAAGCTGCTCAGTTCTGTCTGACTCTTTGTGACCCCATGGACTATACAGTCCATGGAATTCTCCAGGCCAGAATACTGGAGTGGGAAACCTTTCCCTTCTCCAGGGGATCTTCCCAACCCAGGGATCCAACCCAGGTCTCCCACATTGCAGGCAGATTCTTTACCAACTGAGCCACAAGGGAAGCCCTTGTAAGCTACAAGGGAAGATTTGTCTAAGTAGTGTGGTGAAATAAGCTATAGTTCATGCTGCTCTGGTCCCAACTAATAAAGCTTAAAAGCAAGAACTGAAAAGATTATTTTGTTTCTAAGTCAACTTAATAGCATTACAGAACAGAGCTTGAGAATACTGATTTACTGAAATGAGAAGATGTATTTTTGCTCTGCACAGGTGTGAAGAAGGTAAAATCACAATTTCACAATGTCTGACATCCAATCTAATATTACCAAGCATGGAAAGAAATATAAATATATAACCAATAACTAGGAGAAATTTCATCAGTCAAAATTGACCTGGAAATGATATAGATGACAGAAAGAGTAGATAAGGACATCACAAAACTTATTATAACTGTATTTTAAGAAAGAAGAAGACAGATTAAACTCATTAGTGATACAGAAGATATAAAAAGATTCAAAATGCAACTGAAGAGATGAAAAATACAATATCTGCAAAAAAAATATACATTGGTTAGGAATAATGAAAGAGTAAAAACTTTAGTGAACCCATGCATTAAAAAATATCTGAACACATATTTATAGTGCATCTATTATGGGAGAAAAAAAAAAACTACAATCAGCTTTATAATTCCATATACCAGATGTTTCTTGTATTCACCTTTGAGGGAGTGGAAGAATTTTTGAGTTTTAAAGGGAGATAATTATAATTTATCAGTACTGTTAGCCTGTGTGTGTGCTCAAGTGATTCGGTCATGTCTGACTCTTTGTAACCCCATGGACTGTAGCTTGCTAGACTCCTCTGTCCATGGAATTTTTCAGGAAAGAATACTGCAATGGGTCACCATTCCCTTCTCCAGTGGATTTTTCTGACCAAGGGATGGAACCCATGTCTCTTTCATCTCCTGCATTGGCAGGCAGATTCTTTATCACTGTACCACTTGGGATTCCCCAGTACTGTTAGAATTTCTTGCAAAAAGAATATATGCACAATTACCTTAAAATAGTTAAATAAGCCTAACATAAGAATGAATAGCTATGTTTTAGCCAGAAAAAGTGACTGCTAAATGATATAACAGACACAATCTGAAATATGAACAGCATGATACAACAAAAGTTTATGTCTCCATGTGGACTGGCAGACATTCTGTGCTAACACGAGATACTAGAGTCCAGGTTGTTTGCTTCCTGTAGGTCCACAAATAAACACACAACTTCCATGTTTATAGATGAATGCAAAAACAACAGACTATAACATGGTAAACTGGATAGCAAATGCTTTGGCCTCAAAATGATAAATATTGCTTCTGTTCATAGATCAATGGCAAGGGCTAGTCATGATCTTTCTAACTATAATTGCTCTTGGTCATACAATTTCCCCTGAGCCTAGGAAGTTGAGGAAAACAAGAAATGGATGAACACTTTTTCTCCCCTATGACCTGTTACATAGTAGGTCCTCAACAGACTGCAACTAGTAGAATTTATGATGACCACCTTCTTTATTTCCTGGCAGAGTTTCTGAAGGGGCCAAATTTCCTTGTAATTCCTCAATTTTTTGAGGTCCTACTATGTGACAGTTGTTTCTAATCACGGGCTTACATCAAATTTTCAAAAGGATCCTGCAAAATGTCAGATGGAAGATTTTGTCTTCTTCACTCAGTAGTACCTTCCTGCACTGACCTAAACCATAACCTTTAAAAATCTTAATAGGATGTGAATTTTCTTCTTCTTGTTGGTGCCGGATCAAATTCTGAAAACTTGAACTGGTGTCCTGAGGCACAAAGAAAAGCCAGGATTTTTTATTTCTGCTAACCAAAGACAGTGTGTATGTCAATAACCAATTTTTTACGTCCTGGAAGGACCTGAGGGCTTTAAGGAAGTTAATCCTCAGTAGATGCTTGTTTTGCAATGATTTCCATGGTCTTTGATCTCTTCCAGGAAGGGGAAATTACCACCCCATCCCCACCCACCCCCACCCCTACCCCCCCCCCCCCCTCCGCCATGACTCTTGAGTTCTTATGGCTGGCCAAAAGCAGATAACAGGAAGAAAACAAACAAGTTTAATTCATGTGCATGGAGACCTAACTAGTGGCCAGGCAGCTTTTATACTTTTTAGACACATAACAATACACATGTGAGTAACTGTCAGGACTAAGAATTTTAGGCTTTGGGTGCTTCATTAGTGAAGAAACGTAAAAGAACTGGGGCTTTGGGTTGTAAATTAAAGAAGTAACAAGGGTTGTTTACACAGGCCTCTGCCTAGAATTCCCTATCTCTGGTAATAAGGATGCTCTTTTATCTTTAAATAAAAGATAAAGGAGTGTATCTTTCACATGAGAGATTTATTTCCTGCTTTCAGAGAGGAGGGTCAAAATGTCCCTCAAGGTTTGGTCATTTCTTAAGTAATTTTAATTCAAAATAATCAATATGCCATTGAGGTATATTTGGGGGCAGCCTACTCTGTCCCAGAACAATCTGTTTTCTACTATCACATATGAGGGGAGTTTTTCTTTTCACATAGGTAAGCTCATATGTGTGTGTGTCTGCAGTGGCCAGTGTCAAAAACAAATAAAAAATTAAAATTCTATTCTATATTGCAAATATCAGGAGGATTTCAAAACCCCTTCTGCAACTTCAAGATTTTATGCCCCAAATTGATAAATTCTATGACAAATTAGACTATATCCACCAGCTCTTTGGGAAAACATTTTGAGAATGTGGAGGAGATGCACAGTGGGTAGTCAGGTCTAAATTTCAATGTCAAAGCTACCTTTTATGTGATATAGGATGCTACTATCATAGAGGTACAGATGAGGGAGGGGACCACCAGGGACCTGGAATGCTCTAAGTCAGGGGGAGGCAGGTGAATTTTGCCCTGTTTGTTTCACTGGGAGCAGGTACAACTTTCAAGAGAAGGACTGAAGAACTGGCCAATAGGGCTGGTTTCAGTTTGGACAAGAGGGTGAAATGGAGAAGACCCAGGGGAAGGACACTGTATTGCAGAGAGAACAGGAAGTGATAAAAATGCCAGCATCTAGGCAGGCTCAGCTCTCAAGAAGCCCTGGGGCCGAGGTAGAAGACCCTAGATTAATAAAACCCACAATCTTCCAATTCTGTTTCTTGTTTTGAGCTTTATTCTTTAAACCTGCTTTAAGACATTGGCTGCTACATTCTTTCTATAATATATCCTGAGAGGCATTAAGGAGTAGTGAGAAGAGAGGTAAGGGGCAGAAGATCTGCCTCAGACCGGAAAGAGTGGAACCTAGTGGATTTCAGATGAGTTAAGAGAAGAGGTCTAGCGGCAGCTCTGTCACAGACTAGACATGTGAAATCAGAAAAAATCACAAGCTCTTTGAGCCTGAGGCTCTTCTTTTATATAAATTTGGTTTTATAAGTCCTGTCTTCTAGGACTGTTAGAATGTGCATGTAGTATATAAAGCACATGGCACAGTGCCTCGCATTTCTTAACACTTTAATGAATAAGAGTTACTGCTATGGGGATGTCCCTGATGGTCCAGTGGCTAAGACTCCATGCTCCCAATGCAGGGGCCTGGGTTCCATCCCTGGTCAGGGAACTAGATCCCTCATGCCACAACTAAGGGTTCACAAGCCGTCACTAAAGATCCCACATGCTGCAATGAAGATTGAAAATCCCGCATGTCAAAACTAAAACCTGGCACAGCCAAATAAACGAAAAAAATTTTAAGGGTTACTGCTATGATTATGTCAATTCCAAATTCTATCTCAAGGGATTATCATCTATAGTTTCAAAAACTCTTTAGAGATGATAATATATATATAAAAGACTTAGTTTGTGCATGTGTTCAAGTGCATTGGATAAGAGTGCAGATCATTTTCCATTCCTGTTCCAGGTGAGAATCTCTGTCTTGTTAACTATGATTCAAAAGTAACAGCTAACAGGAGTTGACCACTTTAGAAATCTGGATTTCAAGTTGGAGACATATCATCCGAGGGTCTGCTCACTGCTCATGATGCCCTCAGCCTCATCTGGCCCATCATGCAGTTTAGTGTGAAATTAACTCCTAAAGGACTTGACGTTTCCTCAAGATCCAAACTGCCACACCTAACTGCATCAACACTTTGGCAGTCTCATAGGACTGTCCACCTGGACCTACTCACTCCTTCATTTTACTTGTCCTTCAGGCATTAGAAGACCCTGCCATCGTCCTTAACGGAATACCGCTCTTATATATCAAAACACTGTGGGCAGGTCCTGAGTCATTAATCCTAAAATTCTCACTACTAGGGCTGTTCTGTCCAAAGAGCAGGTATTCAATAAAGCTTTCGGAAATGAATGACCCAGTGAGCTTAAGGTATAATTTCTTAATATTTGTGTTTTTACATTCTTGAAATAGCCAAGCAAATTCATGTACATGTCATTTAATTTCAGAGAACAAGAGCTAAAAGGAATAAGAAAGCCAAGATTTCAATATCTTTTAGATTTTCTTCTTTATTTTTCTCTATTCATCTCAACTATCTTAGACTTCTTTCACATTTACAAGGAAATGCCTATAGCAATGCCATGTTATCTTACTCCAGATGACAAAATAAGATGGATGGTTTCACAGTCTGTTTTACAAAACAATAAATCTCTTATTTGTAAACGTCATTATAGCATGAAATGTGTGACCAATGTAATTTATAAACTTGAAGATGTTGATGGTAATATATATTTAAGAAACAATATTTGAATGATATATACATCAAAAAAAGAATACATTTTGAAGTAACACATATAATATAGGAAGACACAGGCTTATATACTGTCTTCCTTTCACTCTCCCCTCAGACTTAAATTCTATTAAACACTAAGTTCCTCTTCTAAAACTGCATGAAAAAACTACCCTTGGACTTCCCTAGCTCTGGAAGAAGCTCCTAGCCTTGGCATAGAACTTGCAGTGGCCATGGAAGGACAGATAGCTCTGCCTGAAATTCTGGCTTGTTCTTTTTGTTGACATTCAAAAGCATCTGTGCTTCCATAATAGGCTCTTTCATTTTATACTTCAGCTATAGAAATGGTACTAAAGAAGAGACTTTCTTAATTACAGGGTGCCTCTACAAGAATGGGCTTCCTTGGCGGCTCAGGCAGTAAAGAATGTGCCTGTAATGCAGGAGACATGGGTTTGATCCCCGGGTCAGGAAGATCCCCTGGAAAAGGAAATGGCAACCCACTCCAGTATTCTTGTCTGGGAAATCCCATGGACAGAGGAGCCTGATGGGCTACAGTTCATGGGGTGGCAAAGAGTTGGACACAACTGAGCGACCAACACTTTCACTTTGTACAAGAAAGCTTATAATGTGCTCGTTTTCCCTTCCTGGCTCTGTCGGTGCCTTAATCACTTATTGTACATGATACAGCTGCAGGAGCAGTGATGGTGGATGTGACCCTCCAAGATCCCTGGCGAGTGCTAATTATCCTTAAAACAGGCAAGTCTGAGGAATACTCTTGTAAAGAAGTAAGAAGGAGGAGTAGGACTCTTCTCCAGCTGTGAAGGCGCGTCAGACCACCCAGATCCTACCTCGCACCTCAGAGCCTACAGCCTCTCCAGACTACCAGCAGGGGCAGATCTTTGCTTCATGACTCAAGTTCCAGAGCATGTGGTCCACTCAGATCTCTGTACTTGGAGTTCTGACTGCTGATAAGCTCTGTGGATAGTATTACCTTCCCTGTATGGGCTGAGATTTTTGCCCAACTCTTACACAGCATGAGTCAGGGTCCCAAGCACAGTAGAGAAGCTGAAGCACAAGGCAGGAGCCCTAAGATTAAGGATGGGCTGTCAGAGAAAAAAACATGTTGATCTAGTCCTTCCTTTTATCCTATAGAATTACTATCCTAAAGACCTTCTTTCTTAAAGATGTATTTGTTGTTGTTATTTAGTCATCAAGTCATGTCCAACTCTTTTGCGACCCCATGGACTATAGCCTGCCAAGCTCCTCTGTCCATGGGATTTCCCAGGCAAGAATACTGGAGGGGGTTGCCATTTCCTTCTCCAGGGGACCTTCCCAACCTAGGTATCAAAGCCCTGTCTCTACATTGGCAGGTGGATTCTTTACTACTGAGCCACCTGAGAAACCCAAAGATGTATTTGCTACATAGAAAAGGCAGATACACAGGATTTTGTGAGGCTGTACATTTTTTTAATGTAAAATTTATTTTATTTTTATTTGAGTGTAATTGCTTTACAATGTCGTGTTAGTTTCTGCTATACAACAACATGAATCAACTATATGTATGTACGATTGAGGGCAGGAGGAGAAGGGGGCAACAGAGGATGAGATGGTTGGATGGCATCACTGACTCAATGGACATGAGTGTGAGCAAACTCTGGGAGACAGTGAAGGACAGGGAAGCCTGGCATGCTGTGGTCCATGGGGTTGCAGAGTCGGACACAACTAGGTGACTATACAGCAACAACTATACCTATACACATATATGTGTATAAACCCTCCCTTGTGAGCCTCCTGCCCACTCTACCCCTCTAGGTCATCACAGAGCACTGAACTGAGATCCCTGTCCTACACAGCAGCGTCCCACTAGCTAGCTATTTCACACATGGTAGTGTATATATGTCAATCCTATCTCCCAATTCGTCTCACCCTTCCCCTTCCCCTGTGTCCACATGTCTGTTCTCTACATCTGCATCTCTATTCCTGCCCTGCAAATAGGTTCATCTGTACCATTTTTCTAGATTCCATATATATGCATTAATATATGATATTATGGGCTTCCCTGGTGGCTCAGATGGTAAAGAATCCGCCTGCAATGCGGGAGACCTGGGTTTGATCCCTGGGTGGGAAGATCCCCTAGAGAAGGCCATGGCAATCCACTCCAGTATTCCTGCCTAGGAGATCCTATGGACAGAGAAGCCTTGTGGGCTATAGTTCATGGGGTTGTAAAGAGCTGGACACAACTGAAGTGACTTCTCATGCATTCTACAACATTGCACTGTCTAGTGTAGTGACTTAAAATTACCATTATTGGGACTTCAAAGGTAGTCCAGGGGCTAAGATTTCGTGCTCCCAATGCAGGGGACTTGGGTTCAATCCATGATCGGGGAACTAGATCCTGCATTGTTCAGCTAAGAGTTCACATGACACAACTAGAGATCCTGCAAGCTGCAAGCTAAAGAACTCACATGCCACAACAATGAAGATCCCACATGTCGCAACCAAGAACCAGTGCAGCCAAAATAAATAAATAAATAAATAAATAAAAATATTTAAAATTACCATTATCCATAAGAATATATAAATAATAAAAATAGCCTCATTATATATGATTCTTTCTGATATTCTCTGTCCTATTCTAGTCTTTATATTCAAGATCATTCTTTCATATTCTATTGAAATAATAATAATTAAAGGTCAGTTCTCACCCATTAAAGAGACTTCAGGTGGTTATTGCATCCTCTGGGGTCACTCATACTGCCTCCAGCAGTTCAAATTTTATACTCTCCTGATATGATGCTATTGATACTTGATGGCAGCTGTGATTTCTGTTGCCACCTCATATTCCTGCAGTGAAAAAATAGAAATTCACTGTACTAAGATACAATTGCAATAGCTGAAAAGGAACTTAAAATGTATGCTCCGAACTATCTTATCAGCTGTCTTGTACTGTAGACTTCAGTCTCACCACAACTTCACGGCATGCCCCTCCTCTCCATTGTGAAAAGTACTCATATCAAATCAAGTATCTCTGTATTAGACTTAAGGAACCCTGAAATATTTTTGCTCTGTGAACAGCATTAAGAAAAGAAAATTGCAATACACGGAGTGGGAGATAATATTTGCAAATCACATATCTGCAAAAGGGCTCTTTCCCTAAATAAAAAAAGAACTCTCTAAATCCAATGCTAATAAACAGAGTCTAATTTAAAAATTGGCGTAAGACCTAAATATATGCTTTACCAAAGAGGACATGTGGATACCAGATAAGCAGATGAAAACCTGAAAACACATTACATATCCTTTAAGGAAATGTAAACTTAAACCACTGAGATAACATTATGTATCTATGAAAATGGCTTTAAAAAATACTAAAACTACCCTGTCCTGGTGAGGATGTGGAGGGACTGGTGGAAATGTGAAATAGTCCACAGTCTCCGGAAAATCTTTCAGAAGTTTCTAATACAGTAAACTTATGTTTGAACAGGTACAAAACTGTATATTTTCATAGAGGAATAAAAATTTATACTCACACACAAAAAATCTGCATCCTAATTTTTATAGCCGCTTAATTTGTAATAGCCAAATACTAGAAGCATATCAAATTCCCTTTTATTAGGAATGGATAAGACTGTGATACATATCATGGAATATTATCTCACAATAAGAAAGAAGAGACAAGTGTACATGTTACAAATGGGATCAATCTGGAGCTTATAATGATGAGTGAAAAAAAGCCAATCTTAGAGATAAGAAACCTTATATTCTCTAATTTCCTTTACAATTCTCAAAAGGACAAAATTACATAGGTATGTGTGTTTGCAGGTTTACTCAGTCTTTGAATCTTAATTTTATTTTAATGCATTTGAAAGTTTGGTTTGCTCTTTTAAGACACTAGAATGCTGTAATTATTTAGATATTACTTATGACTTATACAACTTGTGGTGAAGATGGAGTAACTGTGACTAGATTTATGAACTTGTCTGAAACAATGGAAAAATAGATAAAATATATGAGAACAATAGTCAATATATTGGACATCACCCCATAAAAGGCAGTGATCACTGAGAGAGGAAAACAAAGGATGTGACCCTGTAATTTCCCAAGCTTACTTCTGGGACCAGGTGGAACCCAGGTGGAACCTGGGTTCTCTATGAGTTGATGAGATGAAGCTAAGCGTCTGGGAAGGACTACTTAGGTAGAGTTCCTAAGAAAGAGTAGCAGAGAGGACAGTGCTGCACAGAGAAAGAACTGTGGTGCCCACACACGGCAGGGAGTACTTCCTCTCAGAGTGATAAACAATAGGATTCATGGGGCATCAGCAAGAGTACTGAAAATTGTTTTATCTCAGTGGTGTCGTGAGTTAAGCCATAGCTAATTCTGCTCTGATCCCAACTAACAGAAGTTGAAAGCAAGAACAGAAAGGGGACTTCTCTGGTGGTACAGAAGATAAAAACCAGCCTGCCAATGCAGAGGACACAGGTTCAATCCCTGGTCTGGGAAGATCCCACATGCCACAGAGCAACTGAGCCTGTGAGACACAATGACTTAGGCCACATGTTGCAACTCCTGAAGCCCATGAGCCTAGAACCTGTGCTCTGCAACAAGAGCAGCCACCACAATGAAAGCTGTACACCATAACAAAGAATAATCCCCACTCGCTACAACTAGAGAAAGCCTGTTTAATGAAAATAAATTAATTAAAATTAAAAAAGATTATTTTGTTTCTAAGTAACTTCACAGCATTACAAAACAAATCTTGAGTATACTGATGTATTGAAATTTAAAGTAAATCTATATTACACTGAATAGTTAAAAAATCATCTTCAAAAATAAGGACAATGCTGGAATATCATGCTGCCCTATTTCAAACTATACTACAAAGTTCCAGTAATCTAAATAGAATAGCACTGCAAAAAAAAACAAGATACATAGTTCACTAGAACAAAATAGAGACCACACTTTTAGGCCCAATTAATCTATGACAAAGGAAGAAAGAGTATACAATGGAGAAAAGACAGCATCTTCAATGAATGCTGTTGGGAAAAATGAACAGCTACATGAAAAAGGATGAAACTTGATCACTTTCTCATACCATATACAAAAGCAAAAAATAGACCAAAGACTTAAACATAAGACCTGAAATCATAAAATTCCTAGAAGGAAATAGTATATTCTTTAACATCAGTCTTACCAATATTTTTTAGGACCTGTCTCTTAAGTCAAGGGGGGAAAAAAAAGAAAAATAAAAACAAAAAACCCAAATGGGACTCAGTTCAGTTGCTCAGTCATGTCTGATTCTTTGCAACCCCATGGACTGTAGCACGCCAGGCTTCCCTGTCCATCACCAACTCCCGGAGTTTACTCAAACTCATGTCCATTGAGTCAGTAATGCCATCCAACCATCTCATCCTCTGTCATCCCTTCTCCTCCCGCCTTCAATCTTTCCCAGCATCAGGGTCTTTTCAAATGAGTCAGTTCTTCACATCAGGTGGCCAAAGTATTGGAGTTTCAGCTTCAACATCAGTCCTTCCAATGAACACCCAGGACTGATCTCCTTTAGGATGGACTGGTTGGATCTCCTTGCAGTCCAAGGAACTCTCAAGAGTCTACTCTCCAACACCACAGTTCAAAAGCATCAATTCTTCGGTGCTCAGCTTTCTTTATAGTCCAACTCTCACATCATACATGACTACTGGAAAAACCATAGCTTTGACTAGATGGACCTTTGTTGGCAAAGTAATGTCTCTGCTTTTTAATATGCTGTCTAGGTTGGTCATAGCTTTTCTTCCAAGGAACAAGCATCTTTTAATTTCATGGCTGCAGTCACCATCTGCAGTGATTTTGGAGCCCCCCAAAATAAAGTCTCTCAGTTTCCATTATTTCTCCATCTATTTGCCATGAAGTGATGGGACCAGATGCCATGATCTTAGTTTTTGAATGTTGAGTTTTAAGCCAGCTTTTTCACTCTTCTCTTTCACTTTTATCAAGAGGCTCTTTAGTTCTTCTTCACTTTCTGCCATAAGGGTGGTGTCATCTGCATATCTGAGGTTATTGATATTTCTCCTAGCAATCTTGATTCCAGCTTGTGCTTCATCCAGCCTGGCATTTCACATGATGTACTCTGCATATAAGTTAAATAAGCAGGGTGACAATATACAGCCTTGATGTACTCCTTTCCTGATTTGGAACCAGTCTGTTGTTCCATGTCCAGTTCTAACTGTTGCTTCTTGACCTGCATACAGATTTCTCAGGAGGCAGGTCAGGTGGTCTGGTATTCCCATCTCTTTCAGAATTTTCCATAGTTTGCTGTGATCCACACAAAGAGATGTTTTTCTGGAACTCTCTTGCTTTTTCGATGATCCAAAGGATGTTGGCAATTTGATCTCTGGTTCCTCTGCCTTTTCTAAATCCAGCTTGAACATCTGGAAGTTCACGGTTCATGTACTGTTGAAGCCTGGTTTGGAGAATTTTGAGCATTACTTTGCTAGCATGTGAGATGAGTGCAATTAGTTTGAACATTCTTTGGCATTGCCTTTCTTTGGGATTGGAATGAAAACTGAGCTTTTCCAGTTCTGGTGCCACTGCCAAGTTTTCCAAATTTGCTGGCATACTGAGTGCAGCACTTTCATAGCATCATCTTTTAGGATTTGAAATAGCTACCTGCAATTCTATCACCTCTACTAGCTTTGTTCGTAGTGATGCTTCCTTAGGCCCACTTGACTTCGTATTCCAGGATGTCTGGCTCTAGGTGAGTGATCACACCATCCTGGTTATCTGGGTCATGAAGATCTTTTTTGTATTGTTCTTCTGTGTATTCTTGCCACCTCTTCTTAATATCTTCTGCTTCTGTTAGGTCCATACCATTCTGTCCTTTATTGTGCCCATCTTTGCATGAAATGTTCCCTTGGTATCTCTAATTTTCTTGAAGAGATCTCTAGTTTTTCCCATTCTATTGTTTTCCTCTATTAAAGTAAAAAGCATCTGCATAGAAAAGGGAAACCATCAACAAAATGAAAAGGCAACCTACTAAATGGTAGAAGATGTTTGCAAATAATATATCTGAGAAGGAGTTATTATCCAGGATTGAGAAAGAACTCACACAACTCAACATCTAAGTAAAAAACTGGCAGTGGACCCAAATAGACATTTTCCAAAGAAGACATGCAGATGGTTAACAGGCACATGAAAAATGCTCAATATCGCTATTCATCAGAGAAATGCAACTAAAAACCACAATAAGAAACCACCTCCCATCTGTCAATATGGCTATCATCAAAAAGACAACAAAAAACAAATCTTGCTGAGTCTGTGAAATAAAGGAAAACTTCAGACATTTGTTGGAATTGTAAACTGATACAACCACTATGGGAAAAAGTATGAAGATTTCCCCCAAAATTGAACATAGAACTATTGCATCATTATCTACCTGAAGAAAACAAAACCAGTAATTCTAAAAGATACAGTCACAACAATGTTTACTGCAGAATTATTTACAATAGCCAAGATATGGGAGCAACCTAAGTGCTCATTAATTGATAAATGGATAATAATGAAGTGGCATACACAAGAGAATATTCTTCAACCATTAAAAAATGAAATCTTGCCATTTAGGACAACATGGATGGATCTAAAGCATATTAATGTAAGTGAAATTGTGAGACAGAGAAAGACAAATATAGGATTCCACTTATATGTGTAACCTAAAAAAACAAAATAAAAATAGACTCATAAATACAGAGAACAAAAGGGTGGTTGCCAAAGTGGAGGTGGTGGGGTTTTAGGCAAAATAAGTGAAGAGGATTAAGAGATACAAACTCCCAGTTATAAAATAAATAAGCCCTGGTGATGTATTATATAGCACAAGGAATTTGGTCCACACTATTACAGTAATTTTTTATGGGATGAGAGTTACTAGACTTACTGTGGTGATCATTTTATAATGCATGTAAAGGTTGAATCAGTATGTAGTTAACCTGAAACTAATATTACATCAACCATACGTCAATAGAAAATAAATTTTTAAAAGTTGTATTTCTTACAGGAAAGTGTAAATTAGGTAAAATTGCAATTTCATAACATCTGGCATTCAATCAAATATTACCAGGACTGGGGAGAAGGAAGAATATAATACTAGGAGAAAATTAATCGATCAAAACTGACCTGGACTCCGCTCGGGGCAGAGCAGAAATGGCGTCTGCCCACGGGGTCGGGGAGGCGGCGCAGAGCGGGGAGCCGGGTCAGCCGGAGCTGCCGCTGCCCCAGCCGCATCCTCCGCCTCCCAGCTGCCGCAGGAAGAGGCGGCGGCGTCCCCTATGGACGATGGTTTTCTGAGCCTGGACTCAACCACCTATGTCCTGTACAGGGACAGGGCAGAATGGGCTGATATAGATCCAGTGCCGCAGAATGATGGCCCCAATCCAGTGGTCCAGATCATTTATAGTGAGAAATTTCAGGACGTCTATGATTATTTCCGGGCTGTCCTGCAGCGTGACGAGAGAAGTGAGCGGGCTTTTAAATTAACCAGAGATGCTATTGAGTTAAATGCAGCCAATTACACAGTGTGGCATTTCTGGAGAGTTCTCTTAAAGTCACTCCAGAAGGATCTACATGAGGAAATGAATTACATCTCGGCAATAATTGAGAAGCAGCCCAAAAACTGTCAAGTTTGGCATCATAGGGGAGTGCTGGTGGAATGGCTGAGAGACCCATCACAGGAGCTGGAATTTTTGCTGGTATTCTTACTCAGGATGCAAAGAATTACCAGGCCTGGCAACACCGACAGTGGGTTATTCAGGAATTTAAACTTTGGGATAATGAGCTGCAGTATGTAGACCAACTTCTCAAAGAGGATGTGAGAAATAACTCTGTCTGGAACCAAAGATATTTTGTAATTTCTAACACTACGGGCTACAATGATCGTGCTATATTGGAGAGAGAAGTCCAGTACACTCTGGAAATGATCAAGCTAGTCCCACATAATGAAAGTGTGTGGAATTATTTGAAAAGGATTTTGCAGGATCGTGGTCTTTCCAAATATCCCAATCTGTTAAATCAATTACTTGACTTACAGCCAAGTCACAGCTCTCCCTACCTAATTGCCTTTCTCGTGGATATCTATGAAGACATGCTAGAAAACCAATGTGACAACAAGGAGGACATTCTTAATAAAGCATTAGAGTTATGTGAAATCCTAGCTAAAGAAAAGGACACTATAAGAAAGGAATATTGGAGATATATTGGAAGATCCCTTCAAAGCAAACACAGCACAGAAAGTGACCCACCTACAAACGTACAGCAATAATACCATCTTGACGAACTTGATGGGATGCTTTTATTTTTTTAAGAGACTCTAATGAAGGAGTTAAAAACTAGAGCGATCATTCCCTTTGCCTGTGGTGTAAAACATACAATGCACAGGTACTGCTTTTTAACATGAACTGTGTGTGTGCTCCTTGGGTGTGCTGCTATTCAGACTAGTTCCAAGTAACTGATTTTTTTTTTTTAAGCAGAGAATTTGGGGGAGGAAGAGGAAGCAGAAAGTCCATAAAGGAACTTTTGTAGTCTTATCAACATTTACTCTAACCCCTTAGCATCAACTTCTCCCTAAATGGTTTATGTGTCAGGATTTGCAGCGTTAATGTTTGCAGGTATGTAAAGGATATAAGGAACTTACCTTCTGGTTCAGAAAGCAGGGGATGCAGTTGTTAGGTCAGAGCTGCTCCGCCACACTCACAGCATCGTGCTCTCACTGTAACCAACTAATGCCAAAAGAATGGTTTTGTAATAAAATTACAGATGTATTCTAAAACAAACAGAAAAACTGACCTGGAAATGATATGGATGATAGAATGAGTAGACAAGAACAGAACAGTCATTGTAATTGTATTTTATTTGTTCTGGTGAATTTTGCCCTGTTTGTTCTACTGGAAACAGGTATAGCTTACAGAGGAGGACTGAAAAACTGGCCAGCAGGTCAGGTTTCAGTTTGGACAACGGGGTTGGACACTGTATTGCAGAGAGAACCGGAGCTGATAAAATGCTAGCCTCTGGGCAGAGTGGGCTCTCAAGGAACCCTCTGAAGGGCTGGGATAGAAGATCCTAGGTAGACGAAGCGCACAGACAATCCTCAAATTTTGTTTCTTGTTTCAATCTTTATTCTTTAAATTTACTTTAAGTTCCTGGCTACTACATTCTTCTTTCTTTATTCTGAGAGGCACTAAGGGGTAGTGAGGAGAGAGGTAAGAGGCAGAAGATATGCTTCAGGCTGGGGAGAGTGGAGCAGAATCTGCTCTGGATGAATTCTGGTAAGAGGTCTAGTGGCAGCTGTCACAAACTAGATACATGAAGTCAGAAAAAAATCACAGGCTCTTTGAGCCTGAGAATCTTCATATGTGAATTTGGCTTTATAATTCCATTTTATAAGACTTTCGTAATGTGTATGAAGTATACAAAACACATGGCACAGTGCCTGGCGTATCATAGGGCTTTGATGGATGAGAGTTATCGCTGTGACTAAGTTGACTGCAAATCCTAACCCCCTACCTGTCTTTGTGTGTGTGTGTGTATGAGTGTGCATTGTCTAGGTATAGGCTTTCTCAGAAAACATAAAGTGCTATGGGATATAGTATGTCAAATCAGACCAAATTAGTCGGTTGTTTTTTAGACAACTGGTTGTCTTCCCAGCTAGATGTAATTGAAATTTCCTAGAATTTGTGTCAAGGATGAACCTCTTCCCTCTCTCCCAGTCACCATTTGTAGGGCTTCATAATACATTAGTCCTTCCTTCTCTGTGTGTTACCTACAGTGGATGACTGAAACTATATATATATAATGTTTCTTCCCATTCATGCCCATAATAAAGTTCAACTCACAAACCAGGCACAAACCAGCCAGCATCACTAATCTTGTACTTTGGGCTACTAAACAAAATAAGGGTTATTTGAACACGAGCTCTCTGAAACTTCAGTAGTCAATGGGATAACAGAGTCTATGAGTCTACTATGTGACTAACAGGAGTAATATACTGCACAAAGGGGATCCTGTCCCAGGAGGATGGAGCAGGACAGAATGAGATTTAATCACAATACTCAGAACTGTGAGCAATTTAAATTTTGTGAATCATGTATTTCTTAAATTTTGCATTTATATTTTAATAGTTAGGACCACAGTTGACTGTGGGTAAGTGAAATATTAAAAAGCACAACCAGGGGCCTTCCCTGGTGGTCCAGTGGCTAAGACTCTGCAATCCCAGGGCAGAGAATCTGGGTCTGATCCCTGGTCATGAAATTAGATTGTGCATGCTGCAGTTAAGAGTTCCCATGTTGCAATTAAAGATCCCGTATGCCACAATCTAAAGATCCCACGTGCCGCAACTAAGATCTGGCACAAATAAAATTTAAACAACCAGGATAAAGGGGCACTACCAAATTTCACCCTCAAAATTCCACTTTGGCATATTGGTTATTTTGAATTGAAGGTACTTGAGAAATAGTTGGCCCTCCTTTGTCCCCCTGAAAGTATGAGATAAATCTCCAATATGAAATGTACTCTCCCTGTACCAGGACAGTAAAAGATATCTGTATCAGTAGAGACAGAGAACTGAGAGCCAAAAAGACTGTATAAACAAACATTGTTACTACTTGGCCATTTACTACACTTAGTCCAAACGCCTTTGTCACGTCAATGCTTCACAAATTTGTCTAAAAGCTTCCTGCTTGAGTCACTTCTTTCAGTCTCATTTTTTGTGGTGTTCCCATATATACAAAATTAATTTTTTTCCCCTATTAATCTCTCCTTTTATTACAAGGAAGTTTCAGCCAAGAACTTAAAAGGGGACAGGGAAAATTATTTTTGTCTCCTCTATACCTCCCATGCAACCCTTCCCCCACTTTAACATTAATTTCAACCTGACCAAAACTTTAGCTCTCAAATCCCTTGCCAAATTACACTGAAGACAGCTTGATTAAATTCTTCTTTGATGGAGTGAGTGCTGGCTCTCCTAGGTGATGGCCAACTGTTAGCCCTGTGGCTTCTGTGTCTAATCTCAAGGGAGTATCTTCTGTATTTCTCAGAAACTTAGAGGTGACATATACAAAACAAACAAACAAACAAACAAAAAACTTAAGTTTGTGCATGAGTTCAGATGCACTGGGACAAGAATGCAGATCACATTCCATTCCTGATCCAAGTGAGAATTTCTCTCTGGTTTACCTGAGATCAAAAAGTAACAGCTAACAGCACTTTACATCTCTTGACATTGTCATTTTATCACTTGAAACACATCATCTGAGGGTTTTGTTCCTGTTCATGAAGCCATCAGCCTCATCTGACCCACCATTCAGTTTCATGTAAAATTAATTACCACGGAATGACTTAAAAATTTCTTTTTCCCCCATCCTTCAATATTATCTATTTTTTATTTATGTATTTTTAAAAATTATACCGTCCTATTATTTTTAAACTTTTTAGGAAGATTGTATTTCCATTGAAAAAAATTTTATCCAATTTTAAAGGCTACTTTCCCTTTTCAGTTATTACAAAGTATTGGCTGTATTCCCTATGTTGTACAATTCATCCTTGATCCTATCTTACAGCCAACACTTTGTGTCTCTTAATCCTCCACCCCTAATTGCCCCCCCCCCCCACCACACTGCTAACTGGGCTTCCCCAGTGGCTCAGAAATAAAAACATCCACCTTCAACACAGGAGATGTAGGTTCAATCCCTGGGTCAGGAAGATTCCCTGGAGAAAGAAACGGCAACCCACTCTAGTATTCTTGCCTGGGAAATTCCATGGACAGAGTTAGCCTGGCGGGCTACTGTTCACAGGGTTGCAAAAGGGTCAGACACAAGTTAGCAACTAAACATTTCATATACATTCTTGAAAGAATGAGGCAAATTCATTGTACTTATCATTTAATTTTATAAAATAAACATTGAAAAGATAAGAGAACTAATATTTCAGTAACTTTTTTTCTTTGGATTTCATCTATCTTAAAGCCAATTTCTTTCACATTTGCAAGGAAATGCCTATAGCAGTGGGCTTCCCTGGTGGCTCAGCAGATAAAGAATCTATCTGAAATGCAGGAGATGCAGGAGACTTGGGTTTGATCCTTGGTCTGGAAGATCCCCTGGAAGAGGGCACAGCAACCCATTCTAGTAATCTTATCTGGAGAATCCCATGGACAAAGGAGCCTAGTGGGCTACAGTCCATAGGGTCGCAAAGAGTCAGACACAACTGAAGTGACTTAGCACACATACACACACGCCTACAGCAGTATCATGTTATCTTGTTCCAGATGACAAAATGGATAGATTCACAATTAATTTCTAAAACAACAGAGCTCTTAAAATTAAATCTTATTATAGCATGAAATGCATCATCAATAATCATAAAGTTTTGAAAGCAATTAAACCTTTATTAAAAGAATCATTTGAACAATGCATATATCAAAAAAGAATATTCAAGTTACACATACAAAATAGGCACACACGGTCATATACACTATTCTCCTTTCAGCCCCACCTCAAATCTAAATTATACGAACACAAACTGCTTCTTTGAACAATGCATGAAGAAACTATTCCTGACTCCCCTAGTTGAGGAAGCAGCTGCTAGTCTCTACATTAGAACTTGCAGTGGCGGAGACCCTTGGCTGAAATTCTGGCCTGAGCTTTCTCGTTTTCATCTTGCAAAGCCTCCTCATACTGAGATGGGAAAGAACTTGGGTCAGTCCCATGAATCTTGGCAATAAACTTTAGGACCTTCATCTTGGTGGTTTCGGCATGAGCTCTGGGGCCCCACAGGAACTCAAATTGCACAGGATCAGCGTTGGCCACCTGCCGGAACTCTAGGTATCCTTCCCTCACGAAATCTTTGGTGATGAGCTGCCTGGGCTCCCCAAAGATGAAGTGCTTCATCCCAGAATATAGCCCGGTCACATTCAGAACTTCCCAAACTTCTTCTTCGGTGGCACAGTTGCTCTTCATGAAGATCACACCCAGGATAAGTAACAGGATGCCGGTCTTGGGCACGCCTGCTTCACCATGCATCATGCCATCATAGGTGAGGCCTGACTTAATGAAAAGGCCATAGCAGTGGTTGGTGGGATCCACTTCCTTCAGATCAAGGCCAAAGAGCATCTCCAGGTGCTCAGAGGCTCTCAGAAGGATCTCAGGGAAGTGGACTTCACAATCGCTGACGACAACCTTGAGCATATCTGCTTTTGTTACTGGCTCTTTCATTCGATACTTGGACAGCAGGACATTCACCAACATAGCTATTTTACTATCGAGAGCACCCACAGGCACATTCATGAAATCTGGCACAGCCTCTGAGGTGCCTGGCACAGCCTCTGAGGTGCTTGGACTATTCTCCTCATCTTGATTCATGGGGACCTCATTTGATTTACTGGATGCAGTGGCTGTGATGCCAATAGAAGATGCGGAGAAACCATGAGGATCCTCAGGAGTATTGGGTTTATCACCACCAGGAGCCTCCTTCAAATTTCCAGGCATCTGAAGGTAGGAGAAGAGATGGGTCTCCTCCAGAGCCCTCGAGATCTGTGCAATCTGCAGGTCCTGGGACTGAGTGAAGGCTTGAAGGGATTGATTCTGTGCACGCCGTGCACTCTTAAAACGCTTAGATAGTTTGATTCTTACGGGTGGCATTTGGCAGCAGTGTGGGCAATGGAAAATCACCACCTAAGGGAAAGAAGGCAGATATGAGTGGATTCAGTTGGTATACTCAACTGCGGTGGCTCAGATAAGAGTTGCCTTCAATGGACTTTTTTGCTAACAGTGCTGTAAGGGTCTCACAGGTCTCCTGGCTGCTGCGTCCCTCACGAAGGAGGAATGTTAATGTTCCTCAGGGACCAGGCAGTCAACACAGGCTAAAAATTCTCAGGGATCACATAGGCAGGTGTATCGTGTCTCTGTAGCACCATTACCTTTCTGAAAAGGGTGGTTCCATCGGTCCTCACTCAGTTTCATTACCTTGGCCAGTGCCAGGATCTCTTCTACCATGCTTAAATATGAGGCTATTCTCCTAAGACCAATTAATGTTACATCTCCTAAAATGACTGAGGAGGATGTGCTGAGCTACCTTCTCCAGAATCTCTGTGATTTCCCAGGGATGACAACAAAGTTAAAATTGTGGATGCTATCTCTGTTGGTGTTGTGGTCCCCCTAGTTTCACTTGGTTATGCTACTTTGAATCTACATAAGTCTGGGGATCTCTGCCTGCTGCCATAACACTGCCACTCAGAACAAAGCCCTGACCTACTGAGATCTAATTGGGGTAATTAGAGGACACAGCCATTTGACATCCTTGCCCACAGACTCTCAGCACTGACAACAGTGCAAGGCTGAACTCTGTTATCCCTGTTCTACTGGGGTCAGTGTTCCCTCAATATTCAGAGTCTTTGCCTTGACTACTGGCAGGGCCTCAGACTTGATCACTCTGCAAACTGGTGCCAATCTGTCTGCATACAAGAGTTCCCTATCATTCAGAGTCAGCCCAGGATGAACTGAGAAAGTACACTTTATAACTACCTCTACTAGGTCTTCCTTAGGCCAATAATAAGAACTAGACAATGTGGAGCTCCCTCTTTTCTTGGGTGGATTGACTCCTCAGACCTTATTCTTCATCCTTACTGTGACAGACCCTGGCCTCCTTCCTTTGCTGACCTCATATGATATAGGACGTAGATCAAGGACATCAGCTGTCTGTAACATTCAAGAAGGAAGAAAGCAGGGAAGCTGTTATGAGATCTTTGACCAGGTTCCCTAAGCTGGTAAAGTTCTGGGGCTCTTTGACAACCCTATGTTCTGGGCTGGATTCCACTGTGTCTTTCTCTTGTGTCTCCACACAGACTATTGTACTGCCTCCTGATTTGAGCCACCTCCTTCACACTGTTAGGTAGTTAGAATAGGGAAAAGGAGTCCAGAATGGCGGTGGCTAAAAGACAAGGAAGGGAAAAGCCCGCGAAAATAGAACAAAGGAAGGTCCTCGGATAGAACAAACAGCACTCCTGGCCCAATTTATATAGGACAGGCCCGGGGTGGGAGGGACATATAAAAAGAGGAGCCAAAGCTCTCTCTCTCTCTCTCCTGCACGCTGGGGCGCTCTTCTCTTCGCGTCTTTGGATCGACGTGCCCTCACGCCTCGAAGATGGATTTTCCTGCTATCTTCTAAATAAAATAGAGCTGTAACACTGAGCTGTAACACTGATTTGTCTAAGAGCTATAACACGGTCCGTTCGAGACCTGAGAGCTATAACACGGTCTGTCCAAGACCCGAGAGCTGTGACACGCCGAGGGGGCTTTAATGTCCATCACTCCAAATCTTTGTTGTGATGAGACAAAAACCGAGGAGCATACACTCGCCTGACAAGACCATGACTGCCACCTCCCTAGAAGTGAGCTGATGAGACTTCCGGCTAGCCTTGTCTAGGACATCCCTGGGAATGACTACAGAGTCACAACAGGTATATGAGAGTGTCCCATCTATGTTCGAGTAGATAGTCAGCTCTTAGCTCAAAAAAATGTCTTTACTTTGAATCTTGACAGTGTATGAGAATCCTTCCCTCTGATGACCAGAAGTTGCTCCTCACACTAGAGAGTCATGCCCCTGCAACCTCTGAGGAAGTATTAAGAGGATCTGACATGCAGAGTTCCCAAACATGACCGATGAATACAGCTTTGTTCAGATCATAAGGTTCTAGAGTTGATATCCCCATAAGCCTCAATTAGGATACTTTCCTTGACTTATAACAGGTAATGGGATCCCACATTGTGTTCACAAACCAATCTTCATAACCCTGAATTCACCAAGCAGTAAATGGGGTGATGTTTCAGTTTGATAGCCCTGCATGGGGCCTCACAAAGCTGACAGCAGATCTAAAATGACTTATGTTTGGCTCCTATCATCTGGGACAGGAGGTTCTCTCAGTCCTTTCTCGGGGGCTTTACTTTGGCAACTAGTAGGGCCTTAGTCATCACCTTCTGATAACAAAGGCCATCTGTGCCCGCCCCCCAAAAAAGTGAGATCTATTCGCTGAGACAACTGAGAAAGAAAGGATGGGGAATCTTACCCAGTCACCACAGCAGGCTTACCAGTGTTGAGAGTATGGGTAAGATAATCTGGACCCCTCTGTTCTGGGGTTGGCAGGCCCCTCAAACCTCATTTAGGGACCTTACCTTGGTCTTAACAGGCCTTGGGACTCATCCTTTGCTCACTTCATGTGCTAAGCCCTGTATATCCGAACACTCTCCTCACTGAAAGCCCAAGAAGGAAGAGGAGCAGCATACCATCCTGTCTGCTTCCCTGGACTGATGGTTAAGAGTGTATCCTTGTTACCACCGCCCCTCCACCCTGTCCTAGGGTAACTTAGGCTCTCCGTTCTAATTCTGTGTCTTAAGTTTCTGGAACCCCTTCTACTCTGTCCTTGGTAATCCCAAGGACCCCACTCAGATAAACACAAATCACTTCCTGAGCCCTCTGAAGACTAAAGTAGTATGTAGGAATTCTGACCACTCTTTCCTCAGACTTACAAGGGCTAAATGCAGAGGCAGAGTGAAGTTCATGGAGATCACACCTACACTGGAATGGTGTGCCCCATTAGTCCTCATTCAATTCCTACATTGCTCTTGGCACTGTGTAAGACTCCTCTTCTGACCAGATGCCCATTCTTTTATGACTTCCAAACAGGAAGCAAGGGAATATTTCCTCTGGATATCCCTGTCCACAACCTCCTAGGATGACAATATCTGTGGACACTGTGGGATCACATGTGTCTGAGAGTGAATGTTTCCTCACTGATAACTCTGGGCTCTTACTGTGAATACTTTAAGCACTTGGGAATCCTTCTTCTGAATTAAAGATCTAAATATAAGACCAGAAACTATAAAACTCCTAGAGGAGAACATAGGCAAAACACTCTCTGACATAAATCACAGCAAGATCCTCTATGACACACCTCCCAGAATATTGGAAATAAAAGCAAAAATAAACAAATGGGACCTAATTAAACTTAAAAGCTTTTGTACAACAAAGGAAACTATAAGCAAGGTGAAAAGACAGCCTTCAGAATGGGAGAAAATAATAGCAAATGAAGTAACAGACAAAGAATTAATCTCAAAAATATACAAGCAACTCCTCCAGCTCAACTCCAGAAAAATAAATGACCCAATCAAAAAATGGGCCAAAGAACTAAACAGACATTTTTCCAAAGAATACATACACATGGCTAACAAATACATGAAAAGATGCTCAACATCACTCATTATGAGAGAAATGCAAATCAAAACCACAATGAGGTACCATTTCACTCCAGTCAGGATGGCTGCTATCTGAAAGTCTACAAGCAATAAATGCTGGAGAGGGTGTGGAGAAAAGGGAACCCTCTTACACTGTTGGTGGGAATGCAAACTAGTACAGCCGCTATGGAGAACAGTGTGGAGATTCCTTAAAAAAATGGAAACGGAACTGCCATATGACCCAGCAATCCCACTCCTGGGTATACACACCGAGGAAACCAAAACTGAAAGAGACATGTGTACCACAATGTTCATTGCAGCACTGTTTATAATAGCCAGGACATGGAACCAACTTCACTTCTTTAGAACAAGGCTCACAAATTCCTAAAACTGATGAAGTTATCTGATACATGCTCAACCTTTCTAGAGATCTCACATGCTTAGCCACAGGGCAATAGACGAGCTTGATGTTAATGGGCTGTTCTGGAATTGTTGCTGCTGTTCAGTCACTCAGTTGTGTCCAACTCTTTGCGACCCCATGAACTGCAGCATGCCAGGCTTCCCTGTCCTTCACTATCTCCCACAGTTTGCTCAAACTCATGTCCCTTGAGTCAGTGATGCCATCCAACCATCTCATCCTCTGCATACCCCTTTCTCCTCATGCCCTCAATCTTTCCCAGAATCAGGGTCTTTCCCAAGGAGGTGGCTCTTTGCATCAGGTGGTCAAAGTATTGCACTTCAGCTTCAGCATCAGTCCTTTCAATGAATATTCAGGGTTGAATTCCTTTAGGATTGGCTGGTTTGATCTCCTTGCAGTCCAAGGGACTCTCAAGAGTCTTCTCCAGCACTGCAGTTTGAACAGCATCAATTCTTCAGCACTCAGCCTTCTTTATGGTACAACTCTCATATCTGTACATGACTACTGGGAAAACCATAGCTTTGATTATACGTGTGCTCCGAAATCACTGTGGACAGTGACTGCAACCATGAAATTAAAAGATGCTTGCTCCTTGGAAGGAAAGCTGTGACAAACCTAGATAGCATATTAAAAAGCAGAGACATCACTATGCTGACAAAAGGTTCATATAGTCAAAGTTACGCTTTTTCCAGTATTCATGTACAGATGTGAAAGATTGTCCACAAAGAAGGCTGAGAGCTGGAGAACTGATGCTTTTGGAGTGCAGTGCTGGAGATGACTCTTCAGAGTCCCTTGGACTGCAAGGTGATCAAGCCAGTCAATCCTAAAAGAAAGTCAACTCCTTCAGACTCCAAGGGCTGAGCAAAGCAGCAGCACTTTTGCCCCCACTGGTGAGGGGTGGGAGTAGGGTGGTATTGGCGGGTGGGGTGTTGGGGGTCATGGTGGGCACATGGGGGTAGGAATGAGGTGGGCAGGTGGGGAGTCGGGGGTAGGGTGGGGTGGGGTGGCGGGGGTGGGGGCGGGGTGGGGCGGGGTGACGGGGGTGGGGGCGGGGTGGGGGTGGCAGTGGCGGGGGTGGGGGCGGGGCGGGGCGACGGGGGTGGGGGCGGGGCGACGGGGGTGGGGGCGGGGCGGGGCGGGGCGACGGGGGGTGGGGGCGGGGCGGGGCAAGGCGACGGGGGTGGGGGGTGGGGCGACGGGGTGGGGGCGGGGCGACGGGGGTGGGGGCGGGGCGGCGGTGGCGGGGTGGGGGTGGGGGCGGGGCGGCGGTGGCGGGGTGGGGGTGGGGGCGGGGCGGCGGGGGCGGGGTGGGGGTGGGGGCGGGGCGGCGGTGGCGGGGTGGGGTAAGAGGCTCCTCAGCCGATTGCCCTGCCGAGAATCAGTGAGTCTGCTATTCTGCCGGGGGGCGGGTCACCTCTAGATTTACTTCGGGGCGTTTGCTTTTGGACCCGTAGGTCAGGGACTCAGCCCTGCACACACAAAGACACCACCTCGATCAGACGGCCAAACAGGAAGTGCGTGATAGGTCGGCCCTGAACCTGCCTGGGCAGGAACCCCACCAGGGTTCGGGTGGTGTTCTCATTAGGTGGGCACCCTCCATTCTGGGGCAGGGGGTCCCCTCGGTACTCATTTACAGGCTCACCTGATACTTAGTGGCACCTGCGGCCCCACTACTGGACTTCGCGCTTCCGATCCAAGCTCTCACAGTCTTGCCGTCTGCGACGGAATGTCAGGGGGCGTGACATCCGGTGACTCCAGACAAGAACCTCCGGGGTCACCCAGCAGGAGTGGGCATTGTACGCACGCACTCAGTTTCAGCAGACGTGACTGCTGGTCTTGCTCGAAGTTCTTATAATGGCTTTTGCTAGGCTGTGGGAACCTTGAGATCTTTTAATATTGAGTAGGCAAAAATGTCTATCATCATTTTTATTCTGAAAGTGAATGTCGCTCAGTGGTGTCGGACTGAGCGTATATAGCATATATACACCATGGGGTGTATAGACCCCATGGACTATACAATCCATGAAATTCTCCAGACCAGAATACTGGAGTAGGTAGCCGTTCCCTTCTCCAGGGGATCTTCCCAACCCAGGGATCGAACCCAGGTCTCCCACATTGCAGGCGGATTCTTTACCAGCTGAGTCACAAGGGAAGCCCAAGAACATTGGAGTGGGTAGCCTAGTCTTTAACAAAGATACTATATAGGAAGGTAATGTGAAACAGAGCTAACCAAAGAGATAAGCATCAGAAAACAAAAACAATGCTAATATAATTAAACATCAATAAAGCATGTAGGAGGTAAATCTACTAATGAAAAACTGTTAAAGTAATAAAACGGTTTTAAACAAAATTGCTAGATATAAGATAAATATATAAAAATGCACCTTTTTCTGTAACAGTATTAAGGTGAATTCAAATAAAAATAACTTTTAAACTATAATGATAAATACCTCATTCTTAAAAATAAATATAATAAAAAGTATAAGGACTCCATAGAATAATTATACAGATATTTCTTGAAATTGCTTACATCCTAACTAAATGGAAAAATATATGTATTTCTATGGAAGATTCAATATTAAAAGCATGTTATTTAGTGTTAGTCACTCAGTTGTGTCCAACTCTTTGTGACCCCATGGACTGTAGCCCATCAGGCTCCTCTGTCCATGGAATTCTCCAGGCAAGAATACTAGAGTGGGTAGCCATTCCCTTCTCCAGGGGATCTTCCCAACCCAGGGATCAAACCCAGGTCTCCTGCATTGCAGGCAGATTCTTTACCATCTGAGCCACCAGGGAAGCATAAACATGTTCATCTTCCCCAAATTTAATCTACTAGTAACTATAATGTCTGTTTCTCAATAAAGTCACATAATTTGTGTGTGAACGTTTATGTATGTCTGTGTGTGTGTGTGTGAACCTTGACAAGGTCATTCTAAAATTTAAATTGACTTGCAAATGTCTATGAATAGCCAACACAGTCATGAAAAAGAAAGATACAACATTAAGAATTGTGAAAATATCACAGTAATGAGAGCTTGTGGTATAGATACAGGCATGTTCCAAAACAGACTCATTGTATATATCCTGATTTATTGAAAGTTAGCTACTATTGAGAAGTGGGGGAGAAGAACAGTGTTTTAATAAAAAATTACAATGCAATAGTTTGATATTCACATTAAACACAAAATGTGACTAAAACTGCCCCTCACACAACACAGATTTCATTTCCAAATGGATTAACACAAATTCCAATTCCAAGTGGATTAGAAACTTAGATTTTTAATATTTTAGAGTTTGCGGCATAAGTGCAGGCATGGGCAAATAGACCAAAGTGTCTCCAAACAGACCACTTGTATATGTTGCTTGATTTATTAAAAAAAAAAAAAAAAAAAGCCTTTGCAGAGAAGTGGGAAAAAAAGCACTATTTTT
The DNA here is from genome assembly GCF_023699985.2 of Odocoileus virginianus. Taxonomy (NCBI): domain Eukaryota; kingdom Metazoa; phylum Chordata; class Mammalia; order Artiodactyla; family Cervidae; genus Odocoileus; species Odocoileus virginianus. The sequence continues at coordinate 1,196,166 of NW_027224272.1, forward strand.
ATGAAGAAATGACAGCAGAACAGTTGGTTCTAGAAGAATTCAGATCACGTTTCTAGTCCCAGCTCTGTTATATTCTAGCCCTGTCAACAAGGGCATATTACCAAACTCTATGAGCCTCAGGCTGTTCATCTGTTAAATGGGTTTGATAAGCCCTGTCTTCTCGGATTGCTGGAATATAGGTAATACATCTAAAGCATATATCATAGTGCCTGGCATATCTGAGATGATTAACAGTTTGTGAATACATGTCTCAGAGCATGAAGTGCTATAGGACATGGAATAGTAAATCAACCAAAATGCTGATTTGCAAGTAAAACATCATCAACTTCCCCCATTTGAAGACATAATGTAGTAGGGAAGAACAAATCTGACTCCATATTAGATGTGTTCCTTTTACTTTAACCTTGCTGTAACCTTTGTGCTCTGTGCCTGTGCTTAGTCATGCTGGCTCTGCACCTTTTGTAAAAGAATATTGCCTATAGCTTGAAATATACAGGATAACCTGACCATGACCTAACCAGAAAATAACATTTGTGCAGTTGGAATTTACAGGAAGATTGTGTGATCTGACAGACCGTGAGTTCTGGATTTTTAAGGCATGAGCCACCCATTTCTGTTCAAGGCCCTGCAATAAGCCTTTCTCTGCTCCAGACTCCAACCTTTTGGTGTTGTTTGGCCTCACTGTGTGTGTTGGGCACATGGACTTTCATTCAGTAAAATATTATTTGAGTGCTGAAGAGTCTTCTCCATTTGGATACAATTCACAGCTCCTGAAATTTGTGTAAAGGGCCACCTTCTTCTACTCCTCCCAGCTGCCATTCCATCCAAACCACACCTATTTTCATTCATTCCACCACAAGCAGAAAATTTGTAGACTTACAAATTATATTCAAGATAACAATTCAAATGCCCTTTTTAATGGAGTAGGCTCTAGTTCTCAGCCCAAAGACAAAGACTGCAGGCCCAGCATCTTTTTCACATCGTACCTCAATCAAGTCACAGACTTTTTCCCACAGAAACTCTCTATACACAATATACATAAAACACCTAGTTTTTATACCAGATTCAACTGCACTGGGACAAAGTACAGGCCACCTTCCGTTACTGTCACAAGTAGAAGTTCTCTCTGGCTTACCTAAAATATCAAAATAACTGTTATGAACAGTTTTTCATTTCAGGCTTAGTCTCTCAACTCTAAGATACATATGAGTGTCTGGCTTCTACTCACAACACTGACAGCCTCATCTAGCCCACTATCCAACTTAACTTAAAAAATACCTCCCACTGAAGAAACAGTCAGGTCCAAAACCTCAAACATTCTTCCTTTCTGAGATTTATATTTGACTGTTCTCATCTGCAGCCCATCCTGCTTAACTCCTTCCTTTTGTTTGTTCTATTTGATTTGTGCAGTGTTTCACCAACTTCATCATGTGAAAGCTGTTCCTAGACTCTAGAGTACCATGGGCAAGGGTTGGACCAACTTTATTTTAGCATTCCTTATACTAATAAGGAGGCTTCCAAAGAACAGATGCCTAATAATGTCTGAAGGATGAAAGGGCTTATGACCTAAAGGTTAATTAACTATGGTTTTATTTCTCCTATATTCTTGAATAAGCTAAGCACATCTGTGTCTTTACTTTTACTAAAAGAAATACTAAAATATAAAAAAAACAATAATTAACTATTTTATTTCCCTTCTATTTTGTGATCCTAATTATTTCACTATGTGATTTTTTTCTTATTTCCAAGAAAATACCAAGACTCTTAAGCCTGATAAACAGCAACAAACCTGTGATCTATGTCATTCATAAACTTAGATTCTGATGCTAAATAAAATTTCTATAACAAAGACAGCATTAAAAAACAAAGATAAAAGGTAAATCACAAAGTTCTCCACACAGAACAGGAACACAGAGATACCTACAGCCCCACTTTGGCCCTCCATTACTAAGAAGATTCATTCTTCATCCACATGAAGAATCTGCCTCAGACTTCACCAGAGCCAGGAAAAGCTACTGACATAGCCCTGGAATTTGAACTGACCATGGCAGTAGTGCCAGTCCTAGCTGCAACTCTTGCTCAAGCTCTCTTTCTCATCTCTCCTAGCCTCTTCATACCAGGACTGGAAGGCACTGGGACAGCAATGTTGACCTTGGCCAAAACTTCCAGGATTTTCATCTTGCAGGTTTCAACCAGGCTCTTGGACCCCAAAGATCACAGCAGAGAGGATCACTTCTGGTCATCTGCCCCTACTCCAGGCATTTTCCCTGCATCAAATCTCTGGTGGGGAGTTTCTTGGGCTCCCCCCAAATTAAATGCCTCCTCCCAACGTATTCCCCTACACTATTCAGGAATCCAAGGATCTCCTCCTCAGTGGCATAACTGTCATTCATGGAGATCGAACCCAGGAGAGGCATCAACAGTCCAGTCTTTGCATTTCCCTGCCACTAGTCAAACTCCCTTTGTGGGTTATGTCCAACTTGCTGACAAAGGCATAGGAATGACTTCTGGGGTTGGTTTTTCTACATTCATGCCAAAAATCAGCTTGAAGTACTTGTGAAAATTTCAGGGAGGTAGTACTTATGCTTTTTGTTGACAATCTTTAACACGTTTGCTTTTGTAGTGAGTCTTTTATTTTATACTTGGGCAGCAGGAATTGCACTGTCAACTGTACTATGCTTCCTCATTAGAAGGGCTCTGGGTCAGTTCTTAAATGAGAGGTGCTTATCCTTTTCTCATCTTGGCTCCTGGCACCTTCATCTGATCTCATGCTGAAGTACTTGCGGAAACTATGGTAGTGGGTGTGACTCTCTGAAGTTCCTAAGAATACCAGCAGCAGGGGGCCCTGGAGAATATCCCCCCAAATAGGAGGGGAGGTGTCTGACTTTGGGATTTGTGGTGTTTCTCACCAAACTTCTTACTCCTCTGCTCCCAAGGTATGGTGACACTGGCCAGGGACATGAGGCAGAAGTGTGGGCAGGAGAGTAGGTAATGCCAATCTACTAGGAAGAAGTATAGAGGGTGTGCTCATCTTCAGTAGGGAGATACTTCCTTAGTTGTAATAAAGACAGTCTTTGCAGGTTTCCTTGAGGGCACTATTCTAGGTAGCCACAGGGCTGTTCTTCTTCCTGCCCCCTAAGACCTCTGATATAGTGGATTGAATTGTGTGCCCCCAAAAGATGTGTTCAAGTCTTATTCTCCACTAGCTGTGAATGTGACCATATCTGGAAACAGGATCCTTGCAAATGTGATCAAATTAAGGTGAGGTCATCCTGGAATAGGGTGAGCCTTAAATGCGATGACTGGTATCTTTGTAACAGAAAAGAGAAAGAGATTTGGACATAGAGACACAGAAGAGACACAGAGGGGAAAAAGGCCATCTGACGTCAGAAGCAAACCACCAGAAGCCAGGAGAAAAGCATAGAATAAGTTCTTAGAGCTTCCAGAAGGAACCAACGCTGCTAACAACTTGATTTCAAACCTTTGGCCTCCAGAACTGTGACTGAATAAATTTATGGCTATTGTAGCCACCAAAGTTGTGGTACTTGTTATGGCAGTCCTAGAAGCTAATATACCTAGGGCGGAAGTCACAGGGAGTTTTAGGATGAGGCCTTTTATCCCTGCCTAAGGTATACTGGCCTGACAGAAGGGGCTGGCATTCAGGCTCCCTGTGCTCTGGAGTGAGTCATACTCTTAGGACACATTCAAGATCATCATTTTAACTATTAACTAGGCTTTGGTCCCCTCCCTTGCTGTGAAGTTGCCACTTCAAGGCACTTGCTTCCCTGCAACACCAGGGAAAAAAAAAAGTGAAGGGGTGTGTCAGCCACAACCCCTACAATGGGATATCTAGTATTGACTAATCTGTTGGTATTTCTCAGTCCTGACATGCCTGGTTGCCAATTATTGAAGAAGTGTCCTCACCTTGGCTCCTCGTAGGGCCTGCAGCTGTTCCCTTTAGTAACCAATGGCTACACCATCATCCCCTTAGACCTGATGTAAAGAAGTGAGAGTCTGGCCCAGGGTCTTCAAGGGCTGACCACAGAAATTATAAAGACACAACAATCCTAATATGTAGGCCCTCAAAGAAGAGTTTCAAAAACATAAAACAAAAACTCAGGGAACCGAACAGACTTGTAGACAAATTCACACGATAGTCAGGGTTTTAAAACACCTTTCTCTATGGAATCAACAGCAACCACAGAAAGGAACTCATCAAGGATTTAGAAGATATACAGTATCACCTTCATGGATCATAGCCTTGTTGTGGCAAAGGGGCTTGTGTAACTTAATGAAGCTATGAGCCATGATGTGTAGAACCACCCAAGGCAGACGGGCGATAGTGAACAGTTCTGACAAAACGTTGTCCACTGGAGAAGGGAATGGCAAACCACTCCAGTATCCTTGCCACAAGAACCCCATGAACAGTATGAAAGGCAGAAAAGTATGACACTGGAAGATGAGCCCTCCCAGGTTGGCAGGTGTCCAATATGCTAATGGGGAAGAGTAGATGGCAATTATTAATGGCTCCAGAAAGAATGAAGCCGATGGGCCAAAGCGGAAACAACACTCAATTGCAGATGTGGCTAGTTGTGAAAGTAAGGTCCCATGCTGTAAAGAACATTATTGCTTAAGAACCTGGAATGTTAGGTCCATGAATCAAGGTAAACTGGACGTGGTTAAGCAGGAGATGGTGAGAGTGAACATCAACATCTTAGGCATTAGTGAACTAAAATGGACGGAAATGGACAAATTTAATTCACATGACCATTTTATCTACTACTGTGGGAAAGAAATCCTTTAGAGGAAATGGAGTAGCCCTCAGAGTCAACAAGAGTGTTTGAAATGCAGTACTTGGGTGCAATCTCAAAAACAACAGAATGATCTCAGGTTCATTTCCAAGGCAAACCATTCAACATCACAGTAATTCAAGTCTATGCCCCAACCACTGATGCTGAAGAAGCTGAAGTTGACCAGTTCTATGAAGACCTACAAGACCTTCTAGAACTAACACCAAAAAAGATGTCCTTTTCATCATAGGGGATTGGAATGCAAAAGTAGGAAATTCAAGAGATACCTGGAATAACTGATAAGTTTGGCCTTGGAGTACAGAATGAAGCAGGGCAAAAGCTAACAGCATTTTCTCAAGACAACAAATTGGTCAAAGCAAACACCCTTTTCCAACAACACAAGAGACAACTCTATACACGGACATCCCCAGATGGTCAATATCACAATCAGATCGATTATATTCTTTGCAGCCAAAGATGGAGAAGCTTTATACAGTCAGCGAAAACAAGACCTGGAGCTGACTGTAGCTCAGATCATGAACTCCTTATTGCAAAATTCAGGCTTAAATTGAAGAAAGTATAGGGAAAACCACTAGGCCATTCAAGTATGACCTAAATCAAATCCCTTATGATTATACAGTGGAGGTGATGAATAGATTCAAGGGATTAGATCTGGTAGACAGAGTGCCTGAAGAACTATGGATGGAGGTTTGTAACACTGTACAGGAGGCAGTGACCAAAACCATCCCAAAGAAAAAGAAATGCAAGAAGGCAAAGTGGTTGTCTGAGGAGGCCTTACAAATAGCTGAGGAAAGAAGAGAAGTGAAAGGCAAAGGAGAAAGGGAAAGATATACCCAACTGAATGCAGAGTTCCAGAGAATAGCAAGGAGAGATAAGAAAGCCTTCTTAAATGAACAATGCAAAGAAATAGAGGAAAACAATAGAATGGGAAAGACTAGAGATCTCTTCAAGAAAACTGGAGATACCAAGGGAACATTTCATGCAGGATGGACACAAAAAAGGACAGAAATGGTAAGGACCTAACAGAAGCAGAAGAGATTAAGAAGAGGTGGCAAGAATACACAGAACTATACAAGAAATGTCTTAATGACCTGGATAACCACAATGGTGTGGTCAGTCACCTAGAGCCAGACATCCTGGAAGTGTGAAGTCAAGTGGGCCTTAGAAAGCATTACTATAGAGGAAGCTGGTAGACATGATGGAATTTCAGCTGAACTATTTCAAATCCTAAAGGATGATGCTGTTAAAGTGCTGCACTCAATATGCCAGCAAATTTGGAAAACTCAGTAATGGCCACAGGACTGGAAAAGGTCAGTTTTCATTCCAATCCCAAAGAAGGGCAATGCCAAAGAATGTTCAAACTACCATACAATTGCACTCATTTCACATGCTAGTAAAGTTATGCTCAAAATCCTTCAAGCTAGGCTTCAGCAGTATGTGAACCGAGAACTTCCAGGTGTACAAGCTGGGTTTAGAAAAGACAGAGGAACCAGAGATCAAATTGCCAACATTCACTGGATCATAGAGAAAGCAAGGGAATTCCAGAAAAACATCTACTTCTGCTTCATTGACTACGCTAAAGCCTTTGACTGTGTGGATCACAACAAACTGTGGAAAATTCTTAAAGAGATGGGAATACCAGACCACCTTACCTGTCTCCTGAGAAACCTGTATGTGAGTCAAGAAGCAACAGTTAGAACTGAACATGGAACAACTGACTGGTTCAAAATTGGGAAAGGAGTTATAAGGCTGTGTATTGTCACCCTGCTTATTTAAGTTATATTCAGAGTACATCACGTGAAATGCCAGGCTGGATGATTCACAAGCTGGAATCAAGATTGGCAAGAAAAATATCAATAACCTCAGATATGCAGATGATGCCACTCTAATGGTTTTGGGCTCCAAAATCACTGCAGATGGTGACTGCAGCCATGAAATTAAAAGACTCTTGCTCCTTGGAAGAAAAGCTATGACAAACTTAGACAGTATATTAAAAAGCAGAGACATCACTTTACCAACAAAGGTGTGTATAATCAAAGCTGTGGTTTTTCCAGTAGTCTATGTACAGATGTGAGAGTTGGACCATAAAGAAGGCTGAGTACTGAAGAACTGATGCTTTTGAACTGTGGTGCTGGAAAACTCTTGAGAGTCCCTTGGACAGCAAGGATATCAAACCAGTCAGTCCTAAAGGAATTCAACCCTGAATATTCATTGGAAGGACTGATGCTGAAGCTGAAGCTCCAATTCTTTGGCCACCTATTGCAAAGAGTCAACTCAGTGGAAAAGACCCTGATGCTTAGAAAGATTGGAGACAAAAGGAGAAGAGGTGGGGGCAGCGCAGAGGATGAGAGGATTAGATAGCATCACAGACTCAATGGGCATGAATGAGTTTGAGCAAACTCCAGGAGACTGTGGAGGACAGAGGAGCCTGGCATGCTGCAGTCCATGGAGTTACAGTCAGACATGACTTAGTGACTGAACAATAACAACAAATATAGTATAAAGGATATAGAACTAAACAGCATTATAATCTAATGAGATCCAATTAATGTTTATAGAACATGATCTAACACAACAGAACACACCTTGCTTTCAGACACACGTAGAATATTTACAAGCTAAACTATACCCTGTGTAAAAAAAAAAAGAAGAAACATTAAGAAGGTAAAAGAATGAAATCACACAGAGTGTGTTCTCTGAATGTAATGGAATGAAACTATTATATAAATCAATAACAAACTTATCAGGAAAATCTTCAAATTATTGGAAATTAAATAACATACCCATAAAGAATATATAGGTCAAAGAGGATTTCTTAGGGTTAATTTTTTAACTCTGTTCAAATGAATCAATGAAAACTAAAATGTAATGTATCAGAACCTATGGGATTCAGGTAAGGCAGTGATTAGAGGAATTTATAGCACTAATTGCTTATACTAACATATTAGTTTGACTTTACTGCTTTAACAAATATCCACAAATTTAGCTGTTAAAAACAACACAAGTGTATTGTTTTATGGTTCTATAGTTCTAAAGTTTGACATACATCTTATGAGGCAAAAATCTATGTGTTGACAGGACCACATTACTTTCTGCAAGTTTTAGGGTCAATCTCCAATAAGCTACTGCAATGCTCATTGTGGATTCACCAAAGCACAGAGCTGAAAAGTATCTGAAACAGAACCAACAGAATTGAAAAGAAAAATAGATAAATCTATAATTATGTTTGGAGTTGTTAAAGGTTAGCTAAGCTACTCCATGGTATTACTGCCTCAGCATCCATTTTGTTCAGCCAAGTAGCCTGCAGAGACCTTAAACTGATTCGAGCCCCTTGGGCAAGTGCATGCTCTAGACAGCATCCCACAGAACCACAAGCAAATTAAATTCCTGATATGACTTCTGCAATAGACTTTGTCATCAACAGTCTCCTCTGACTCCCAGGGTCACCCCCTTCTATACCCCTTAGATGAGACCCCACATAACTTTACACTTTTGTTTTGAATTGACCAAAAATATCTTCATGAACCAGATAATCATGATGGTGTGATCAATCACCTAGAGCGAGACATCCTGGAATATGAAGTCAAGTGGGCCTCAGGAAGCATCACTATGAACAAAGCTAGTGGTAGTGATGGAATTCCAGTTGAGCTATTTCAAATCCTAAAAGATGATGCTGCAAAAGTGCTGCACTCAATATGCCAGCAAATTCTGGAAAACTCTCAGCAGTGACCACAGGACTGGAAAAGGTCAGTTTTCATTCCAATCCCAAAGAAAGGCAATGCCAAAGAATGCTCAAACTACCGCACAATTGCACTCATCTCACACGCTAGTAAAGTAATGCTTAAAATTCTCCAAGCCAGGCTTCAACAGTATACAAACTGTGAACTTCCAGTTGTTCAAGCTGGTTTTAGAAAAGAAAGAGGAACCAGAGACCAAATTGCCAACATCCCCTGGATCATCGAAAAAGCAAGAGAGTTCCAGAAAACCATCTATTTCTGCTTAATTGACTATGCCAAAGCCTTTGACTGTGTGAATCACAATAAACTGTGGAAAATTCTAAAAGAGATGGGAATACCAGACCACCTGACCTACCTCTTGAGAAACCTGTATGCAGGTCAGGAAGCAATAGTTAGAACTGGACATGGAACAACAGACTGATTCCAAATAGGAAAAGGAGTACATCAAGGCTGTATATTGTCACCCTGCTTATTTAACTTATATGCAGAGTACATCATGAGAAACGCTGGGCTGGAGGAAGCACAAGCTGGAATCTAGAGCACTAGGAGAAATATCAATAACCTCAGATATGCAGATGACACCACCCTTATGGCAGAAAGGGAAGAAGAACTAAAGAGCCTCTTGATAAAAGTGAAGGAGGAGAGTGCAAAAGTTGGCTTAAAGCTCAACATTCAGAAAACTAAGATCATGGTATCCGGTCCCATTGCTTCATGGCAAATAGATGGGGAAACAGTGGACCCAGTTCTTGACTTTATTTTGGGGGCTCCAAAATCACTTCAGATGGTGACTGCAGCCATGAAATTAAAAGACACTTACTCCTTGGAAGGAAAGTTATGACCAACCTAGACAGCATATTAAAAAGCAGAGACATTACTTTGCCAACAAAGGTCCGTCTAGTCAAGGCTATGGTTTTTCCAGTGGTCATGTATGGATGTGAGAGTTGGACTATAAAGAAAGCTGAGTGCCAAAGAATCTGATGCTTTTGAATTGTGGTGTTGGAGAAGACTCTTGAGAATCCCTTGGACTGCAAGGAGATCCAACCAGTCCATCCTAAAGGATGTTCTGGGTGTTCATTGGAAGGAATGATGTTGAAGCTGAAATTCCAATACTTTGGCCACCTGATGCAAAGAGCTGACTCATTGGAAAAGACCCTGATGCTGGGAAAGATTGAGGGCAGGAGGAGAAGGGGACAACAGAGAATAAGATGGTTGGATGGCATCACCGACTCAATGGACATGGGTTTGGGTGGACTTCGGGAGTTGGTGATGGACAGGGAGGCCTGGCGTGCTGCGATTCATGGGGTCACAAGGAGTCCGACATGACTGAACGACTGAACTGAACTGATTATGTGGCTATCGGACATGTTAAAAGTGAAAGTGAAAGTCAAATTCAAAAATTTTTAAAAATTTACTTCATCAAATTAAAAAAACATCCATAAAAAAATCTTCTCAAGAGAATGAAAATAGAAGCCAGTGGAAATATTTGCCAAATCAAATATGTACAAAGGATTCATATGGAGAATATCTAAAGACATCTAAAAACATTTTTAAAAGGAAACAATTAGAAAATGGGCAAAAGGCATTATCAAGTAATATATAAACTGGCCTCTGCCCCCAGTTCCTGGCACAGAGTTCCTAAAACAGATATAATTTCCTAGGTGGTAAGTATATTAAGAACATTTCTTGTTATATTTGTCTTTGACTTCATCCCTGACACAGGACTGCTAAAACTCTTGTAAATTTCAAAGTGATAAGAGTACTGGGGACATCCTTTTTTCTATTGGGGTGAGTCTGGGTGGGCTCCTGGATGGTGGCTGGTCACCAGAAAGACTAAACCATGATTAGAAGCTTGGAAGTTTCAGTCCCACCCCTTATCCTCCAGAGAGGGGAGGAGGGCTGTAAAGAGAGTTAATAATCCTGATTCCATGAGTAAGAATTCATAAATTCCCAATAGTACAGGGTTCAGGGAGCTTCTAGACTGCACAGCACATCCACACTGGTCCCAACTCCATGGGAACAGAAGCGCCTATACTCAGGACCCTTCCAGACCATGCCCTATGTATCTTTTCATCTGGCTATTTATCTGCACACTTTATATCCTTTAATACTCCAGTAAGTGTAAATAAGTGGTTCCTTGAGTTCTGTGAGCTCTTTTAGCAAATTAATCAAATCCAAGGAAGAGATCTTGGGAACTTCTGAACTACAGCCAGTTAGTCAGAAGCACAAGTGACAGCCTGGGCTTGCCACTGGCATCTGAAGTTGAGGGGCAGGCACTCTCGTGGGACTGAGACTTTAATCTGTGAGATATGATGCTCTATCCAGGTACTGTCCTAGTTAAATTGTAGGATACCCAGCTGATGTCCCAGAGAATTGTTTTCTGAGGGGAAAAAAAAATCCCAACCCTCCAAACATTTGCTGACCAGAAATGTCAGAGTGTGAATGTTCTATGTCATCAGTAAAGGACACAGTAAAGAAACACACAGTAGGGATGAACTGGGGTTTTCCTTATACAAGAATATGAAAAATTTTGATTTTTTTCTTATATAGACCTAAAGAATGATTTCACTGAAAAATATAGATAGTAAATAAGCACATTACAAGAAGTTCAACTCCACTAGGTTTCAGGTAAATGTGAATTAAGGATGATGATGAGATATCACTACATACTTATTAGAACAGCTATCAATAAAAAAAGAAGTAACAGTATCAAATGTTGGCAATATGGTAGAGAAACTGGATCATTCAACATTGCTGGTGGGAACTGATGGAAGAAATTTTCATATATTGAGGTAGGGGGAACTTGTTCTAGTTTATACATGATTTTAACTTAAGTTAAGCTAATTAGAATAGCCTGTTTTGAAGAATGCATTTAAAAATCAAAATGGAGCAACTGTGGTTCAGGCATCCAAAATGTAGCTGAGTGGCCATTTTGAATGTGCTTACAGACACATTCCTGCATCACTAAAAACTTGAATTTTCTGGATTGTATTAGACTCAAGGACACCACCAGCTATTCTCAAAATACTGCCTGTTTGCAGCTGCTAGCTTCAACATTATGGTCTCAAGGCTTCCTCGTGTAACTCTACGACCATGTTACTCTACAACCATTCCATATCCCCAAACAATTCTTGCTAAACAAGCACTCTTACTGCTTGGCAGCTCCAACTATAACTCATGACAAACAACTTATGTAATTTTGTGGGTTTTGCCTTTATAAACCTCCCCCATTTTGTAGTCCATTGGAACACAATTTAAGTGCTTCTTGAATCCGTGTCTCCTGGGCTATCTGGGCTTCAGTTTGGCTCAGATAAAACTCTTTTTAATTCCATGATAGATTGGTTCATTGATTATTTCTGTCAACAGGTACAGTGACTTTGAAAAATAGTTGGAAAGTTAAAAGAAAATAACTAAACATACACTTACTATGTGAACCAGAAATAGCACAATTGGATATTTATCCTAGAAAGTGAAATCTTATGTTCACAAAGAAACCTGCACACAATTGTTCACAGCAGCTTTGTTTGTAATAGCTGAAAACGAAACAACCGAAATGTCCTGTAGTAGGTAAATGTTCTAAAATAAAAGTGTGGGACACTTATGTAATGGAATGAAAAGGAGGAAGGAAAAAAAAAAAAACAACTATTGATCCATGCAACAATTTAAATGGATCTAAAGGCCATACCTGTTGAGTGAAAAAATAAAATCAAGCTCAAAAGGAAGGTCACATACTATATGATCCATTTACATAGCATTCCCCAAATGATAAAATTATAGCAATGGAGAGCAAATGAGTTGCTGCTATGTATTAAGCATGATTTGGGGTTGGTGCCACTATTAAGGGGTAGCACTAGGTAATGGTACTGAATGTTGATTGCACTGGTAGTCACATAAATGTACACACATGATAAAAGGATGTTTTATCTATATGTTTTAACTATAGTTATATAAGGTAATACCATTGGTGGAAACTGGGAAAGTACATGAAAACTCTGTACTATATTTGCAATTTCCTGTGAATATGTAATTTTCTATTTATATAGAAATTCTATATGATGAATCAGTATAAATATGTAGAAATAATGATTTGATTTATACATCATGTTTGAGATGAAAAAATCCAGTGTTGCCATGGGTTAGTAAAGTAGGAAGGTGTGTGTGACTATAAAGTGATAATACGAGGCAGTTTTTTTTTACCAGTGGACTAGTTCTGTATTTTGAATGTGGTGGGAATTACTACATGAATTAATACACACACACACACACACACACGTGTGTGTGTGTGTGTGTGTATACATATGCAAAGCTATAAATATGTTGCAGAATTGTACAAAAAGATATCCCCAAAACAAGAGTTGCAAGCAAAAAAACTGGCAAATTATGCGTATTATTTCTAGTGTAGCTACTTTCCTCATAGTAGTGTCCATTTCCAGGTTACGTTAATGTTCTAAAGTTGTATAATATGTCACTGTTAGGAAAACTGGGTAATTGTACACCATTGAGGGAGACTAGAAGATGGATGAAGTTTGGTGATTGCAATACTCCATGAAGTTTTTGCACCATCTTGAGGTTTTTTTTTTTTTTTTAACATTCAAGTGATTTTAAAGTATTTATTGGATTATTTTATTTTTTACCTGTTATTTTACATAAAATAAAAGCTGGAAAAACTCTCTAGTGTCATGTATGACAATGCCTTTTCCTACATTTCCTTTTCTGATTTCTCAGGATTTAATTTCTCTCCTCCATCTTCAACTCTGTACTTTTATTTTTCCACCAAACTTTAAACTTTTTATTTTGTATTGGGGTATAGCTGATTAATAATGTTGTGGTAGTTTCAGGTTGAGTCTTTTTTTTTAATGATTTAAAAAAACTATGAATGATGTGAAAAGATAACTCATAGGTCAACAAAAACTATTTTTAATTCATATAACTAATAATGGGTTGATGTCCAGAATATACAAAGATCTAAAAATAAATTTAGAAAAAGATAAACAAAAGCCACAGCAAAAAATAGGCTAAAGACATGAACAATCATTTACCAAAGAAATCTGAGTGGTTAATAAGTCTGATAATTAGAGGTATTAGTAAAAAATATTGTTGATGGTGAGTAAATTGATATAAACACTTGTCAAAAATATGTTCTGTTGAATATGCAAATTTCACATGGCACATTAAATCCACTTTGAGGTATGTATGCTAATTATTGCATATGCACAAATAGAGAAATGTATTAGAATGTTCCTAGCAGTACTCTTTGTGATGCTTAAAAAAAACCTGGAAACAAAGTAAATATCTTTTATATGGAGAATGTGCTACAGTTATATAATGGGATATTAAATACAGAAAAAAATTAATTCATGGAGCACCCACAGACAACATAGATAATGGCTGTAAAATAACATCAAAGGAGAAATCAAACCCCAGAAAAATAGAGTGTAGAAAGGTTCAAATACTATGTAAAATATATGGACATTTCCATATATAGTAAAAGTATAAATGTACAATGGGAGTATTTAACACAAAATTCAGAAAAATATCTTCCTTTGACCAGGTGGCCAGGGGAGGGGTATTACTGTGGAGAGGTATGGAAGGTACTTAAATAATACTGTCAATGTTATATTTTATTTTAGTGCTGGTTACACAGGTGCTTATTAAATATTCTCCATATGTTTGTGTCTTAAAATATTTCATAATAAGTTGAAACAAAAGAGAAAATTAACAATAATGCAAAATGCATACAACTAATAAATATAAAATATATTAAAAAACAAAGTGCATAAGAATCCCAGAGAATAGTCATATTTATATAAATATGAGCAAAATATCTGATGCTTTCAGGATCACTAAATCCCAAATGATGTACCAATGGATGCTAAAGATAACAAATACTCTTCTTAAATAATACAAGCAGTATCAGTACCAGAAGAGTTGACAAATTTCATAACCACTAATGATTTTTAACAAGTTGTAATTTTTAGAATTTATTCATATTCAAAATTCAAATTTAGAATTTATTTGCATTTTTACCAGTTGAGAAAGAACAAATGGGAAAAAAAAAATTTTCCTAGTTATCTCTTTGGTCTTTATATATTAAGTTGTATTTATTTTTAAACTGTAATCTTTATTACTTATTAGTATATCACATGCAGAAATTATTGGATTGGATCAAGTTTAAATTATATTTGAAATACCCAGAATCCAATTGAATTTGTCTTTAAACCAATCCAATTGGTTTGTGTCTTTAGACTGTGGTTGTTTTCTTCTGTAAATGCTCCCTGCTAAAGAGTATATATTTGATCAAATCTGAATATTCATGGTTATAAGTATATCCATTCTGAGTTAAATATGAGGCTGAAAAAAAAAAAGGCTCTCCTGCTTCCTCATTAAAAATCAATTCTAAGTAAAACTCCTTGGGGAAAAAAAAGGAAAGAACATCAACTTCCCAGGTACTTTAGTAGTTCTGCTTTCTTATGTGTTGATTGATAAAGACTAACTTTTGTAAGAGAAGTTAACTTGTAACCACAGAACTATTTGTCATGATGTCAGGGCTTTGAAAACCTGAGGTGTACTCTTCCTCCTTCGATTAGGATTAAAAAAGTAGGGTGTTAAGGTTTCCGAAAAGCAAAATTCCATAAACCCAGCAGCTTATTTCAGTATTTCAAAGGTCTCATTATGAAGAATTAATTTTGATAACCACACTTTTTGATGTGTCAGATTAAGACCACTTTTTCCAAGTGAGTAAATATCTATCATCTAAAAAATATTTATCAAATTTTAACAAATGTGATATATGCACACTGTTGGAAATTTGAAATTTGCAGCATAGTATAAAGAAGAATAAAAATTCCCATGAGATAAAGAGTTGTACTAACATATTAATTCCTTTCTGGTTCTTATATATGTACATTTGTGTTTATTACACACATGTATATGTATATATACACATGACAAACATGTTATATTTATATACACATTAATACACCTGGAGTAACAGGCAAATTTGGCCTTGGAGTACAGAATGAAGCAGGGCAAAGGCTAATAGAGTTTTGCCAAGAGAACACACTTGTCACAGCAAACACCCTCTTCCAGCAACACAAGAGAAGACTCTACACATGGACATCACCAGATGGTCAATACTGAAATCAGATTGATTATATTTTTTGCAGCCAAACAAAGGTCAACAAAGGTCCATCTAGTCAAGGCTACGGTTTTTCCAGTAGTCATGTATGGATGTGAGAGTTGGACTATAAAGAAAGCTGAGCACTGAAGAATTGATGCTTTTGAACTATGGTGTTGGAGAAGACTCTTGAGAGTCTCTTGGACTGCAAGAAGATCCAACCAGTCCATCCTAAAGGAGATCAGTCCTGGGTGTTCACTGGAAGGACTGATGTTGAAGCTGAAACTCCAATACTTTGGCCACCTGACAGAAAGAGCTGACTCATTTGAAAAGACCCTGATGCTGGAAAAGATTGAGGGCAGAAGGGGACAACAGAGGATGAGATGGCAGGACGGCATCACCGACTCGATGGACATGAGTTTGGGTAAACTCCAGGAGTTGGTGATGGACAGGGAAGCCTGGCGTGCTGTGGTCCACGGGGTCACAAAGAGTCGGACACAACTGAGTGACTGAACTGAACTGAAAATCTATTATTTAACATTTACAGTATGCCAAATATTAAGAATATGCACTTTATGTACACTTGCATATTAACTCTCATTATAAATGTATTTGTATCCACATATTTCAAAAGAAAACTGAAGCACAGAAACATTTAAAAATTTCCCTGGTATCCCACAGCTATTAAGTTATTATGTGTTGGAGTAGAGATTCAGATTGGCATTCTGATTAGCCTGTTCACCATACAATAGACATATAACAACTATGTAAATACACACACATACAGATACACACACAAATAGATCAGAAAAACCTTGGCACTAATTAATTTAACAAATTGTTGGTTTGACTATCTGTAATGGCAACCCACTCCAGTACTCTTGCCTGGAAAATCCCAAGGATGGAGGAGCCTGGTGGGCTGCAGTCCATGGGGTGGCAGAGTCAGACACGACTGAAGCAACTTAGCAGCAGCAGCAGCTCCTAAGGCTTTCCCTGGTGGCTCAGTGGTAAAGAATCTGCCTGCCAATGCAGGAGATGTGGGTTTGATCCCTGGGTCGGGAAGATCCCCTGGAGAAGGAAATGGCAACCCACTCCAGTATTCTTGCCTGGAAAATCCCATGGACAGAGGAGCCTGGTGGGCTACAGTCCTTGGGGTCACAAAGAGTTGGACATGACTGAGTGACTAAACAGGAATTCCTAAAGATCCATTGTCCCTAATAAGTAATTTATGGAAACAAAACTTACATTCTTTGCAGAGCTGTTTTTTGAGAATAGATCACTTACACGAACCAAACAGGCATGTCATGGATGTAGAGGGAAAGGTATCCACAGCTGAGAATGAAGCCCTGAGCTGGGGACATGCAACAGGGACTTGTAACAAAAGGAATCCATGAACATAACAAATGTTAGCCATGTAGAGTTATATGATAAATGTCATCCAAGTGGACAATGTCTATATGAGCTTTTAAATTATATAGGGAATGGATTGCATTTTGCATTTATAATTACAAAATAAATCATAAGCTATCTGCATCTTTTGGTTAACCTAATTGATTTTTCTTTGCGTACTTCCAGTTTCCAAAGACTCGGATGACTTAAATATTCTAAGTAATCCATCATATAATAAACATGACCAGTCAACTCAGGTACTTCATAAAAACATTTTTCTTTCTTAATGATCATTGGTATGGATATGGGGACAGCCTAATCACTGAAAACTACTCATTTAAACTCAATCTTGGTGTTTTAATAATCTTCAGGATATTGAGTGCTTGTCAACATTACTTATTACAGAATTAGCCAAGAAATTGAAAACTTGTTATTCCTGACCTTTACTGTCATAACATCTGCATGCAACTGCATCACACAGTGTCTATTTTTTTTCTTATGTCTGACATCTATTTTTTTTTGTTTGTTTTAGTCAACAAAATTTATTTGCTCTTGCTTTACCTTTACTTCAGATTTCTTAAGGAAGCTACAATGTATGAGTATTTTATGAGATAATACGATTTGGTTAGAAAAATGTAACTAATATGATGGTCAAAGACACAGACTTATTATAACAGATAAAATCAGTCATTTCTTTTCTGGGACCTCCTTTTTAAACAACCAATTCTAAGTCTCTTCTATGGCTTTATTGACTTTTAACAGTTTTTCTTACATCCTGAAACCAAGCAGGACACTGCACAGCTCTTCTGGGTAAGGAAGCCTTTCTGTTTCTCCATTTGCTGTTTGGAGAAATGAGCTTTAGTCTCCTAGACCTTCCCTGAGTTTCAAAGAGCAGATTCAAGCAGTTACTAATTAGGGAAGTGAGGGAATGCAGACACAAAGGAAAAGCAATCCAGAAACAATAATTCAGAGATAAAACAGAATCCTAGTGCCTTCTCAAGGGATATACATAACAGACGGATGTGTATCTTTGGGTTCTGCAGGGACTAAGGCCCCCACCCAGGTGGAGAACGTTAACTACATGATGAAACCCCAGAACCAGAAGACTGATGATTGAGATTTCTGGACTATCACCCTGTTACCTCACCATCAACCAGTAAGAAAAAAGCCATATAGCCTGTAGCAGGTATAACTGAGCAGGACCCTATGAGGCCTTCCCTAGACAGACAGACCTCCACCCACATCCTCTGCCATAGCTCCTCACTGAAGTACCCAGATAGTATTTTATGCATATTTCCTGAGATTTTTCAGATACTAAAAGTCACCACCAAATAGAAGAAATTTACTACTTGATGATCATATGCACAAAGCTCCTCAGACCTTCTGGAGTCTAAGGATCGATAATGTTAACCCCTGTGGCACAATCCTGTGAACTCACTATCAATTAATCAGAGAATTGTGCATGAGTTGATCACATACCTGGGGATGCCCCTCTCTCACACTGCATTTTTAAAAGCACCTCCCTGAAACCCCCTGGGGAGTTTGGG
This sequence comes from Odocoileus virginianus, assembly GCF_023699985.2. Taxonomy (NCBI): domain Eukaryota; kingdom Metazoa; phylum Chordata; class Mammalia; order Artiodactyla; family Cervidae; genus Odocoileus; species Odocoileus virginianus. The sequence continues at coordinate 1,214,764 of NW_027224272.1, forward strand.
GCTTTGGGGAATATGAGCCACCCATTCTCCTTGCATGGCCCTGCAGTAAACCTTTCTCTGCTCCAAACTCTTGATGTTTCGGGTTGTTTGGCTTCAACATGCATCGGGCACACAAAAACTTATGTTTGGTGACAACTGCAAATACTGCCTTTAAAAACTCTTCCCTGAAAACCATCAAGGAGTTTGGGTCTTTTGAGAACAAGCTGCCCATTCCCCTTGCTTGGCCCCATGCAACAAACCTTTCGTTAGGTGAACCACTGACCAAAACTACCCACCCTGGCCAGATGTGATAATAACCACTTGCATGAGTTATCTTACAACAGGAGGTCCTGGTAAGGAATGCAGAACTAACAAGCTACCACCAACCAGAAGAATTCAGGAAAGGTCAAAAGGAGAGAGGAGATGCCAGTCCATATGTCCTACCAACCTCCCAGAATCCTTCTCACTGGAATCCATCTTGGCTGAGTGATACATGTGCCACCAGGAAGGACCCTGAGTCATAATGATTGGCCAGAGACAACCCAGAAACTAATCCCATTACCATAAAACCCAAAACTGTGAGCCACACGGCAGAGTAGTTCTCCTGGGTTTTGTTATCCTCTTGCCCTCCTCCCAGGAGCCTCTTCCCAATAAAGTCTCTTGCTTTGTTAGCATGTGTGTCTCTTTGAATGATTCATTTTCAAGCATTAGACAAGAGCCCACTTCTGGGCCCTGGAAGGGATCTCTCTTCCTGCAACACTTTCTTTGCTCAAACCTCAGACATTTATGTCTTTTTGGCCTCACTGTGTGTCAGGCACAGGGACTTGGATGCAAAAACAATCCTTGATTCACCATTGTCCTCCAATAGCCTCAAATCAGTCCACTGAACTTTACAGTAATTGGTCTATTAACTAATTTACATTAAGACCTAAGATACATAAGCCAGACTGAAACACTTTGAAACTCTGCAGCCCAAATTGAAACTCTAACCCATGGTGGGTTCTTGATGTCTCACAGTATAAAGAATTCAGTGAGAGACAACATGATAGGTAAGAAGTGGATTTATTTAGATAGAAACATACTCCACAGAGTGTGGTCATCTCAGAAGGCAAGAGGCCCCAGGGTTTGAGGGTTACCTGTTTTTATAGGGGTGACCAATTGCATAGACTAATGAGTGGGGGAAGGGGTGGGGATTTCTAGGAATTAGGCCACTGCCCACTTTTTGATCTTTTATGGTCATCCATGAAACTGTAATGTCACCTGTGGGTATGCCGATGTATAACAATGAGGATATAATGAAGCTCAAGGTCCACTAGAAGTTGATTCTTCCGCCATCTTGGATCTAAGTAAATGTTGGTCACTCAGTCATGCCCGACTCTTTGCAACCCCATGGACTGCAGCCCACCAGTCTCCTCTGTCCATGAGATTTTCCAGGCAAGAATACTGGAGTGGGTCACCATTTCCTTCTCCAGGGGATCTTCCCATCCCAGGGATCAAACCTGGGTCTCCTGCACTGCAGGCAGACTCTTTACTGACTGAGCTACAAGGGAAGCCCATCTTGGATCTAGTTGGTTCTAACCAGTTTTTGTCATGTCCTATGGCTATGTTATTCTTTTAAAAGTTGTGCCCTGGCCCCTTCCCTCCTGTTTCAAATTCACTGAGATTTTAGTGATTTCCTTCTTCCAATTAACCGATGGTTGCTTCCCCTGCCATTCTCTTGGTCTTAATTTGGAGCTAGACTTTATTCCAGTCCTTATAATCCTTGGATGATAACTAATAAGTTCTTTGCTGAGTGAAACATATGCTGAATCATTTTCTCCCTATCCTTCTGAATTCTTGGTTAAGACTCCCTGTAATAAAACATGGATTAACAAGAGAAATAAGTTTGTTAATGTTTATATCTCTTGTATACCTAGAAGATATCAGGAAAACTGAGTTGCTACCTCAAATTGCCCAAGGTACCACCTTAAATCCCATTTTCAGCTAAAAACAAAAGAAAAATGTTGCTGGGGGTTGGGGGTAGACAATTCATAAAAAGGTAAAAGAAGAAAATGTGTGGTCAACAAAAGATGCCCTGCTCTGCAGGTAAGTCTCTCAGGTGAAAAAGTTATCTCTAATAAGAACTGTCTTTCCAGTAAGGCCTCCTTTTTAATGCAAATTTCTTTATAAATGTAGATTCCCATTACAGAGTAAATTCTACTCTGTTTTCAGGGTTTTTCCTGTATGTGCAGCTTCTCAAAGCAATCAGCTCAAAACAATTCTTAAGTCAAAGAGGTGTATTTTGCAGTGGCATATTCTGGTACCCTTCAGAAACTTAATTCAGGTTTCAAATGTTTCCAATGTTGCTGCCATGATAAAAATTTCAAATTCTGTTTACATTACTCCTTTAGAACAGTCCTTTGATTCCTATCATTCTTTTTCCTCACAAAAGCATAATCTATTTTTTCAGTTGTGGATTAGTCCAGCCACTGAGTGACAAATTTTCTGAGCAGAGAGTCAACTTATTTATTGGAATAGTTTACTGAATGACTGTGCAACTGGATGCCTTGTGATTGATGTATAATCAATGGACTAAGAAACTTCTTTGGGGGTTTATAAGATCCCCTGGAGAAGGAAATGGCAACCCACTCCAGTATTCTTGCCTGGAGAATCCCACGGACAGAGGAGCCTGGCAGGCCACAGTCCATGGGGTTGCAAAGAGTCAGACAAGACAAAGCACACACTACACTACACTATACTATACCAGTGAATATGTATGTGTGTGCATATGTATGCATCTGTCCACATTTGTGTGCACATGCACATATGATTGTTATATGTAGGAAAGAAAAGAGGAAGTCAGTATACATATTGCAGAAACAGTGATGTAAACTTGCTTTATCAATTAATTTAAAAACTAAATTTATCTCACCAACTTCCTACCACTACTTTAACTCACTCATCACAAAACTAAGACAAATATCTTTTCTCTAATACAAGGAGTTATCAGGGATATTAAATCTACACATTTGTTACATATAACTAAACTGTTACTTCTTTAATGCTCCTATATGTGCTACTTCCTCCTTACAGAGTGCATTCTTCAAAATTTTGTGCAAAATTCACTATACTGAAAAAAGTTTTTTAAAACCCTTTATCAAACCAGTCATTCTATTCTCTGCATCCTAAGCACATACATCAAATTTCTATGAGTATTAATTTTTATTTGTATTCTGTGACAGGGAGCATTCTAAACATGGTCCCCCAAGATTTTAGCCCCCTGGTTGTTCAACCAAACAGTAATTTGTGTGCCCCTAGGGAAAGATTTTTACAGAAGTAATTGAAGTCCCAAGTCAGTTTATCTTAAGATATGGAGACTGTCTATGTGGGCCTAACTCAATCAGGTGAGAAGCTAAACAGTAGAGTTTCTCTGGATGTCTGACAGTCAGAAACAGATGTGCTCCTGCTAACCTGAAGGAAGAAGGAACAAAATGCCATCTTGTAAGATGGCTTGTGAGTAGGAGGCCTTTAACAAGAGACAGCCACCCCTGCCTGACTGTCAACAAGAAAACAGGCCTCAGTTCCACAAACAAAATGTTAGGTAGTTAGAATAGGAAACAGGAGTCTAGAATGGTGGTGGCTAAAGGACAAGGAAGGAAAAAGCCCGTGAAAATAGAACAAAGGAAGGTTTGAGGACCGGAGTGAGGACCTCAGGTGGGAACAAACAGCACTCCTGGCTAGCCCAATTTACATAGGGCAGGCCAGGGGGAGGAAAAAACATAAAAAGAGGAGCCAAAGGGCCGGGGGTCTCTCTCTCTCTCCCACATGTGCACGTCTCTCTGTCTCTCTTTCTCTTCTCTTCGCATCTTTTGGGTCAGCATGCCCTCACGCCTCGAGGATGTATTTTCCTTTATTTTCTAAATAAAACTGATCTGTCCAAGAACTATAACACAGACTGTCCGAGAGCTGTGATGCGCCGAGGGCTTTAACGTCCGTTGCTTCAAATCTTAGTTGTGACAAGACAGAACTGAGGAGATTACACTCCCCTGATATCTATTATCAAATTCAGACTTAAATTGAAGAAAGTGCGGAAAACCACCAGACCATTCAGGTATGACCTAAATCAAATCCCTTATGATTATACAGTGGAAGTGACAAATAGATTTAAGGGACTAGATCTGATAGACAGAGTGCCTGATGAACTATGGACAGAGGTTCATGACATTGTACAGGAGACAGGGATCAAGACCATCCCCAAGAAAAAGAAATGCAAAAAAGCAAAATGGCTGTCTGAGGAGGCCTTACAAATAGCTATGAAAAGAAGAGAAGTGAAAAGCAAAGGAGAAAAGGAAAGATATACCCATTTGAATGCAGAGTTCCAAAGAATAGCAAGGAGAGATAAGAAAGCCTTCCTCAGCAATCAGTGCAAAGAAATAGAGGAAAACAATAGAATGGGAAAGACTAGAGAGTCTCTTCAAGAAAATTAGAGATACCAAGGGAACATTTCATGCAAAGATGGGCTCAATAAAGGACAGAAATGGTAGGGACCTAACAGAAGCAGAAGATATTAAGAAGAGGTGGCAAGAATACACAGAAGAACTGTACAAAAAAGATCTTCATGACCCAGATAATCACAATGGTGTGATCACTTACCTAGAGCCAGACATCCTGGAATGTGAAGTCAAGTGGGCCTTAGGAAGCATCATTACGAACAAAGCTAGTGGAAGTGATGGAATTCCAGTTGAGCTATTTCAAAAGCTAAAAGATCCTGCTGCAAAAGTGCTGCACTCAATATGCCAGCAAATTTGGAAAACTCAGCAGTGGCCACGGGACTGGAAAAGGTCAGTTTTCATTCCAATCTCAAAGAAAGGCAATGTCAAAGAATGCTCAAACTACCACACAATTGTACTCATCTCACATGCTAGCAAAGTAATGCTCAAAATTCTCCAAGCCAGGCTTCAGCAGTATGTTGAACTGTGAACTTCCAGATGTTCAAGCTGGTTTTAGAAAAGGCAGAGGAACCAGAGATTAAATTGCCAACATCCGCTGGATCATCGAAAAAGCAAGAGAGTTCCAGAAAACCATCTATTTCTGCTTTATTGAGTATGCCAAAGCCTTTGACTGTGGATCACAATAAACTGTGGAAAATTCTGAAAGAGATGGGAATACCAGACCACCTGACTTGCCTCTTGAGAAATCTGTATGCAGGTTAGGAAGCAACAGTTAGAACTGGACATGGAACAACAGACTGGTTCCAAATAGGAAAAGGAGTACATCAAGGCTGTATATTGTCACCCTGCTTATTTAACTTATATGCAGAGTACATCATGAGAAATGCTGGGCTGGATGAAGCACAAACTGGAATCAAGATTGCTGGGAGAAATATCAGTAATCTCAGATATGTAGATGACACCACCCTTATGGCAGAAAGAGAACTAGAACCAGAAAGCCTCTTGATGAAAGTGAAAGAGGGGAGTGAAATAACTGGCCTGAAACTCACCATTCAGAAAACTAAGATCATGGCATCTGGTCCCATCACTTCATGGCAAATAGATGGGGAAACAGTGGAAACAGTGGCTGACTTTATTTTTTGGGGCTCCAAAATCACTACAGATGGTGACTGTAGCCATGAAATTAAAAGACGCTTACTCCTTTGAAGGCAAGTTATGACCAACCTAGACAGCATATGAAAAAGCAAAGACATTACTTTGCCAACAGAGGTCCCTTTAGTCAAAGCTATGGTTTTCCAGTAGTCATGTATGAATGTGAGAGTTGGACTGTAAAGAAAACTGAGTGCCGAAGAATTGATGCTTTTGAACTGTGGTGTTGAAGAAGACTCTTGAGAGTCCCTTGGACTGCAAGGAGATCCAACCAGTCCATCCTAAAGGAAATCAGTCCTGGGTGTTCATTGGAAGGACTGATGTTGAAGCTGAAACTCCAATACTTTGGCCACCTGATGTGAAGAGTTGACTCATTTGGGAAAGATAGAGGGCAGGAGGAGAAAGAGACGACAGAGGATGAGATGGTTGGATGGCATCACCGACTCAATGGACATGAGTTTGGGTAAACTCTGGGAGTTGGTGATGGACAGGGAGGCCTGGAGTGCTGCAGTCCATGGGGTTGCAGAGTCGGACACGACTGAGCAACTGAACTGAACTGAACTGACATCTATGGTGCCGTGACTCGGATTTAACCTGGCTGAAACAACCTTGGCACGTCCCTGCAAGGAGGAGGCCAAGCACAGCAGGAGCAGGAGCCAAGCTCCTGCAGTAGAAGCAGAAAGCTAAGAAAACCCAGTGCAGGGAAAGTGACAAGAAGCCCATCGTGCTGGAAACCAGGACAGTGAAAAACAAACTCAGCAGAAAGCTCACGCAGCTCAGTCTCAGATTTCAGACCTCCAGTTAAGGTAGGAGGTCCTTGGTCCTATGGCTAGGGGGACATATGGCTAACAAAATCTTAATTCCTTTACAATCTCTTGTTTCTTGTTTCCTCGAACCCCCCGCGACAGGAGAATGGCAGCAGGTGCAATTGAGGGACTCTGGAGAGGCTACTCTTTAGTATGTCCCAAAGGCACTATCTGCTAAGCCCCAGTAGCTGTTACCCAAGCTGGTGGGGGTTCTTCTGTCCTTAATCTTCTTTGTGCCAAGGATCAGGCCAATGAAAACTGTGAGCACAGGTCAGGTATTTAGCAGATTTTCTGGCAGGCTATGAAGGGGATTCCTTGGCACGTTTTTCCCACTGCTTTTTCCTCCTGTCCTTCAGCTCTCTCTCCTGGGACTTGAGCCTGGCCAAAACCCATGATGCCTGGCTTCAGGACCTAATGAAGCTCAGGCTCTGATGTCTCATTGCAAAAATTCAGTGAGAGACAAAGTGATAGGTAAGAGGTGGATTTGTTAGGATTCAGAGAGAAGTGCACTCTGCAGGGTGTGGGCCATTGCAGAGGGCAAGGGCTCTGGCCATGGAATGTGGCCTGGCTAGGTTTTGTGAGCTGGGTGAATTCATATGCTAATGAGTGGGAGGATCATCCCAAGGATTGAGGAACCACCCACTCCTCTGTCTTTTGACAGTGCCTTGGAGCTGTCCTGCCACCTCTGGGTGTGTCATTTAGCTTACAGATTGGGGATTAAGGTTTACTTGAATTTGACTTGTCATCTTGGACCCAATTGATTTTAATTGGTTTATGTTATGCCCTTGTGCTATGTCATTCTTTCAAAGGTTGTGCCCTGCCCCCTTCCCTCCTGTTTCATGCTCTTTTCCTGAGCCCCGTCCAGGCCCACAATGTTGCCTCTACAATCTTCTGGAGGGACAACCAGAAAATAGCTGGCCCTTGGGAGGGAAATACTGTATAATATCCAATCCCTCTAGATATTCAGGCCTTCATCTTCCATGTTTCCTACAACATGTGCAACAACAGCATCTCTCAGTGAACCTGCTAGGGTGGGTGACAGGCACACAATGCCTGCTAGAAGTCCATCTGTTGGCATCCCTTCAAAGGCAATTGGGCTTCCAGGGATAATGTTTGCCACTTTGGGAGTTAGCCCTGCAGGCCGTTTGGGCCCAAACCCTTACCACCCTTCTCCTAAAGTTACAAACATACCCCTGGATCAAATCTCCACTCCACTTTTATGGAACATCTGGTCTGTTGCCTCTTAACAAATTTGTTCTTAAGCCAATTACTAACTCCTACAATCAGGACCCTGCCCCCTTGTAGGCAATGTTGCTCCACCCAGTCTATTATTAAAATACCTTAATGCCCCTAACAGGGCCAGATAACCCACTCCTTTGTCATTACTTCTGTTATTACCTAAAGTGGGTCTATGACAATGAAATGTTTACCATTGGAGACACCCTAAGCTGCTCTTATGGAGGACTAGGGGAAGAAATCAGTGACTTACATTCCCTTAGAGCAATAAGAGGATAAGGCTTATGACTGTTTCACTGTTTCCCAGATCTATTCCCATCTGTGGTGAACAAACTGGCAATGAGTTAAAATTACAACCCCTTAATCCTACCCAGCACTGGTCATGCTGGAGACCTTGGGGACACCCAACTCCAGTCCAGGGGTCCCAGGAGGTCAACCTGCCTTGACCTGCCTAGGGATCTGGTCCTCGAAAGGTTGTCACACCTCAACCTGCTTGGGGATCCACCAGTCCAGGGGTCCCAGGAGGTCGTCATGCCTCAACCTGCCCAGGGACCCAATTCTCGGGAGGCCAACATGCCTCGACCTGCCTGGGGATTTGATCTCCAGGAGGCTGTCATGCCTCAGCCTGCCTGGGGATCTGCACCCTGACCTGGGGATGCCTGGCTCTCAGGTTGCAACAGTACTGGGTAGGATAAGCTTCAGAAAGACTCACCCCTAAGGAAGTCCACCCATGGAAATAGAAGGAAGCCTATTACTTGTGGGACTGTGCCCAGTCTCAGCAATAACTCAGGAGCCCAACAAGAACCCCATTGCCTTTCTGGAAAGGCTAAAAGAGGCCCTCCAAAAGTTTACCAATCTGGACTTAGACTCTTACGAGGGACAGGTGATTTTAAAGGACAAATTCCTGTCCCAGTGTGCATCAGACATCAGGATAAAGTTACAACAGCTACAGCAGCAGGACCCTGCTGCCTCTTTAGATGAGATGGTCCAGACAGCCACCAATACCTTTTATAACAGAGAACAGGAGAAGGAGGCCAAGGCCCAGGAGAGGGAGAAAAGGAAAGAGACAAGGCATGCCCAGATGCTGGCCGCCCTCCAGGGAAGCCCTATGGCAAACCCGAGTCCTTGAAGGACAAGGCACGAGGCAAATGCCTAATCTGTAGACAGGCGGGGCATTGGGCCAAAGAGTGTCCAAACCGTGACAAGTCTCCTAAAACGGCTTGCTACAAATGCCATCAACTGGGACATTGGGCGGCACTCTGCCCTCGGGACCCAAGAGCCTCAAGGTCAAGCGCCAAGCCTTCCCTCACGATGGTTCAAGAGGACTGAAGTGGCCCGCTCCAGCCAGCCCGCCTGTCACAGATAACCATCACGGGGCTGGAGCCAAGGGTGCAACTGGATGTGGCAGGTAGGTCCGAGAATTTCTTGGTTGACACAGGGGCTACCTACTCTGTCTTGATCTCCTACTCCGGAGCCTTCTCCTCCCAAACCTGTACCATTTTGGGTGCTACAGGAAAAACAACTACTAAAAGATTCACCCAAGCACTTCTTTGTTGCTGGGATGGACAAATATTTTCCCACCAGTTTCTGGTGGTCCCTGAGTGTCCTACTCCCTTATTGGGAAGAGATATACTCACTAAACTGGGGACCACCCTTGTGATGGGAAGCTTTTCAGCCCCTAGAGCCCTACAGCTTCTGGTTACTACTGAAGAACCCATTACACCCTCTCCAATAGAGAGGGACCAAAAACTATGGGAGGACAAAATTAACCCCCAGGTGTGGGACCAGGGGACTCCTGGATGAGCCCACCAAGCTGAACTGGTCATCTTTGTTTGTCCTCTGAGATCCCACTTGGTTTCCTAACCGGAAACAATATCCCCTCAGAAGAGAGGCTCAGGAGGGACTACAGCCTTTAATAAATAAATTCCTTGCTTGTGGGTTATTGGTCCCCACCAATTTGCTGTGAATGTATATATCATGACTAATAGGTATTTATACTAATAGGTATTATACCCTTGAGAAACTGGCATCTGGGTGAAGTCCATCTGCCAGTCCTCTCCCAGATCCTCTCAGTGAAGAAAAAGGACAGAACCTGGCAAATGGTTCAAGATCTCTGGATCATAAATGAAGCTGTAGTCCCCCTCCATCCCACAGTACCCAATCCCTATGTAATCTTGGGAGAAATCCCACCCAGTGCCAAGTGGTTTACAGTCTTGGATCTCAAAGATGCATTTTTTTGCATACCACTGGCTAAAGAATCCCAATATCTTTTTGCCTTTGAGTGGGAGGCCCCAGGAGAAAAACACCAACAGATGACTTGGACAGTATTACCTCAGGGGTTCAGAGACAGCCCCCACCTGTTTGGACAGGCCCTTAGCCGGGATCTCCTAGATCTGGACCTGGGACCTAATGGGAAAATATTACAATACATAGATGACCTACTAATCTGCTCTCCAGATGAGAAAAATGCCCAACAACATGCAATTCAGGTTCTAAACTTTTTGGCAGAGAAGGGATATAAAGTCTCCCGTGCTAAGGCACAGATGGTCAAGACAAAGGTCACTTACCTGGGAGTTCAGATTACACATGGGTCCAGGAGGCTGTCCTCTGATCGGGTACAAGGAATCCTCCAGTTACCCTCCCCCACGACTCAAAAACAAGTGCGCGCTTTCCTGGAGCTAACTGGGTATTGTAGAATCTGGATACCCAACTATGGTCTAATTGCCCAGCCCTTATATGAAAGCTTAAAGGGACGGGATGATTCAATCCCACTGATGTGGGGAACTCCTCAAAAGAAGGCAGAGGCTACACTAAAACAAGCCTTAACTCAGGTCACCTGCCTTGAGGTTGCCAGACCCAGAAAAAGCATTCCAACTTTATGTCCATGAAAGAGAGGGAATAGCCTTGGGAGTGTTAACTCAAAGGTTGGGATCTGAGCCCCAGCCTGTAGCTTACTTATCCAAGAGGCTCGACCCAACCGCCTGAGGCTGGCCTCCCTGCCTTCGAAATCTTGCAGCTATTGCAATCCTGATAGAAGATGCTTTAAAACTCTCCTTTGGGGGACAAACTATTTTTTACCAGCCACCAAGTAAAACAACTCCTAAATGGGAGAGGCCATTTATGGATGTCTGATCAAAATCCTCAGATATCAAGTAGTGCTGATGGAAAATCCAGGCCTCACTATATCCCCTTGTGAGGTTCTTAACCCAGCCACCCTCCTGCCTACCCCCGAGGGCTCTCTCCCCTTTCACTCCTGTCTAGAAACCTTGGACCACTGGACAAAACCCCGAGAGGGATTGTCAGAAGATCCTCTGACCAATCCTGAGGAAATCTGGTACACTGATGGAAGCAGCTTTGTCTTGGATGGAAAAAGAAGAGCCGGATATGCAGTAGTCTCCAATTTTGAGATCATAGAGGCTAAGCCTCTGCCACCAGGTACTTCAGCCCAATTAGCTGAGCTCATAGCCCTGACTCGAGCTTTAGAGCTGGGAAAAGGAAAAAGAATAGCCATTTACACTGACTCCAAGTATGCCTTTCTGGTGCTACATGCACATGCAGCTATTTGGAAAGAAAGGGGCCACTTGACCACCTGAGGGTCCCCAATCAAATATGGTGATCAAATTCTTAGACTCTTGGAGGCAGTCCATCTGCCCACTGAGGTTTCAGTCTCCCACTGTAAAGGACACCAAAAAGGGAGCACGGAAGTGGCATGAGGGAACCAAGCAGCTGATCAGGCAGCTAAGAGAGCAGCATTACAGAACAATGACCTAATAGGGGTTGCCACCTTAGTTCCACAGACTAATTTGCCAGAAACTCCTTCATATACTGAAGGAGACTCTTAAAACTAAGAGTGAGGGCTTTCAAGAAGATCATATGGGGTGGTTCCAAAAGGAGGGACTCCTTTTTCTGCCTGGGAACCTCCAATGGAAGTTGGTTAACTCCTTACATGCCACCACTCATTTAGGGGAAAAGGCCCTCCAAAGATTACTAGAAAGGTCCTTCAGAGGAACAGGCCTCCAAACACCTATAAGGCAAGTGGTCTCCTCTTGTCCCACTTGCCAGTTAAACAACCCCCAAGGAGCTCAAAGACCCCAGCTGGCCCAGCCCATCCAACGATGTGGGACCTACCCAGGAGAGGACTGGCAGATGGACTTCACCCAGATGCCAGTTTCTCAAGGGTATAAATACCTAGTAGTCACGACATATACATTCACAGGAATGTATCCTTCTATCCACTCTTTAAGAGTGAAAGCTTTTGCACTCGGACTGAGAAGGCTGAGGAGGTGGTAAAAAAACTGCTCCATGAAATCATTCTGAGATTTGGTCTGCCCAGGTCATTACAAAGTGACAATGGGACATCATTTACTTCTAAGGTCACCCAAGGGGTCTCTAAAGCATTGGGCATTACTTATTATCTCCATTGTGCCTGGAGGCCTCAGTCTTCAGGAAAAGTAGAAAGAGCCAACCAATTCTTAAAATCAGCAATAAAAAAGATAACCCAGGAGACCTCCCTGGGATGGAAGGAGGCTTTACCAGTAGCTCTCCTCCACACCCATATTGCCCCTAAGGAACAGGTTGGTCTTAGTCCTTATGAGATGCTATATGGGAGACCTTTTGTTTATGTCAGTGACCTCTTCCTAGATCCAGAGGCTCAGACCCTCCAGTCTTATACCATGGCCATTGGGCAATTCCAACAGGATATACGCTTGTGGGGTGTGAACCAGGACCCAAAAGATTCTAAGGAGTCACCACTATATGCTCCAGGGACTCAAGTCCTAATTAAAGTCTGGAAAGATGGGTCCCCAAAGGCTCAACTCCAGCCCACATGGAAGGGCCCCTACCCTGTAATACTTTCTACCCCCACAGCAGTCAAGGTACCAGGACATGACTCCTGGATTCACTACTCATGAGTCAAGCTGTGGAAGAAAACAGAAGAGGACACTCAATACACCTGTGAGCCCCTGGGAGATCTCAGATACCTATTCAGAACTACAAATGAGTGCCATTCTAATGAACACCCCCAAAATCTAGTTTCTGGGGATAAGATTTCTCAGGACAGCTCTAAAGAGCCAACACAGCTTGGCAGGGGTTGTACTCCAAAACAGACAGGAGATAGATCTTCTGATCCCTGAACAAGGAGGGACTTGAGCCATCCTGGTGATGGGAATTTGGAGTTGGCTAATGCCCCTACTAGTCCTTGTTATGCCATATTGATGCTGCTTATGATTGTTCCATGTATTATCAATTGTCTAACCTGTTTTGTCTCTGCCCAGGTCAACAAGCTACAACATGCAGTGCCAGTTCAACAAGGATATATAAAACTACAGCTGACCACGGGAAAATATCACTCACCCTTAGATGGACACCACTATAAGGACTCTGAGGCCTGAGACTAGCAAGAGGGGGAGGCCCAATGCCCCTCGCCATCCCAGTTCAGCAGGAAGTAGCCAGAAAGACCTTGATGCCCCTATTCCCAAAGAATCGGGCCTCCCGTCTCTTGAGGGAGGAATGCTAGAATAGGAAACAGGAGTCCAGAATGTCAGTGGCTAAAAGACAAGGAAGGGAAAAGCCTACAAAAATAGAACAAAGGAAATTCTGAGGACCAGAGTGAGGACCTCAGGTGGACAAACAGCACTCCTGGCTAGCCCAATTTACATAGGGCAGGCCCAGGGGGAGGAAAAAACATATAAAAAGAGGAGCCAAAGGGCCAGGGGGGTCTCTCTCTCTCTCTCTCTTCTCTTCGTCTTTTGGGTTGGCATGCCCTCACACCTCGAGGATGTATTTTCCTTTATTTTCTAAATAAAACTGATCTGTCTGAGAACTATAACATGGACTGTCCAAGAGCTGTGACATGCCGAGGGCTTTAATGTCCGTCGCTTCAAATCTTTGTTGTGATGAGACAGAACCGAGGAGATTACACTCCCCTGACAAAAAGAAAACAAATTCTAACCACCATTGTGTTTAGAAAAGGACCTACCCAAGCCTCAGATAAGCACTGTAGTTTTGGTTAATCCCTTGACTTCAACCTGTGAGACCTCAGTAGAAAACCCAGTCATGCTATATTGAACTTCTGACATAATAACTGTGAGGCAGTAAGTGGATACTGTTTTAAGCCATTGAGCTTATGCTTATTTGGTATGGCAGAAATAGAAAACAAATATGTGTGATTATTTTCTGTGTTCTTCTCCTTACAAATAAAGCTTAAAATTCCTTGACATCACAAATTAGTACTATTGCTTACAGTATATTTATGTTAAACATAATGACCAAATATTCCACTACCTAAGCATCTGTTTTTAACCAATAATTATCTAGATCAAATAAAATATTTTATTTATGGTATCATCACCAATGCTGTCACTGAATCAAAAAAAATTTTTTTTGTTCTAACAACTTCAGAAAGAAAAAAAGACCACTCTAGCAAATGTTATCAATATTCAGCCCAGATCACCTGTGACATGCTCCTATCCTCCAGCTTCCACAAGCTTAGTTCCATGAAATAAAATTCATATTTTATGGCAAGACAAGAAAAATTTAAACACAAAAAAATTTCTGCCCTTTGGCTCCCTCTCTCCCCTCTACTGTGCATTGTGTATCTGCATTATGCATTGACCAAACCTCCCCCATCAGCAAAAATACCTGCTCAACCATAAAAAGCAACATTCTCCTAGCATCAACAAGACAACTCCTTAAAAGATAACATTCCTTTTGAATCTTGAAAGGGGCAAGGATGATACATGACCCACTACTCCCTAGATTGTGTAAAAACTGTCAATAGTAAGTAATTTAATGTGCAGCTCCTGTCTCAAAAAACTAATATTAAGAATGCTTTGACTTTTAACCAATGGAACAGTTCTTGGGGCTTTCTGAGAGGCTGTTCTTGGGTTATAATCCTCAATTTGGCTTTCATAAAATTTTCATTTCTTTCTCAGATTGACTAGTTAATTTTTGTCGACAGTCCTAAGCTGATGCCTGTAAACTTCTTCAGAGAACCTCCCTTGTTCTTCTGTAGCTGTTCAAAGCCTGAAGTGCCTGGGAGTTTTTGTGCCCTTCAGCAAGTCAAAGCCGATATCCGTGTAGTATGGGAGTTTAAAAGTCCAGCTCCCTTGCCTCAGATAGTCTAAAAACTCAACTGTGCAATTTCAGTTCCTAAGAATCCATCGTATAAGGGTGAGGCTTGAACTTTGAAATGTCACTTTTATTTAAGGTGACTGATTCTCTATTTCCCTTACTCCATTGTTTGTTGTTTTTTCCCTTGGGACAGTCGTGTCCGACTCTGGGACCCCATGGACTGCAGCCTGCCAAGCTTCTCTGTCCATGGGATTCTCCAGGCAAGAATACTGCAGTGGGTTGCTATTTCCTCCTCCAGGGGATAGTCCTGATCCAGGAATTAAACCCACATCTCTTATGTCTCCTGTACTGGCAGGCAGGTTCTTTACCCTAGTGCCACCTGGGAAGCCCCCTTAATAAACCACATACCCATGAGTCTGCCAACACTTAGGAACAATCTATAAGTAGCTACCAAGGACAACTACCAAATGAACGAATGGAAGAAGCACTGTTGAATGGATGTAAAATAGTAAAGGACTAAAGGGAAAAAATGGGAATAAAAAATCAGTTTATTAATTAAGATAGCATTTGATTTCAAATGTTCCTCAAAGTAATAACAACTGATGCTGAAAACTCAGCCTCTGTGAACTAGTGCCAAATCAAATTTCAGAGACTGAATTTTGGGTGAAGCAGAAAAGAATAGTTTTATTCCTTTGCCAGGCAAAGGAGGACACAACAGGCTCAGCCCTGAAAAAATGTGTCCCAATCGAGGGGGATTTGGTGAGGACTTTTATAGCAATGGTACAAGGACATGGTTGCTGATAAAGATCAGGGTGTGAGAAGGTCCTGCACTCCTTTAATCTGGCCTCAGGGGGTCTCCTCCCTTGTCTCTGCATTACTTCCCTTCCCTGATTAGCTGTTATTCAAATCTGCCTTTTGGAACTCTGGAAAGGTCACAGGGGCTGGAGTTTGTTCCCTACAAACAAGGAATGGGGAACACAGAAAGGTTTCTGTGCCCAGGAGCCCCACAGGGTCCTGCTTGGTTTCATAACCAACATATACAAAACTGACTTGACGACATTCTTTCATGAAGCACATGATACAGAAATCTAACAAGTTATATTGCATGGTCATATGGGCACTTTATACATTGGTAAGATTATTATTTAAAAAATGTTATAAAAGGGACATGCAGACGGTAATACTAAAACTCTATGTTTTAATATTATATTTTAATTTTAAATGTGTTTTAATTTATATTAAACAAAACTAAAGACAAGGGAGAAAAGGAAAGATATACCCATCTGAATGCAGAGTTCCAAAGAATATCAAGGAGAGATAAGAAAGCCTTCCTCAGTGATCAATGCAAAGAAATAGAAGAAAACAATAGGATGGGAAAGACTAGAGATCTCTTCAAGAAAATCAGAGATAACAAGGGAATATTTCATGAAAAGACGGGCACAACAAAGGACACAAATGGTATGGACCTAATAAGCGGAAGATATTAAGAAGAGGTGGCAAGAATACACAGAAGAACTGGACAAAAAAAGATGTTCAGTTCAGTCGCTAAATCGTGTCCGACTCTTTGCAACCCTATGGACTGCAGCACACCAGGCCTCCCTGTCCATCACCAACTCCCAGAGCTTACTCAGACTCATGTCCATTGAGTCAGTGATGCCATCCAACCATCTCATCCTCTGTCGTCCCCTTCTCCTCCCACCTTCAATCTTTCCCAGCATCAGGGTCTTTTCCAATGAGTCCAGCTCTTCACATCAGGTGGCCAAAGTATTGGAGTTTCAGCTTCAGCATCAGTCCTTCCAATGAATATTCAGGACTGATTTCCTTTAGGATTGACTGGTTTGATCTCCTTGCAGTCCAAGGAACTCTGAAGAGTCTTCTCCAACACCCCAGTTCAAAAGCATCAATTCTTCAGTGTTCAGCTTTGGTGTGATCACTCACCTAGAGCCAGACATCCTGGAATGCCAAGTCAAGTGGGCCTTTGAAGCATCACTACTAACAAAGCTACTGGAGGCGATGGAAATCTAGCTGACTATTTCAAATCCTAAAAGATGATGCTGTGAAAGTGCTGCACTCAATATGCCAGCAAATTTGGAAAACTCAGCAGTGGCCACAGGACTGCAAAAGGTCTGTTTTCATTCCAACCGAAAAGAAAGTCAATACCAAAGAATGTTCAAACTACCACACAATTGCACTCATCTCACATGCTAGCAAAGTAATGCTCAAAATTCTCCAAGCGAGGCTTCAACAGTACATGAACCAAAAACTTCCAGATGTTCAAGCTGGATTTAGAAAAGGCAGAGGAACCAAAAATCAAATTGCCAACATCATAGAAAAAACAAGAGAGTTCCAGAAAAACATCTATTTCTGCTTTATTGACTATGCTAAAGCCTTTGACTGTGTGGATCACAACAAACTGGAAAATTCTTAAAGAGATGGGAATACCAGACTACCTTACCTGCCTCCTGAGAAATCTGTATGCAGGTCAAGAAGCAACAGTTAGAACTGGACATGGAACAATGGACTGGTTCCAAATTGGGAAAGGAGTACGTCAAGGCTGTATACTGTCACCCTGCTTATTTAACTTATATGCAGAGCACATCATGTGAAATGCCAGGCTGGATGAAGCACAAGCTGGAATCAAGACTGCCAGGAGAAATATCAACAACCTCAGATATGCAGATGACACCACCCTTATGGCAGAAAGTGAAGAGGAATTAAAGAGCCTCTTGATGAAAGTGAAAGAGGAGAGTGAAAAAGCTGGCTTAAAACTCAACATTCAAAAAACGAAGATCATGGCATCCAGTCCCATCACTTCATGGCAAATAGATGGGGAAATAATGGAAACAGTGAGAGACTTTATTTTCTTGGGCTCCAAAATCACTGCAGATGGTGACTGCAGCCATGAAATTAAAAGATGCTTGCTCCTTGGAAGAAAAGCTATAACAAACCTAGACAGCATATTAAAAAGCAGAGACATTACTTTGCTGATAAAGGCCTGTCTAGTCGAAATTCTGGTTTTTCCAGTAGTCATATATGGATGTGAGAGTTGAACCATAAAGAAGGCTGAGTGCCGAAGAATTGATGCTTTTGAACTGTGGTGTTGGAGAAGACTCTTGAGAGTCCCTTGGACTGCAAGGAGATCCAACCAGTCCATCCTAAAGGAAATCAGTCCTGAATATTCACTGGAAGGACTGATGCTGAAGCTCCAATACTTTGGCCACCTGATGTGAAGGAGAACTGACTCATTTAGAAAAGACCCTGATGCTGGGAAAGATTGAAGGCAGGAGGAGAAGGGACAACAGAGGATGAGATGGTTGGATGGCATCACCAACTCAATGGACATGAGTTTGAGTAAGCTCTGGGAGTTGGTGATGGACAGGGAAGCCTGGCGTGCTGCAGTCCATGGGTTTGCAAAGAGTCAGACACGATTAAGTGACTGAACTGACTGACTGAAAGAAAACTAAATTTATATTTTACATATTATACCATATTAATACCATTATAAATTATAACAAATATTATTAAATTAAAAACACTCTAAATTTAAGCAAAATATTTAAATAAAAATATTTTATGGTATATTGGACAATTTATGGTACCTCACCAGGAACAAATAGTAATATTTATGGATTCCCTATGCCATGTAGAAGATAAAAAACAATTAGTAGGGAGAAAGTTATTTAAAATTACTCAATATTAGAGTGACAGTAAAATGAAAATATACATGACACCATGAATTTCAACACCATTCTGGGATTTAAATAACACACTTCTAGCATGAATGATTTAGAATGTTTCTACTGGGCATAAATCAGGATAGACAATCCTGGTGACAATGAGGGGGCAAGCTGGTGTCGATGTAGATAAAAGTGGTGATAATGGGCTTGTACTATTTGTGCCAGATATTGAGTACCTACTGTACATTATCTCATTTCTATCAATCCTTTTAACAATCTTCGAGGGCAGATGTTAATATCTTCCATGGACTTTGTTTATGATAATATGGCTTTGAAAAGGTCATTAATTGTTTAAAATTCCACAATTAGAAAAATAGTGGGGCCAGGTTTGAGTTGAACCTGCCTGAAATAAAGGTATGTTCTTAGTCACTGCAGGGGAATGGTTAGTTTTCAGACCTGTGACTGCACAGATGTTTAAACTTAGGAAGTCTGAACAAAACCATACAGACAATGATGAATTGAAACACTTAACTTTTTTTGACTAATTTATTTTCTCAATTTTATCATTAACTAACACGCATTTTAGTTATTTGTTGATGTTCATGTTGATGCTCAGTCATGTCCGACTCTTTGCGACCCCATGGACTGCAGCACGCCAGGCTTCCCTGTCCATCACCAACTCCTGGAGCTTACTCAAACTCATGTCCATTGAGTCAGTGATGCCATTCAACCATCTCATCTCTGTCGTCCCCTTCTCCTCCCTCCCGCAATCTTCCCTGGGATCAGGATCTTTTCTAAAGAGTCAGCTCTTCGCATCAGGTGGCCAAAGTATTGGAGCTTCAGCTTCAACATCAGTCCTTCCAGTGAATATGCAGGACTGATTTCCTTTAGGATGGACTGGTTGGATCTCCTTGCAGTCCAAGGGACTCTCAAGAGTCTTCTCCAACATCACAGTTCAAAAGCATCAATTTTTCGGTGCTCAGCCTTCTTTATGGTCCAGCTCTCACATCAGAGCTTTGACTAGATGGACTTTTGTTGGCAAAGTAATGTCTCTGCTTTTTAATACGCTATCTAGATTTGTCTTAGCTTTTCTTCCAAGGGGCAAGTGTCTTTTCATTTCATGGCTGCAGTCAAATTCTGCAGTGATTTTGGAGCCCAAGCAAATAATTTCTAGCTATTCTAAGACATGTGCAATTCTATATGTTCATAGTAAAAAGTAGTTTAAATAGCAGCCTTTTTGGAAGCTATAAATATTCCTCTGGTTCCCAGGAATAAACACATTTTATTTAAATGTTCCCCAGAGGAAAGAAAAACCAATATGTTCAAACCTGACTTGACCAAGTACTTCTACAGAGCACATGATAAACTCTTACAAAGACAGAAAGTCTGAAGTTTTATATAGAAAAAAGGTACTCTTGGATCCTAACAAATGTTATATATAAAATATGACATTATAAAAGATATTCTAGCTAATTTATGTCTAATGCTGATTCACATGATTCTTACATAAACTCGGTATTTCAGTCTAATAAATGAAATGACAAATACCAAAATACATGGAAAGACATATCTGTAATGTACTATTTAGCATTTATCGTTTTCATGTTCAGACCCATCCAATTTTATCAATGATTTATTCTCCCTATCCCACCCCAACTTTGTACTTTAAAATATTCCATATTTGTGTAAGAGTTGAAGACTAGAACAGGAAACACATATACATCCTCCATTAGCTCACCAATTAACATGTTGGCATATCTGCTTTCTCCCTTCCTCTCTTTTGTCTTCTTTCATTTACAATTTATTTTATTAAGGTATTTGCCTGTGTGCATGTGCTCACATACATATAGGCATATACATCCCTAATTATTCAGCATGCATCTTTTAAGGAAAAAAAAAGTCTCCTATATGATAGCAATTACATCACTTCAACCAACACATTTAACAATTATATAACAACATTATCTAAATTGTAGTTCATGTTCAACAGTCCCAGTAATGTCAGTGCTCCAGCTGGGACCACCCACTGAATTTAGGCTCCTTTAATCTAGGACAGTCCTCCCTAGCCTTGTTTGGTCCTTAATGGCAATGACATTTTTAAAGAACTGACACCAGTTGTCTGAAATCTCTGGTTGTCTCTTTATGATTAGATGAGTTTAAAATTTTTTGCAAGAAAAGTGAATATGTACTGTGGTTTAGTTCTAGTGTGTACCAGCAGCACGGCAGATCAGAGTGCCAAATTACCTGTGATGCTAAATTTGGTCACCTGTTATGGTGGTGTCCACCAGATGTCTTCATGTTAAAGCTAGCTTTCTCCCTTGGTAGTTAATAACTAACCTGTAGATTAGACTTTGAGATTGTGTGAATATCCATTTCCTTATCAACCTCTCCCTTAATGGTCTGCATATGAAGTATACACTCCGTGTTTGGGTTGTATAAAACCCTTTGGAAGGGCTCCTCCAAACAGTTAGTTCAGTGGTTCTCAGGACTAAAAACTATTGAACCACATCCTCAAACTGAAAAGTGCAGTGCAGGACAGTAGCATCAGAAGATGGAAAAGAACCTAGATGGTTTTTATAGCAGTATGAGGAAGTGAGTGTATAAATTTGCTCTCTATCCTATAAATACAAATTTATAGAACCAGTATATCCGATTTTAAGTAACACAGCCAGAAATTGCCTTCTTCTACAATTTCAGGGCTCACACATAATTCTCTGGTTGAGAACTACTGGAAATCAACTCCTCCAAGGGGCTTCCCAGGTGGTACTTGCCACCCACGTCTGCACTCAAGGGTCATCCACCCTTTGCCCCTGGAGTCCCGGCACAGGTGGGAGAGCAGCGTCGGCCACCAGGGCTCAGTGCTGTGTGCGCCCGTCTCACGCGGCTGTGATGGCCACTTCTAGCAGTGACCTGGTTCCTGGAGGCCACAGACACACCCCGCCCCTCACACCCCACCCCACCCCGGTTTCCAGGCCCAAGCCTTCCTCCCTGCTTGGTCGTGAAGACCCTGACACCCAGAGCAGGGCCTGCAGATACCTGGTCTCCCTCCCAGAAACATGGGACATATTTTTCTGATTAAAGAAAATAAAAAGTGCTGTGCCATTATTTTTATAATAGCATCAGTGTTTGTAATTTAAAAAAAAAAAAAAAAGAACCTGCCTGCCAATGCAGAAGACATAAGAGATGCAGGTTCAATTCCTGGGTTGGGAAGATTCCCTGGAGGAAGGCATGGCAACCCACTCCAGTATTCTTGCCTAGAGAATCCCATGGACAGAGGAACCTGGTGGGCTAGTCCATAGGGTTGCAAAGAGTTGGACACAACTGAAGTGATTTAGTACACACACAAGGGATTAAGAACAGCAGTCTTTCAGAGTCACATGAAACTGAGAATTATGAAGACAACTCATCTTATTCAGTACAAATCAATTACTCTTATGTTAATATTTTTAATATGATATATCCTTTTTGTATAACTTCATTGCTAAATAATTGTATTAATCTCTTGTTGGTTCTCATTTCATAGGAGTTAAGTTAGTTTATCCAACAAAATCATGAGGCTACTTCTGCTAAAGATTCTATGATAAAAATCATGTTTATAGATCAGTACACAATAGATGTCATTGGTTTATAGTTGGAATGACAGTTCAAATATCATGATAGTAAAATATATGACTACGCTTTCACAGCATAGATGCTTTCAATCTCCTACTAAACACAGAAAACTAGGATTATGGGACACTGCCTTTGTAATTCCCATGCCTTAGAGCAGCGGTTCCCAACCTTTTTGACACCTTTTGTGGAGGATGATTTTTCCATGGACCAGGGGTAGGGGGGATGGTTTTGGGATGATTCAAGTGCATTACATTTATTGTGCACTTTATTTCTAATCTAATGTCACTGCTGATCTGACAGGAGGTACTGGTCTACAGCCCAGTGGTTAATGACCCCTGCCTTAGAGTGTTTTGTTGCTTCTTTTATATAAATAATCAAGGAAGCAATTAAAGAATGGTAATTCAGATCTGTTTCAGATCTGAACACTTTAATTAGAACAGTTTCTGAATGAAATTTAAGAGCTATATAAATTAGTAAATATTTTAAAATGCTATTATGGAAATGATTACTTCAATTTTATTTGTAAAGACTTTATTTAATATATTGTTCCAATGTCTGTATAATTTTTTAGACAAAATATATAAAGATAGTAAAATTTTCTTTCAATGAGGTTGTCAGTTTAATCCCAAATAAGTAGTTTCTGATTGTTATAATATTCAAGCACATCTCAAACTCTTTGTGATGGTATCAAAATTCTTTTTAGTCAATAATAAAGTATCAGAGGTTTTGAAATATGTATTTCATTTTATTGAACTGAAGCAGACTCAAAAGTTTCCTGACAATAGTGTAACTCTCACTCACTCGTATTTTAATATCCTCATGATGTTATTTGGGGCTTCTATTTCCTCATATTAAAAAATGACACTCCTGGACTCTACAATTATGAAATATCCCTGAAACTGCACTGGCACTATTACATCAGTGCTAAGGTTGCTTGCATCAAATGAATGTTTAAATATTGGGTTGAAGCACACAAAATTGCCAATTACATAAATGGCAGTTTAATTTGATTCAATTAATACATTTGTCTTCCCATTATAATGCACACACACACACAGACTTGCATGCATACATAAATACCACATCCCTCTCCCCAGGTCCAGGCACACATTACTGTGTTAATTCTACTTTCCATTTCTCCTCATTAACAAATTACAGGAAAGAAGGCCCTATCTTTTCCATGAAAAAAAAGCAAACAAACAAAAACATCTTTTACAGGCAAAAAACAAACCACTCAAAAAAATTAAGTCCAAAGTAGAGAATAACCAATACAATGCAATAATGATTTTAAGCATCATGATTTCAAAGCTGAAAGATATGATGAGTATATGGTAACACATAAGGGAAGGCATGTAAAGTCTCATCATTCATCATCTCAGTCATTAACTGGGAGATAACAACACTCAAATTTTACATCTGTAAGTCTTTCCCCATCATTAATGAAGAAACCCTACCCTTATCCTTGTCTTTCCAAATTATGTTCAGTTCAGTTCAGTCACTCAGTCATGTCTGACTCTGCAACCCCATGGACTGCAGCATGCCAGGCTTCCCTGTCCATCACCAACTCCCAGAGCTTACTCAAACTTCATGTCCATCAAGTCAGTGATGCCATCCAACCATCTCATCCTCTGTTGTCCCCTTCTCCTCCCGCCTTCAATCTTTCCCAGCATCAGGGTCTTTTCAAATGAGTCAGTTCTTCACATCAGGTGGCCAAAGTATTGGAGTTTCAGTTTCAGCATCAGTCCTTCCAATGAATATTCAGGACTGATTTCCTTTAGGATGGACTGGTTTGATCTCCTTGCAGTCCAAGGGACTCTCAAGAGTCTTCTCCAACACCACAGTTCAAAAGCATCAATTCTTTGATGCTCAGCTTTCTTTATGGTCCAACTCTCACATCCATACATGACTACTGGAAAAACCAAAGCTTTGACTAGATGGACTTTTGTTGGCAAAGTAATGTCTCTGCTTTTTAATATGCTATCTAGGTTGGTCATAGCTTTTCTTTCAAAGAGCAAGTGTCTTTTAATTTCATGGCTGCAGTCACCATCTGCAGTGATTTTGGAGCCCAAGAAAATAAAGTCTCTCACTGTTTCCATTATTTCCCCATCTATTTGCCATGAAGTGATGGGACCGGATGCCATGATCTAGTTTTCTGAATGTTGAGTTTTAAGCCAACTTTTTCACTCTCCTCTTTCACTTTCATCAAGAGGCTCTTTAGTTCTTCTTTGCTTTCTGCCATAAGGGTGGTGTCATCTGCATATCTGAGGTTACTGATATTTCTCCCGGCAATCTTGATTCCAGCTTGTGCTTCATCCAGCCTGGCATTTCACATGATGTACTCTGCATATAAGTTAAATAAGCAGGGTGACAATATACAGCCTTGATGTACTCCTTTCCTGATTTGGAACCAGTCTGTTGTCCCATGTCCAGTTCTAACTGTTGCTTCTTGATCTTGCATACAGATTTCTCAGGAGGCAGGTCAGGTGGTCTGGTATTCCCATCTCTTGAAGAATTTCCCACAGTTTGTTGTGATCCACACAGTCAAAGGCTTTGGCATAGTCAATAAAGCAGTAGATATTTTTCTGGAACTCTCGTTCTTTTTTGATGATTCAAAGGATGTTGGCAATTTGATCTCTGGTTCCTCTACCTTTTCTAAATCCAGCTTGAACATCTGGAAGTTCACAGTTCATATACTGTTGAAGCCTGGCTTGGAGAATTTTGAGCATTACTTTGCTAGCGTGTGAGATGAGTGCAATTGTGTGGTAGTTTGAACATTCTTTGGCATTGCCTTTCTTTGGGATTGGAATGAAAACTGACCTTTTCCAGTTCTGGTGCCACTGCCAAGTTTTCCAAATTTGCTGGCATATTGCATGCAGCACTTTCACAGCATCATCTTTCAGGATTTGAAATAGCTCAACTGGAATTCCATCACCTCCACTAGCTTTGTTCACAGTGATGCTTCCTAAGGCCCACTTGACTTCGCATTCTGGGATGGTGAATGATCACACCATCATGGTAATCTGGGTCACGAAGATTTTTTTTTGTATAGTTCTTCTGTGTGTTCTTGCCACCTCTTCTTAATATCTTCTGCTTCTGTTAGGTCCATACCAATTCTGTCCTTTATTGTGCCCATCTTTGCATGAAATGTTCCCTTGATATCTTTAATTTTCTTGAAGAGATCTCTCTCTTTCCCATTCTACTGTTTTCCTCTATTTCTTTGCATTGATCACTGAGGAAGGCTTTCTTATCTCTCCTTGCTATTTTTTGGAACTCTGCATTCAAATGGGTATATCTTTCATTTTCTCCTTTGCCTTTAGCTTCTCTTCTTTTCTCAGCTATTTGTAAAACCTCCTCAGAATACCAATTTGCATTTCTTTTTTTTGTGGATGGTCTTGATCACTGCCTTTTGTACAATGTCATGAACCTCTGTCCATAGTTCTTCAGGCACTCTATCAGATCTAATCCCTTGAATCTATTTGTCACTTCCACTGTATAATCGTAAGGGATTTGATTTAGATCATATCTGAATGGTCTAGTGGTTTTCCCTACTTTTTCAATTTAAGTCTGAATCTGGCAATAAGGAGCTCATGATCTGAGCCACAGTCAGCTCCAGTCTTGTTTTTGCTGACTGTATAGAGCTTCTCCATCTTTGGCTACAAAGAATATAATTAATCTGATTTCAGTATTGACCATCTGTGATGTCCATGTGTAGAGTCTTCTCTTGTGTTGTTGCAAGAGGGTGTTTGCTATGTTTGAAATTTTGAAGCTTTATAGTAAATATTTGTGTTAAAGTGTTTCACAGTTACCATATTTTATTGCTTTCTAATAGCATAGAAAGTACTGTAATATCCTACCAAAAATATGTGTCATAAGATTGTGATATTCTTTATATCTTTCTGCTCTTAACTAATGTTCTGTTCCCATATATATTAATGTGACAAAAAGGAGATATTCCCCATCTCTAAACATATTTATGTTTGTATTCAAAAAGGAATTCAACTCAACATGGCTTTAATTCAGAGAAATAAGGTCAAAGTGAGAGGAAGGGGCAAGGCTCCAGGATGTGGTTTTGAAGAGCAAATCTCTAGTTTCAAAATGACTGTGTGTCTAAAGTTTCTCTGCAAGGCAATTCAACCAAAATTATAGGGCCCAAAAACTGGCAGTGGCAATGAATGGTTACCAGAGCGTTCACTGCTAACACTGCTTCATTGATAGAGAAATCATTTTATCGGGCTAAATAAAATATAAATAGGAGAAGGAAAAGAAACTATGCTGGGTCAATCCTTTGAAGATGAAATTTATATTATGAAATTTACTACCACCAGCAACACCATCCAAAACAAATGCTTATTACTATCTGTTTAGTATATAAGTAAAAAACACAAAATTAGTGGAATGATTTTGATTGACTGTCCATGCTTCAAAGAAAGTTATTACAGAAAACAAATTTTTTTCAGAAACCTTTTTTTAAAGTTTTTTGGCTGTGCTGGGTTCTTGCTGCTGTGAATAGGCTTTCTCTAGTTGTGGTGAGCGAGAGCTACTCCTCTTTGCACCGCATGGGCTCTCATTGTGGTGGCTTCTCTTGTTGTGGAGCACAGGCTCAGTAGTTGTGGCACACAGGCTTAGTTGCCCCTCAGCATGTGGAATCTTCCTGGACCAGGGATTGAACCCATGTCCCCTGCACTGGCAGGTGGATTCTTATCCACTACGCCACCAGGGAAGTTCCAGAAAGCTTTCTAAAGCAGATTGCACTATTCACATTTATGTAAAATATTTCTCAATTTCATAACTAGGGCTTCCCTGATAGCTCAGCTGGTAAAGAATCCTCCTGCAATGCAGGAGACCCCAGTTCAATCCCTGGGTTGGGAAGATCCCCTGGAGAAGGGAAAAGCTACCCACTCCAGTATTCTGGCCTGGACAGTTTCACGGGCTATACAGTCCATGGGGTCACAAAAGCACCAGGGAAGCCCAAGAATACTGGAGTGGGTAGCCTATCCCTTCTCCAGCAGATCTTCCCAACCCAGGAATCGAACCGGGGTCTCCTGTATTGCAGGTGGATTCTTTACCAGCTGAGCTACCAGGGAAGTCTGCTTATTTAAATACGTAATGCTTACTATAGATAGAATATTTAGGTTGCGACAATTGATGGGACGAGTAAATTTTATTTCTGCTACAATAATGTATATTTATAATGACATTCCTCCACGGTGTTGTAAAACATAAGAATGTCTCAATCACAAGTCATGTTATTAATGAGGAATGAAGTTCCATAGTTTTAATTTCTTTCATTTATTTTCAATAATAAAAACAGGCTTGAATATTCCTGATGAGAATGTGACTTTCACTTTATCTTTCAATGTACCTACTTTGGTGGAGGGTAGGGGGTAAAGAGTAGAGTTATAGTTACCTTTCTAGGTACTGCAATAGCTCAGAATATATGTTATTAATATTTACAGGCCATAAAGTCACTGTTATTTATGAAAAATACTACTTCTAGCTAACACATTAACTAACACAATGCCCCAACACAGATTTTTTGGTTTACCCTAAGATTTCCTAAATCCATGGAAGTATGTTGCATATGTGAAAGTCTTCCATTGATTTGTATCACAGCAGAATAAGGGCAAAGAATTATTTTTTCATAGATATTCATCAAGTATAGAAATATATACCCATTTAGCAATAACTTAAATTTATATGCTGTTTTTCACATGAATCATGTTAAGTTGCTGGTAACTCAATAATCTAGTAAGATAAATATAAACTGCAATTTTACAAAACATTTGAGAAACCTGGATATCTTAGAGCTTATTTTAAGTATTTAAAAACATTACCTTTGATTAATATCTACTACTGCTTTTTTTTAAAGAGAGAGTTCCTGGAGAAATATACTATATACATTATATATAATAATATTATAAACACTATTATATATAGTATAAAGTTCAAAATAGGGTTTCTAGGAAAGAAATGTGACAAAAAGGAGAAATTGCCAATCTTTTGATCCCTGGGTTAGGAAGATCCCCTAGAGGAGGGCATGACAACCCATTCCAGTATTCTTGCCTAGAGAATCCCACAGACAGAGGAGCCCAGCAGGTTACAGTCCATAGGGTTGCAAAGAGTCAGACATGACTGAAGTGACTTAGCATGCACACATGCACACAAACATATTTAAGTTTGGGCAAAACCTCATATACACGTGTATGTATTTTATGTAAGCTTATGTGTATACTTTAAATTTACAAACTTTTTTCTCTGTCTCTAAATAATTATCATTACAAAGAGATGTAAAGACAAAATTTAAACTTTAAGTATTCAGAAAGCTATGCAGAGTACTTTAACACAGTACTAAATAGTATTGCCTTCATGCCCAAAAAGTAGAAATGTGATATATGGTAGATTGCTCTGGTAACACGATCAGCCTTATGATACCTAATAAAGCTGTCTGAGAATTATTTGTAAATTATATGATCCAATAGCCTTTCTTCTGTTTGCATCCTTACATCTTTAATGGTTAATCCCAAAGAATTCTGAGCAGAGGCAAAAGCCATTAAATATATTATGTGAATCTATCAGTATCCTGCTGGTAACCAAAAGCTAAAATTCCCACTGTGATGACATAAACTCATGAACACAGTAAGCTCATTTTCATTATACCATTCCTTCATATATTTAAATGCATTTTAAGGCAGCTATGATCTAGCTAAAACACAGACTAGGTAATATTTATTGTGTGTGTGTGTGTGTGTGTGTGTGTGTGTTCAGTCATATCCAACTCTTTGTGACCCCATGGACTGTAGCCTGCCAGGCTCCTCTGTCCATGGAATTTCAGGCAAGAATACTGGAGTGGGTTGCCATTTCCTACTCCAGGGGATCTTCCCTGACCCAGAGATTGAACCCACGTCTCTTGCATCTCCTGCATTGGCAGGTGGATTCTTTACCACTATGCCACCTGGGAAGCCCAATATTTATAGAATATCCCCATTGTATCTGTTGGATTTTAGGATTTTTTTAAATGAACATAACAAAAGAAATCATAGTTACACTCAGAATACCTGGAATCAAGCTATTCTATTGAAGAAGCTTTTAGAAACAAATAGTGGCACAGGCTAAGGTCAGCACTGGCCTTACAAGTTATGGTGTGTGCTTAATCACTCAGTTGTGTCTGACTCTTTGGGACCCCATGAACTGTAGCCCACCAGGCTCCTCTGTCCATGGAGTTCTCCAGGCAAGAATACTGGAGTGGGTTGCTATGCCCTCCTCCAGGGGATCTTCCCAACCCAGGGATTGAACCCAAGTCTCCCACACTGCAGGTGGATTCTTTACCAGCTGAGCCACCAGGAAGCCCACAAGTTATTAAAGGTCACTGATTCTGTGTTATAATAGAGCTTCTGCAGATAGAAACATTTATTCAAGTTATATTTCCCATTCAGTCAAATGCCTCTGAAATCCCACCATGAAATGTGTGTTCTCATTGACTAGAGTGATGCTAAAAAAGATTTTTTTGATTATAAATTTGTAGCTTCAAGGTTAAATATTGATGTCTAAGTGAGGAAAGGGTTATTAAAGATCAATTAGATCATAATAAATGACTCCAGCAGCTTAGGAAGCCAGGAGATGGTCTGGCATCAGTTTCAGAGGGATTAGGATTGTAGATGGCATGATTACTCAGGGATTCCTGACCACACAGGAGTGGCTTAGAAGGGACATTAAAAAAAAATAAATAAATCAACAGGAACTATGATGTGCCAAGTATAGAATAAGGCAGCCTTATCTCATTTAATTTTTTCAAGATAAATAATTTTTTCTAGACTATTCCCACTGGTTTTAAGTCCAATGATAGGAAAATAGACAAACTATGTTTGTATTGCACTCTTTTGTTGCTTTCCAATAAGAGGTCAGTGAAATGGATCCAAAATATCTCAGCTCAGTATCAATTACAGACTTGCAGTGGCAAAATTATTAGCAGATTTCTATCATCTTTGAAAACAGTTTCTGATCCCTGGGCTGCACAAACCTGAGGGGCAGTGGAATCACAGCAAACAGTTTTACTTCTGTATTGACTTATGTACAAACAGTCTGACAAATAATTTGCCTAACACATGTTTTTAAATATGATGTTATACATGTTAATGTATGCTTTCATAGTTATTAGTAATCAAGTGAAACTTTTACTTTAAAGAGTTGCTGAATTTAGAATAACTTGGGCTTCCCTGGTGGCTCAGGCAGTAAGAGTCTCCCTGCAGTGTGGGAGACCTGGGTTCTATCCCTGGGTTGGGAAGATCCCCTGGAGAAGGGGACAGCTACCCACTCCAGTATTCTGACCTGGAAAATTCCATGGACTATACAGTCCATGTCGCAAGGAGTTGGACACAACTGAGCAACTTTCACTTGGTCATGTTTTTGCAAAAAAACCCAGCAAAATGTAAGTAATGTCATGTATGAAAGTGAAAGTGAAGTCACTCAGTCGTGTCCGACTCTTTGCGACCCCATGGACTGTAGCCCACCAGGCTCCTCCGTCCATGGGATTTTCCAGGCAAGAGTACTGGAGTGGGTTGCCATTTCCTTCTCCAGGGGATCTTCCCAACCCAGGGATCAAACCCAGGTCTCCTGCATTGTAGGCAGACACTTTACCCTCTGAGCCACCAGGGAAGTCCATGTCATGTATAGGATCTGGTAAATGGTTGGAGGTTAAAAGTGTCTGCAGTACTTGAAAAGCATTAAACCAGTGCTCTTTAGCTGGAATATAGTCTAGGATAGAACACACTAGGATCCCACTAGTTTATGCATGACTGAGATAAGGATTATTTAAAATGAATGGAAGACAACTGTACCTTCAAGCTCAAAATTGTAATTCTGAACTACCTTTTGCATTTCAGCAGGGGCAAAATGAATTTAATTCCTGCGATTGATGCCTTTTTAAAATTTTTTCTGATAAACTTTCCTGATGATGGTAAGAAAGCACTAAGTCTAGCTCTAAGACTGAAAAAGGTTGGATGTGAATGTCTACAAACACCCAAGTGATCAATGGCTACAAAATACAGTTGAAGACTGACTTTCACAGTTACAGGGAATAGGTTATTAAAGTCATTGAGCTAAGATTTACTGCTGAACTTGGAAATTGGAAAATAATCCCTTAAATAAACACTGAGGTTAACAATTATCAAGAGAATAACAGAGGTATCAAAAAGAATATAAAATCAAATCAATTTGTATACCTGTTTCAGGGAGGAGCCAAGATGGCGGAGGAATAGGACGGAGAGACCACTTTCTCTCCTACAAATTCATCGAAAGAACATTTGAATGCTGAGCAAATTTCACAAAAGAACTTCTGATCGCTAGCAGAGGACATCAGGCGCCCAGAAAAGCAGCCCATTGTCTTCGAAGGGAGGTAGGACAAAATATAAACGATAATAAGGGAGTCAAAAGAGCTACGGACGGAGACCCGTCCCGGGAAAGGGAGTCTTAATAGAGGAAGTTTCCAATCACCAGGAAACCCTCTCACTGGCGGGACTGGGGGAAGTTTTCGGCACTGTAACTGGGAGGAAAAATTAAACAAGGCCCACAGATTACGTGCCTAAAAGCAACTCCCAGCAGAAAAGTACCCCAGACGCCCGTACCCGCCAGCAACAAGCGGGGCGGAACGGAGAGGAGCGGGCGGCATTGCTTAGGGTGAGGACTGGCCCGAAGACCCTGAGAGCAATCGGAGGGAGCTTTTTTAAACTGTGGGATAGCAAGGGACAAAATTAACCGGCCCGAACACACTGCCGGCGGTTCGCAAAACAAAGGGACTGAGAATCTCCAGAGAAGAGCCGGCCCATCCCCGCTGGAGGTAGGAGGCAGGGGGGAGGGGAAAAGGGCAAACTCAGCCCCTGAGAAGCCACCCCCTCCCACACTGCAAACAGGCCTCCGGGTTCTAGCTAAAGACTTCCTGAGACCCGACTGGCGGTGCGCGCGCTGGGGCCGCGGAGGGAAAAGGCGCGCCGCACCCGGGAGATTGCGCCCAAGCCTCTGGCTGCCTGGGCCGCTCGCCGCGGAGGGAAAAGGCGCGCCGCACCTAGGGAGAATACGCCCAAGCCTCTGGCTGCCTGGGCCGCTCGCCGCGGAGGGATAAGGCGTGCTGCACCCGGGAGAGTACGCCCAAGCCTCTGGCTGCCTGAACCGCTCAGGCCGGGGAAGGCACAAAACGCAGGAGCAACCGAATCTGCGCATTTGTGGAGTACCCGAAAACTGGAACCGCACTCAACGCAGGGCCCGCTCCATATAGAGCAGCCGGGAGCCTGAGCAGTGTAGACGGCGAAAGCACAGACACCCGTGAGCGGGGCAAACCCAGTGTGGCCGGAACACGGTGAGCGCTATCCACACAGAGCGGTGTCTGTCTGCAGCGCCCCGCCCTCCCCATAGCAGGACTGAACTGAACTAGAGAACCTAAATAAGAGATCACCTCCGCCCGCCTGTGTCAGGGCGGAAATTAGACACCAAAGAGACAGCAAACAGAAGCCAAATAAACAAAGGGAACCGCTTCAGAAAGGACCGGTGCAACAGATTAAAATCCCTGAAGGTAACACCGAATACACGGGAAGGGGCCTACAGATATCGAGAAGTGTAAGCTGGAAAGAGGAGCTATCTGAAATTGAACTGAACCTACGCTGACCGCAACAACCTCAGAGAAATTCCTAGATATATATGTACATTTTTTTTTTTAATTTTTAAAAAAAAATTTTTTTTTCTTTCCTTTTCTTTTTTTTTTAAAATTTTTTATTTTTTCTCTTTCATTTTCTTTTATAATTCCCTATTACTCCCCCATTACTCCTCAACTTTCACTTTCATATATTTTTACGATTTTTTTACTTCGGGAAAAAAAATTTTTTTTTCTTTTCTTTTTTTTTTTTTTTTTTCTTTTTCTTGTTTTTCTCTCCTATTTCCTTTTAGAGTCCTCTAATACTCCTCTATTATTCCTTAACTTTCACTTTCATTTCACTATAGCCACAAAAAAAAAAAAGAGAGAGAGAGAGAAACCCTATTTTTAAACTGAACTTCATATACAGTTCTAAATTTTTTTGTGTGTTTTTGTTTTTAAATATTGTATTTCAAAGAGTCTAACCTCTACACTAGATTTTCAATCTTTGTTATTCTCCCTCAGAACACCTCTACTTCCTCCATTCCCCTTCTCTTCCCAATCCAACTCTGTGAATCTTTGTGGGTGTCTGGGCTACAGAGAACACTTTGGGAAGAGATAACTGCGTAGATCTGTCTCTCTCCTCTTGAGTCCCCTTTTTCTCCTCCTGCTCACCTCTATCTCCTTCCTCCCTCTCCTATTCTTCATGTAACTCTGTGAACCTCTCTGGTTGTCTCTCACGGTGGAGAATCTTTTCACCATTAACCTAGAAGTTTTATTATCAGTACTGTATAGTTGGAGAAGCCTTGAGACTATTAGAAGAATAAAACTGAAATCCAGAGGCAGGAGACTTGAGCCCAAATCCTGAGAAAACCAGAAAACTCCTGACCACACGGAACATTAAGGAATAAGAGACCATCCAAAAGCTTCCATACCTACACCAAAACCAACCACCACCCAAGAGCCAATAAGCTCCAGTACAAGACATACCACGCAAATTCTTTAGCAACGCAGGAACATAGACCTGAGTGTCAACATACAGGCTCTCCAAAATCACACCTAACACACAGACCCATCGCAAAGCTCATTACTGGACACTCCATTGCACTCCAGAGAGAAGAAATCCAATTCCACGCACCAGAACGCTGACACAAGCTTCCCTAACCAGGAAACCTTGACAAACCAATCGTCCAACCCCACCCACTGGGTGAAACCTCCACAATAAAAAGGAACCTCAAACCACAAGAATACAGAAAGCCCACTCCAGACACAGCAATCTAAACATGATGAAAAGGCAGAGAAATACCCAACAGCTAAAGGAACATGAAAAAAGCCCACCAAGTCAAACAAAAGAGGAGGAAATAGGGAATCTACCTGAAAAAGAATTTAGAATAATGATAATAAAAATGATCCAAAATCTTGAAAACAAAATGGAGTTACAAATAAATAGCCTGGAGACAAAGATTGAGAAGATGCAAGAAATGTTTAACAAGGACCTAGAAGAAATAAAAAAAAAATCAATTAAAAATTAATAATGAAATAAATGAGATCAAAAACACTCTGGAGGGAACCATGAGTAGAATAACAGAGACAGAAGATAGGATAAGTGAGTTAGAAGATAAAATGGTGGAAATAAATGAAGCAGAGAGGAAAAAAGAAAAAAGAATAAAAAAAAATGAGGACAACCTCAGGGACCTCTGGGACTAAGTGAAACGCCCCAACATTTGAATCATAGGAGTCCCAGAAGAAGACGACAAAAAGAAAGGCCATGAGAAGATACTCGAGGAGATAATTGCTGAAAACTTCCCTAAAATGGGGAAGGAAATAGCCACCCAAGTCCAAAGAAACCCAGAGTCCCAAACAGGATAAACCCAAGGCGAAACACCCCAAGACACATATTAATCAAATTAACAAAGATCAAACACAAAGAACAAATATTAAAAGCAGCAAGGGAGAAACAACAAATAACACATAAAGGGATTCCCATAAGGATAACAGCTGATCTATCAATAGAAACCCTTCAGGCCAGAAGGGAATGGCAGGACATACTTAAAGTAATGAAAGAGAATAACCTACAACCTAGATTACTCTACCCAGCAAGGATCTCATTCAGATATGAAGGAGAACTCAAAAGCTTTACAGACAAGCAAAAGCTGAGAGAATTCACCACCACCAAACCAGCTCTTCAACAAATACTAAAGGATCTTCTCTAGACAGGAAACGCAGAAAGGTGGTATAAAAGTGAACCCCAAACAACAAAATAAATGGCAACGGGACCATACCTATCAATAATTACCTTAAATGTAAATGGGTTGAATGCCCCAACCAAAAGACAAAGGCTGGCTGAATGGATACAAAAGCAAGACCCCTATATATGCTGTCTACAAGAGACCCACCTCAAAGCAAGGGACACATACAGACTAAAAGTGAAGGGCTGGAAAAAAATATTCCACGCAAACGGAGACCAAAAGAAAGCAGGAGTCGCAATACTCATATCAGATAAAATAGACTTTCAAATTAAGTCTGTGAAAAGAGACAAAGATGGACACTACATAATGATCAAAGGATCAATCCAAGAAGAAGATATAAAAATTATAAATATATATGCACCCAACATAGGAGCACCGCAATATGTAAGGCAAACGCTAATGAGTATGAAAGAGGAAATTAATAGTAACACAATAATAGTAGGAGACTTTAATACCCCACTCACAACTATGGATAGATCAACTAAACAGAAAATGAACAAGGAAACACAAACTTTAACGGACACAATGGACCAGCTAGACCTAATTGACATCTATAGGACGTTTCACCCCAAAACAATCAACTTCACCTTTTATCTCAAGTGCACACGGAACCTTCTCCAGAATAGATCACATCCTGGGCCATAAATCTAGTCTTGGTAAATTCAAAAAGATTGAAATCATTCCAGTCATCTTTTCTGACCACAGTGCAGTAAGATTAGATCTCAATTACAGGAAAAAAATTATTAAAAATTCAAACATATGGAGGCTAAACAACACGCTTCTGAATAACCAACAAATCATAGAAGAAATCAAAAAAGAAATCAAAATATGCATAGAAATGAATGAAAATGATAACAACCCAAAACCTATGGGACACTGTAAAAGCAGTGCTAAGGGGAAGATTCATAGCATTACAGGCCTACCTCAAGAAACAAGAAAAAAGTCAAATAAATAACCTAACTCTACACCTAAAGCAACTAGAGGAAGAAGAAATGAAGAACCCCAGGGTTAGTAGAAGGAAAGAAATCTTAAAAATTAAGGCAGAAATAAATGCAAAAGAAACTAAAGAGACCATAGCAAAAATTAACAAAGCTAAAAGCTGGTTTTTTGAAAAAATTAACAAAATTGACAAACCATTAGCAAGACTCATTAAGAAACAAAGGGAGAAGAACCAAATTAACAAAATTAGAAATGAAAATGGAGAGATCACAACAGACAACACTGAAATACAAAGGATCATAAGAGACTACTACCAGCAGCTCTATGCCAATAAAATGGACAACTTGGAAGAAATGGACAAGTTCTTAGAGAAGTATAACTTTCCAAAACTGAACCAGGAAGAAATAGAAGATCTTAACAAAATGATCACAAGCAAGGAAATCGAAACTGTAATCAGAAATCTTCCAGCAAACAAAAGCCCAGGACCAGATGGCTTCACAGCTGAATTCTACCAAAAATTTAGAGAAGAGCTAACACCTATCTTACTCAAACTCTTCCAGAAAATTGCAGAAGAAGGTAGACTTCGAAACTCATTCTATGAGGCCACCATCACCCTAATTCCAAAACCAGACAAAGATGCCACAAAAAAAGAAAGACTACAGGCCAATATCACTGATGAACATAGATGCAAAAATCCTTAACAAAATTCTAGCAAACAGAATCCAACAACATATTAAAAAAATCATTCATCATGACCAAGTGGGCTTTATCCCAGGAATGCAAGGATTCTTTAATATCCACAAATCAATCAATGTAATACACCACATTAACAAATTGAAAGATAAAAACCATATGATTATCTCAATAGATGCAGAAAAAGCCTTTGACAAAATTCAACATCCATTTATGATTAAAACTCTCCAGAAAGCAGGAATAGAAGGAACATACCTCAACATAATAAAAGCTGTATATGACAAACCCACAGCAAGCATCACCCTCAATGGTGAAAAATTGAAAGCATTTCCCCTGAAATCAGGAACAAGACAAGGGTGCCCACTCTCACCACTACTATTCAACATAGTTTTGGAAGTGTTGGCCACAGCAATCAGGGCAGAAAAAGAAGTAAAAGGAATCCAGATAGGAAAAGAAGAAGTGAAACTGTATACCTGTTTCAATAAATTGAATGATAAGGTTTGAAGTTTTGCTAACCACTGCAAGGGTTTTAATTAGGAGTTTAGATTTATGGTATGCTATTAACAAAAAATAAAAGAAATACTCCATTAATCACAAACAAACCAACAACAAAAAAAAATCCTGCCATTTTTGAAAGCATGTACTGATTAGAAACAGAATATGATGCATTATCAAGACTTGAAAGTCTTTTTTTATGATTAAGGTCTTTTTTTTATGATTTGAGATGTTTAGAGTCAGCTGCAGAGATTGGTCTATGAATGCCTAGGCACATGTGTATATGATGCTTTTAGTTCTTTCCCTTGAAAGGATTTTAGATGTTCTACATTGCCATCAATCCTATTATTTATTCTATTAAAAAAATCACTCTTTTTCCCCATTCGCTCCATTTCTATTCATTTCACTTTTTCGATCTATACCTCTTCATAGCATCAATCTGATGGAGTGTATTCTCTCCCTTCATAGTCACTTTGTTCATCAATATCTTATCACTTTCATCTGGTTGGAAGTTCCTTAAAGGCAGAGACCAGCACACAGCACATAAAAGTTACTTGGAAGTTTTGAATGCAATATGGAATTGGATGGAAGGATGGATGGAAGAATGCATGG
Source organism: Odocoileus virginianus (assembly GCF_023699985.2). Classification (NCBI taxonomy): domain Eukaryota; kingdom Metazoa; phylum Chordata; class Mammalia; order Artiodactyla; family Cervidae; genus Odocoileus; species Odocoileus virginianus. The sequence continues at coordinate 1,252,330 of NW_027224272.1, forward strand.
AAGAATGGATGGACAGATGAAGAGATCACAATACCCTTTTGTAAGAAAAATTTTAAATACCAGAAAAACCTGCATTGTAGTTATCAGCAAGGACACCCTCAAAGTATAAAATTATGCGCTGTTACAGGAGGCTGCATGAGTAGGATGTAACTTCAGGCTAGGCAGCTGAGATAAACTTTGTAGGAGGTGAAAAATAGAAGCAGTCAGTTGACAACACTCCACATAGTTGGACAACATATTCTACCTTGAAGAGGCACTAGGAGGTGCAGCTCATGACTTACAGACTAACTTCTTTTTAATTGTGGCCAAAGTATTGGAGTTTCAGCTTCAGCATCAGTCCTTCCAATGAATATTCTAAGGGTTGATTTCCTTTAGGATTGACTAGTTTGATCTCCTTGCAGTCCAAGGGACTCTCAAGAGTCTTCTCCAACACCACAGTTCAAAAGCATCAATTCTTTGGCGCTCAGCCTTCTTTATGGTCCAGCTCTCACATTTGTACATGACTACTGGAAAAACCATAGCTTTGACTATATGGATCTTTGTCGGCAAAGTAATGTCTCTGCTTTTTAATATGCTGTCTAGGTTTGTCATAGCTTTCCTTCCAAGGAGCAAGTGTCTTTTAATTTCATGGCTGCAGTTACCGTCCACAGTGATTTTGGAGCCCAAGAAAATAAAATCTGTCATTGTTTCCACTTTTTCTCCATCTATTTGCCATAAAGTGATGGGACCAAATGCTATGATCTTAGTTTTTGAATGTTGAGTTTTAAGCCAGCTTTTTCACTCTCCTCTTTTACCCTCATCAAGAGGCTCTTTAGTTCCTCTTTGCTTTCTGCCATTAGAGTAGTATCATCTGCATTATCTGAAGTTGTTGATATTTCTCCTGGCAATCTTGATTCCAGCTTGTGATTTATCCAGCCTGGCATTTTGCATGATGTACTCTGCATATAAGCAGAGTATAAGCATATATAAGCATATAAGTTAAATAAGCAGGGTGACAATATACAGCCTTTTAATACTCCTTTCTCAATTTTGAACCAGTTCATTGTTCCATGTCCAGTTCTAACTGTTGCATCTTGTCCTGCATACAGGTTTCTTAGGAGACAGGTATTTCTTAAGGTTAAATATAACCTTACCTTAGGAGACAGGTAAGGTGGTCTGGTATTCCCATCTCTTAAAGAATTTTCCACAGTTTGTTGTGATCCACAGAGTCAAAGGTTTTAGTGTAGTCAATGAAGCAGAAGTAGATTTTTTTTTAAAATTCCCTTGCTTTACCTACATTATATTTACCATGCTGTTGCAAACCTGCCATTCCAAGTAGATTAATTCTTGGTCAGATTCATTTTCTGCTTGTCTCCTCTTTGTGATGCAGGCTCCTCCTCTTTCAAAAAACTGTAAAATATCTAGAAGAGGAATGCTTAACACATTATTGATCAGGGGATTTTTGCAGAAACTAATGCCTGTGGCCAGTGATTTGTATGTAAGTGAATACTGAAACACTCCAGTCAGTAACATTTGGGTAACAAAAGACGTGTTAATATGTCTCTGGCCAATAATGTGTTAAAATAATTTAGTAAGTACTAGAATCCAAGGCAATATGCCCAGATGCACCCATCACAAGTATCACAGTATGCATTGACAGTTTTTAAATAATATAATTACCATTTGAATGGCAAAGCCTTATCATATTAATGAGACAAGCATAAGAAGGTTTATTATGCACCCAAAAGTTTTATGATTCTATAACAAGGTTGACAAAATGTGTCTGCCATATAAGAAAACGGTAAATATAACTAATAGCTTTCCATTCTCAGATTTAACATCATAGTTACATATTTTAAAATACATTTCTCATCAATATAATATTCTACACTTTTATGATAGAGACTTTTAAGTATTTTAACTCGAAAGCGAGAATGGAATATTTATCAATAAATGAAATCTAAATTACATTTTATTACTTAAACTCCCTATGAACATATTAAATTATATGTGCAAAATTCTATTTACATTTTTTTTTAAATTTTGGTGACAGGATCACTTTATCTTTTTAAGTTTTTTTTATTGTGGTAAAAGTCACTTAATATAAAACATAGTATTTAAACCATATTTAACTGTACAGTTCAGTTACACTAAGTACATTCATATTGTTCTGCAACTCCTTTCAGTAATACCTGTCTCCTGAATTTTTCACTTTCTTAAATTGAAACCTTATCCCCATTAAACACTAACTCCCCATCCCCCTTACCACCTTGAAATTCCTCAGCCCCTGGCATCTATTATTGTACTTTCTGACTCTATGAATTTGACTATTCTAGGTACCTCATATAAGTGGAATCAAACAGTATTTGTCTGCACCTAATGTATATTGGAATGCATTTTTAAGGTTAACTTAATATATGTCCTACAAATAGATTGTAACTTCCTTCCCCCAGCCCCGTGCTATATATAGCTTAATATCAAAAAGACAAACAACACAAACAAAAAAATGGGCAGAAGACCTAAATAGACTTTTCTCCTAAGAGAACACAGCCAAGAGTCATGTGAAAAGAAGCTCAATATCACTATTAGAGAAATGCAAATCAAAGCTACAATGAAGTATCACCTCACACTGTCAGAATGGCCATCATTAAAAAAATCTACAAACAATAAATGCTGGAGAGGGTGTGAGAAAAGGGAACCCTCTTATACTGTTGGTGGGAATGTAAATTGATACAATTACTATAGGGAACGGTATAGAGGTTTCTTACATGTGTTTTAAACAGAAAAAAAAAATTATATAATGCATTACCTTAACTCCAGAACTCCAAAATAAGTAAGATTGAGTCAAATTATTTTTAAGAAAAGTCCAAGAATTCTGTTAAATCTCACTCATTATTAGGAAAAGCAGTCATTGATGTTAGTTTAGAGTGGGTAACCAAACCGGGCACAATGCAAGAGTTTGTGTGCCAATATTCATAGAGGAGACATTAGAGTGACAGCTTTGCCATGAATGACACTGAAGCTACTGCACACCAGGCCCCTGCGAACGTGCAGGACCACTGCTCCTTAGAGTATCACTTGGAATATAAGCAGCAGAAATATAACTCCTATGTCTTTGCAATCACGATCATGTTTTATATGGAAAAGGGGTGACAGTCAGTGTCAATTATAAATTGGCACTTGTCATTTACCTTTACAAGAATTAAATCTTGTGCTGCTGCAGCTGCTGAATTTCAACACCCCCTGAAAGGAGTTCAGGGTGGAGAGCAGAAATGAGGCACTCTGTGCTCTGGGAAAAACTGGCAGGACAGGTCTTCAGATAGATATTTTCAGGAGCTGATTTTATGAGCCCAATTCTTGTATCTCCCTGTATCTAGAAAAGCACTAACATCCTTCACAGTGATGACTGTTTCTCATGACTAGTAAAAGCTTCTCAAGACTAGTAGAAATCTTCAGGAAAAATATGTGCTCAATTGCATGCACTCTCCCTTCAGCAAAATCTCATATATACTGACCTTACCCCCTGCCTCTTTCGAGCAGTTTCTCAGAGCTATCTGAGGTGCTGTCTCCTGGACTGCAGTCCTCATTTTGCCCCAAATGAAACTTAACTCACAACTCTCATATTGTAAAATTTTTTAAAATCAACATCAGAATAGTTAGCTTTTAATACTAATAAGTCCTACAAGGTAAAAGGGACACAGGTAAATAGATAATAGCATAGGATCCTGAAGAATCCTGACTATGCCAGACATTAACCCTTCAGTTACTAGAACCTGAGTAGGTATGAAGTCTAGAGGGAGTGGGTATGCAGCCCAGGTATCAAGTATGGGCACTGAGGATAGTGGTTAGTTGCTACCTAATGAAGAAGTATGTCAAGATTTTATCCAATGGCAAATATGTATTAATTTTGTGTCAGTTCAAAAGCATCCCTGAGTCTAGTTCATTTTAATCTACCAAACATTGCCTATGTAATTCTTACTGTGCATCTCTAATTGGTCCCTCATTTAGAACATAATCCATTAAAACCCCAAAGTCTAACTACACAAGTAACAGATCTTCACAACTTAAAACAATTTTATATGTTTCTTAGTAAACTGATCATGTAACAGCAGTAAAAACACTGGTTGATAAAGTTGGTTCTCATGGTGGTAGAGGTTACCAACATTGGAGATAACTATACATGTAAGCCAAATTTAACTATTAAATAGAAAATGATAGATACAGGTCTCTTATTGTTGGATTGGGAGGCTACAGAAAAGCAATGGGGAGAAGTTAGAATAACTGATGTGGTACTGGGTAAGAATTGGAGATAGCAGAAAGAATTCATGTTTTAGCTTAAAATATATGTACAGATATAAATAGATGTATTTATAGAGGTATATGTGTGTAGGTGTCAGGAAGCATTTAACAAGAGGCTTCCTGTGTGCTGTTTTGGATCTGTCAGGAACTCTCTGGCCCTTATTAATTCCTGAATATTCAGGAATTAAGAGGAGAGGCTGAGGAATCCAGGCATTTCTCATTATGGTGATAAGTACCCTCTTCCTTTTCATGAACCATACCATAAAAAGTAGTTGTTTGCGGCTCTCTCTTTGATAGGGATGTCTCATGTTTTGTATATCTGGAATTTTAATCTTTATCTTTGCTGAGAATAGCTACCTTGTAAGACAGTATATTAGCATATAGATAGCATATTAAAAAGAAGAGACATTACTTTGCCAACAAAGGTCCGTCTGGTCAAGGCTACGGTTTTTCCATGGTCATGTATGGATGTGAGAGTTGGACTATAAAGAAAGCTGAGAGCTGAAGAACTGACGCTTTTGAACTGTGGTGTTGGAGAAGACTCTTGAGAGTCCCTTGGACTGCAAGGAGATCCAACCCAGTCCATCCTGAAGGAGATCAGTCCTGGATGTTCATTGGAAGGACTGATGCTGAAGCTGAAACTCCAGTACTTTGGCCACCTCATGCGAAGAGTTGACTCATTGGAAAAGACCCTGATGCTGGGAGGGATTGGGGGCAGGAGGAGAAGGGGGCGACAGAGGATGAGATGGCTGGATGGCATGAGTTTGAGTAAACTCTGGGAGCTGGTGATGGACAGGGAGGCCTGGCGTGCTGCGATTCATGGGGTCGCAAAGAGTCGGACACGACTGAGCAACTGAACCGAACTGAACTGAACTAAGACAGTATATATGCCCACACCATGTTGATTAAAACACCTTTGCTCCATCAGAGCTTGGGTCCCCGTGTCTTTCTTTCTTTCTTTCCTTCTCTCTCTCTTTCAGGCTAATTCCTTGGAGCACGGAGGCCCGCTGAACTCTTTTGCCCGGGCTTCTAAGACCCTCTCGAGAAGGCGCCCTGTGCCTTCACCCACTCGAGAGGGCGCCTGGTGCCTACGTGCAGCAGTGTAAGCTCTAAGAACAGGGCTTTATTGGCTTTCCTGCGTAAACCAGGGGATATCAGCCTCTTTCTCTCTCTTACTTTCTTATGTTGACTCTGGACCACCAGGTTCCAGTCCATTAAAGGACCAACATGTAGGGGTTAGTATACACACATACATTTCCTTGCTCTGTCAGTTGAGAGCGCCCAGAAGCACTGACACCCCAGTTGCAATAAGCAGACTTGGCACCCATTCTCTAATAAAGAAAATATTTGCCTATAAAAGGAACCAGAATTCCTTGAAGAAATGGCCAACTCTAGGGTTGGGACAAGAAATATACCTGATGACTGTGGATCATCTTATAGTGATAGATATTATGGAAGTTCTCAAAAATAAACACAGATAAGGATGTGTCAAAGCGACAAAGGAGTTAAAAGAAAGAGTTTTCAATAGTTAAAGCTGGGACAATTTGAGCAACAAAATACAGAAGGTAGTGTAAGATCATAATCCAATGTTTAAAATAAATATCCAAGAGCCCATAGTGAGATGAATAAATAAATGATCAGATAAATAAAAATAAATAAACTGAAGAAAATAGACAAATCTCCTTTGCAGAACAATTTCAAATAGTTTATGTGGATAGTCAGGCCCTTCAAAGAGGCAGCACATAAATCCTGTTCCTTAAGTGGAGGCAGTATTGAGAGTGTTAATAGCCTCGGTAGGGAGGCCAGAGGTCCCCAAGCAGCAGGAGGAAATAAAATTGCAAGTGGCAGACTTTTTTTTCTTTTCTCTTCTAATCCTGTGTTGTCATGGTGACACCTGGTTCTGCCTGAACTTAACTTTATCTCAAACCTTGAGCTAACCAATGCGTTTTTCTCATGGAAATGTCTTCCTTAAGCTATGTTAATGAACTATGTATTTGCTTGGAAATCTGCCTTTCTTTGATTCTTGTCAATTGTTTTATGGCGGGGATGACTCACCTTGTGTCAATGCTATCTCAAAATGCATGTTGTGGGTGAGGGGCCTGGTGCTACTCTCTCAGTTTTGAGGTATTTCCTTTCTCTAATTAGCAGCTTGCTAATAGGCATATAAGTCCTTGCTAAAAACTAACAAGGGGGCACTCTTTCTATATCAGAAACTTTCTCTATCTCTTTTCCACATTAATAAAACTTTATTACACAAAAGCTCTGAGAGACAAGCCTTGTCACTGGCCCTGGATCGAATTCCTCTCCTCCGGAGGCCACAGATCCCAGCATCATTCATAGGACATTCACAGGTAGCAGCCACCTTTCAGTATAATAACCTCATTCCAAAGAGTACAGTACAGAAAGAGATGAGAGAGTAACTTCAGTGGAGAAACCTGATAAACAATAACTCAGGGTAAGTGAGATTAAGACCTAGTGATAGCAAGATCCCTTGATACGACAGGATGATAATGGTACTTTATCTCAGTGGTCTTCTACCCCAAAACCTAGAACTCAAGTCCAGTCATGAGAAACACATTAGACAAAACCAAATTGAGGAACACCATAAAAAATACCTGACAAGTACTCCTCAACACTATCAAAGTCATCTCAAATCTAAAATAAGTCAAAATTGAGAAACTGTCATAATCAAGTGGAGTCAAAAGAGACACGATAACTAAAATATAATCTGGGATCATAGTGATGATCTTCAAGGAGTAAAACAGCACTAGGGAAAATCTGAGGAAATCTGGATAAAGTATAAACTTTAGTTAGCAATAATATATCCATATAGGTTTACGAGTTGTGACAAATGTGCCACACTAATGTCAGATGTACCAGCGAATCAATGGACATGAGTTTGAGCAAGCTCCGGGAGATAGTGAAGGACAGGGAAACCTGGCATGCTGCAGTCCATGGGGTCGCAAAAAGTCAGACATGACTGAGCAACTGAACAACAAAAATAGGGGAAACTGGGTGTGAGTGGTATGGAAACTCTCCTCAACACTGTATTTCCAAAACTTTCCCATACATTCAAAGCTGTTATAAAATTTTATTAAGATAAAGTTAAAAAGAGGCAAAATGTTGTACTAGAAAATAACACTTGATCTCAAATCTAGCTTCTTTCATCTAAGAGTTGGTTGAAAGAATAAAAGGTAAATAGCCTAATAATGTTTCTATTCTCTCTGTAATTTGCAGATTATATATTGCACAACGTGGAGTTATTTGAAGGGCAACGTTAATAATGCTTTTGTACTTCATTAGCTTATATATAAAGACAGAATTATGAGTACCAGAAACAAAATCTACTCTAATGTCATAAACATATGTATTGAGCCTAAAGATTCCCACGGCAACATAATTTCTAGTACTAATGTGATTTTCTGCTAAAATGTTTAGTTGAATCCCTCCTGATGGCATTGTCCCTTTTTCAGCCTTTATAGGTCCCCATGCTTCACTAACTTTATTGAGAACCTGAATCATCTAGGGATATTTTTTTTTCCATTTATTTTTATTAGTTGGAGGCTAATTACTTTACATCATTACAGTAGTTTTTGTCATACATTGAAATGAATTAGCCATGGATTTACATGTATTCCCCATCCCAGTCCCCCCTCCCACCTCCCTCTCCACCCGATCCCTCTGGGTCTTCCCAGTGCACCAGGCCCGAGCACTTGTCTCATGTATCCAACCTGCCATATGACCCAGCAATACCACTTCTGGGCATACACACCAAGGAAACCAGATCTGAAAGAGACACGTGCACCCCAATGTTCATCGCAGCACTGTTTATAATAGCCAGGACATGGAAGCAACCCAGATGCCCATCAGCAGACGAATGGATGAGGAAGCTGTGGTACATATACACCATGGAATATTACTCAGCCATTAAAAAGAATTCATTTGAATCACTTCTAATGAGATGGATGAAACTGGAGCCCATTATACAGAGCGAAGTAAGCCAGAAAGATAAAGACCATTACAGTATACTAACACATATATATGGACTTTAGAAAGATGGTAACGATAACCCTATATGCAAAACAGAAAAAGAGACTCAGATGTATAGAACAGACTTGTGGACTCTGGAAGAAGGCGAGGGTGGGATGTTTCAAGAGAACAGCATTGAAACATGTATATTACCTAGGGTGAAACAGATCACCAGCCTAGGGATATTTTTAAAATACAGATACTGTTGATTCCTTAGATCTAGAGTCGGACCTGAAATTCCATCTTGCAAACATCCTTAAAGTGTGTCCTCAAACTAGCAGCCTCAGCAGACAAATTTACAGGTGCCATCAAAGGCTTGCTAAACCAGGAACTCAGGACATGGGACTCAGAATCTGTTTTAACAAGCCCTGGCAATCCACTCCAGTATTCTTGCCTGCAGAATTCCATGGATAGAGGAACCTGGTGGGCCACAGTCCATGGGGTCTCAAACACTGAACAACTATATTTTCACTTTCTTTCTTTCCAGGTAAGTCATATGCATGATAAAGTTTGAGAACCAGTGTTCTAGAGCAAGGATTCTCAACTTTGGCTTGCCGTTATAATCATTTGGGAAGCATTTAAAACTTCAGTGCTTTCGGTCACCCTTCAGATAATTAGTATCAGCACTGTGGGGTTACAAGAAGACATTTGTAGTTTTAAAATTCCCCAGGTGATTCCAATGCCCAGCCAAAGTTGAGACCCCTTCTCTAGAATGGGAAAACAGTTATTATCTGAAAAAAAATCAGCCCATATATATGTTTTATATTATCTAGTCCAATAATTTATAATTCTATCATTTACATTTTATTTTCCAATAACCTGCTTTAGTTCTCTTAAAAACCAGCTTAATTTTTTCTTTTGATCTAAATTTATTCACTTTAAACCTGAGTACTAAAATGTAGGGATTATATAATCTGCTTTCAATATAATGAACATATCTTACAAATTTGTGGGATGAAGAAAATAGTCATAAGCCTTCAGGTCTTTCCTCCCCTCTGCTAATTATGAACCCTTGATTCGTGTTTGTATTGGGTGGCCCACACAATATTTTAACATAGATCATGTGCTTGTGCTCAGTCACGTCAGACTCTTTGCAACCCCATGGACTGTATAGCCCACCAGGCTCCTCTTACTGGAGTGGGTTGTCATTTCCTACTCCAGGGGATCTTCCTGACCCAGGGATCAAACCTGCATCTCTTGCATCTCCTGCATTGCAGGTGGATTCTTTACTGCTGAGCTTACCTGGGGAGAGCCACCATTTTTAACACAGAGGCACTCTGAAGTCAGGTTACTTTCATGGTACCTGAACCAAGCAGTTGAAATCAACTCTTGACTTTTCAAAAGTAAACACCCTAGGTTTGGGGTCAGTTATCAGAAAAGATCAGGCTTCTTTGGCATTTTTAGAATTCTGGTAAAAATAATCACCCAGAGATATTATTTGAGTCCCTTGAGATGTCTAGGCAAAGTGCCAGTCAGGCAGTAAACTTATCATAACATAGGAAGAGGCAGAAAGACTTCATTCTGATTATTATAAGCTCCTTCAGGATGTAATCTTTCCCTTCCTTGTCTACTGTGGAAACTACAGTGCGAAATTGGAGATTTCAACGTTCTGGCATCTCTTAAGCCATGTGATCTCAGTGCATTCCCAAATCAGACATTTTTCAATGTAAAAATAAACATTAATGTAAAACACAATGTAAATGATTTGGAGGGTATCCAAGGCACTCCTCACTTCCCATAAATTGCATTTCTGCCTCTGCCCCTTCTTCCCTTCCAAACTCTGTCTCTATGATAGTATCTCTTATAACCCAGGGTAGACTCAACAAAACTATTCATAGTAAAAGGGCCATATCTCTATAGTAGCCATTGAGATCATTTTGGAAAGCTGAAATATTCAATTTTATTACTAATGACAGTATTAGAAATTTGACTCAGTTATTATAACTAGCCAGGGACTGTTAATAGCACTTGGAATGAAATTCTCATTAAATTGCACAACAACCAACGGCTCAAATAAATCTTCAGGATGCCTTATCTGCCTGCCACACAGAGCTATCCGTTACTCTCTTACTCCTTGAACTCATTTATTTTTCTTTTTAGATTGTGATATATTATTCATTTATTTGTTGCTTTCTGTGTTATCAGCACTGGAACAGAAGCTCTATGAGGGCAGGGCTTCTTTATCTTGTTTATTACCCCGAGATTTCAGTGCCAACAAAAACAGCCACATCTATAGCAGTCAAGAATTAAAAATAGAAGATGAAAGAAGAATATGAAACTAAACCAAGAGAAACTGAAGCTGAATAGGGACTTACAAGGCTGCACAGACTCTACATTGTTCACTTTGAGTCACAGAAATTCAAATGAAGAAAAAGAAATTTAAAAATCAAATGAATAAAGTGTATATTTAAAAGATGGATAGCTAATTAAAATATAGCTTGAGAAGGCAGTAACCATTTTGTCAAGAACATGAAGATCTACCCCTAGACAGAAAGATCCAAGACTCAGTATCATCTTATGAGGCAAGAAAAATCAGATTTTTCCATAAGCAACTGGTTGAACCTTCAGACACTCAAATTCTTAAGCACCCTCCCCACCCCACTTCCCCCCCAAAAAAACCCATAAAGATACTCATCAGCACTAAAAGATGACCCTATGGGAATACTCAGAGATAAAAGCATGCATGGCTTACAAAAGCAGAAGACTTCCTGAAAGCTTAATGACAAAGCAGGAAAGATGCAAGTGACCATGTGAAAGAGTGACTTCATGGAACAGGAAATCTCTGAATCCAAGATGCTCTGGAAAGAGACGGAAGCTCAGCTTAAGGATACTTTGCCAAGGCTTCATAGAAACATAGGTGTCATGAAAGCTGATAGAACTTTTCTAACTAAATAGAAAGAGCTTGAGGTCTCTGTAACAAACAAAGACAGTTAAGTTCCAGGTTCCACTTTGGAATACCAGCAACAGATTTCTAAAATAAAATATGAAATTGAGAAGAAAGTCTTGTCTTAAGAAAAGGGATGTACTGGACATGAACCATCCTATGTTTCAGAAGACACAAAAACAAAATGCAAAAAACAAGATGTGTGATTCAGAGAACTATCAGCTTATCTGTGGGAAAAACAAACAAACAAACAAACTACAGTTAAAAGAGAAATAATGAAAGTCAGAACAAGAATTTTACAATGAAATGGAGGAGGCAGAAGGCACGGTAAAAGGTGTATTTTTGAAAAAGAAAGGGCAATGAGGTGCAAAGAAAATAAGAAAATAACTAGTGAAAATTAAAGGCTTTGACCCATTGTGGATAACTTATCAGAGCTTCCCTGGTGGCTCAGTGGTAAAGAATCCACCTGCCAATGCAGGAGATGCAGGTTTGATCCCTGGGTTGGGAAGATCCCCTGGAGAAGAAAATGGCAACCCACTCCAGTATTCTTGTCTGGAAAATCCCATGGACAGAGAAGCCTTCAGCCCATGAGGTAGCAAAGAGTCAGACATAACTGAGCACACACATGCATGGATAACCTAACAGCTCAAAATACACAATATTAAGTTGAGGTTAAGGATTTGGTAGCTAAGGGTAGGCTACCTGCTGGGAAGCTTAGATTGCAGAAACCATGAATTGGATCAGCAATGAGAAAGATGTCCAGGAGTATTTTGAAGCTGTTATTTCTAAAATGACCGAAGAGTTTGAAACTGAAAAGGTCTCATCTGGGATCAAGAATGTTGGATCAGCTTTGAAAGGTCATCATAGTGAGAAGCTGAACATGCACGGCTTTCAGTCTGCTTTTGAGGTAAGCAACCAGGCCAGGCAACTTGTTCAAAATTGACTGACAAAAGTCAATACAAACCTTTCTTTGGAAGTAAGCTAAAGGAGTCTGAAGCAATGAAGGGAGAATGGAAATTCTGAAAACAGTAATGGATACTCAAAATTCTAGGTTTTTGTGATTCTAAGTACTTCAACTCTGCACCTTCCTGCACATGATCTGAAACTTAGAACTAGCTGAGCTAGTAAGAAAGACCAACTACAAACCCAGAACTGTCCCCATCAACTTTCACGCCCATAAGCCCAGAACAGCAAGATGTGTCTCAGCTCCAGCAAAGGCCAGCCGCTGTGCCATTGTCACCACACAGACCCTCTTACTGGCTGAAGCAAAGCCAAAAGTTCATTGATTTAGCATAAAGTTTTGTTTCCAGTCTTACTCGATGTAGCCATTGAACCCCACTTATAGTTGGACTAATTTAACAAGCCTGTGACCTGAAGGTGTGCTCATTCACATGCCATGTATCCTGCAAAGACAGTGTTCCCAAGGTCTGTACAACCTCCAGGCAGTCCCAGAGGCTTCTTGAAGTGGATGGGCAGAAAGGCCTAGGAACATCCTACAAAATTTACTTTAGGGTACAAAATACACCAGTGTGGAGAAAGGATGAGAGGTTTGAAAGAAGTGTTAGTCGCTCGTTATGTCCAACTCTTTGCAACCCCATGGGCGCTAGCTTCCCAGGCTCCTCTGTCCATGGAATTCTCCAGGCAAGAATACTGGAGTGGGTAGCCATTTTCCTTCTCCAGGGGATCTTCTCAATCCAGGGATTGAACCCAGGTCTCCTGCACTGTAGGCAGATTCTTTACCATCTGAGCCACCAGGTATGGCTGTATATAACTGTATACTCTTTTTGTATGATTTGGCCGAAGGAAAATCTACCCAGCCTAGAGTTATTGTGAGTCAATCTTGTATCTTAAGAGATGAGGATTTTTTGATGAGCTTTATCCTAGCTTTAGCTATTATATGTGATCTGAGCTGAGATATTCCTTGCAAATTCAGGGTGACAGCTTCTCTCTTAGATATAACTTGATGACTAGTTCTTTACTAATTCTAACAGAAAATGAGAAAGAAATGAGGAAACTGAGTAGGTTTCTAGACGGATACTAATCTGCCCAATATAATAACAGGGTGAATAATCAAGCTGTACGTATTCTACTAGAAGCTTATGATAGGATATTGCCTCTTATTAAAGCAGTTCTGACACCTGGTATGGAAGATCATCTAAGACTGCAGCTGGTTTAAAGGAAGATGTGTACATAACAGATATTACTTGTGATGTGATCATTCAAGCTACTGTCTGTAAGAAAGTATATAATACTGAACTTACTCTTCCCCAAAAGGGAATTATAACTCTTTTCTGTTACTGGAATAGCTGTGTTGCTGGGACCAAGCTCTGCTGTATCCATACTCTTCCTTTGAGGCAGTGAGTGGAAGGGAGCTTTCACATCAAGCTTCCAGAAATAAAGGGCTGCCTGCTCATCCTAAGTTCAACACATAGGGAGAGTTCTTTGACCTTTCTTGTTTGTAGCAGTGAAATGCCTGATCCTTTGCTATGAAATCCATAGAACTAAACCTTCTCACAGACAGTTCAATGAAACTGTGGCTCCAGGAAGTATGTGGTGCATGACAATGTTTAAAGAAAAGCTCTGTGTTGGCTACCCTTCTGGGTTCTCTCTGTTGACCATCCATGAAGATGAGCAATATCTAAGCCTAATAAATTCCAGAAGCCCCTCAGTTAGTTATAGTCCCTCACTGTAATCTTTTGATGCCATTTGTTCTGTGGAGCTCTATGATGAGAAATACCAGCTTTGCTTGAGTCAGATACGATTGCACATAAGATTCACATCAAAGGTCATGCATGCAGGAGCTAATATGTCCCTCAAATAACTGGCCTAAGAAGGATAAAAACACTAAACTCTTAACAGACTGTTGAACCTCCTCAACTGTGAGTGTCCATACTTATTCTATTTTAAGAAAAGTCCTCTGGAGAAGTTCTAACTTCTCCAGAAGTTAGAAGTCAGACACTTGCAAAGTTTCCAGAGTGAGAGATTACAATGTGGGTGGGCGATGCCTAGAGACCCAGAATGAGCTCCAAAACCATATCAACCTAACCAGTTTCAACTATGTGACTCACATGGGGCCTGCATAAGGAATGCAAGTCCTCGTGGCTCTCATGCCAAATATTTTGCTTCCCTCACTGGAGGAAAGGCTAGATCCTGCTCCAGCTAATCTTCCTCAGTAGGCTCACTCCAGAAAAAAGGTGTACAATTCAAGGCTCTCATTGAATGGATCAGAGACAAAGAGCCAGCTTCCACTAGAAGGTGTGGAGCAATTGTCCTGTGACACCTGAAGCTGCTTGTTTTATGGTCCCTCGTGGTCAGGTCAGTGCCAAAGTTGAAACTGAGCCTTTACTGTTGTTTAAGGAAATGTAGAACTAATTTGTAAATATGAACAGGAAGAAAACATTTACTATTACAATAATCAATTTTAAGTCACATAATTCCATAGTGGAAGACAAGATCCACTCTTCTGTACAGATATGAAGCAACACTGTCATGTTTGCCCTTGAAAGGCCACCTTGCTGTATATCTTCTATTCAGAACAAACTGAGCAGTCTATTAAGGCTTGTGTTCAACTCTGCCTCTAGATGACTGCATGTCTCATTTGCAATGAGACATGTGGACTCTCTGTGTGCCTCAGACAATAGACTTTTTTCCTATTTTCTGAAGCTGTTTTTCTGAAGTCTTAGAATAAGAAGGTGTTTATTGTTCTCATCCACACTAGAATTTTGAAGACAGAGCAAAATACAGATTAGTTTGTGGTCTTTTTATTCACTTAGCTACTGCATATTAAGCTCCAGAAGTCTTTCTAACAACTCTTTTGTTATGGGTAGAGGACCACCAACAGTAGGCTTTATAGTCATCCCTACCTCCTAACCCACTCTTCTGGGTCCCTTGCATGTGTTTGTCCATCCTTCATCACCATCAGGAAGTTTCACTACTACTTGGTATTGGAAAGTCTGGTTGCATTCTGTTTCTCAGTCACTCCCATAGCTTCTGATTTCTTTCATAAAAATTAGCCAATTAGTATTCCAGGGTTCCTAGAAGACTCCCGGGGCTAGGAGGCGGCCAGAGCCCAAGAGAGCCATAGAACAGATGATGGGACATTTCACTGCCCACACGGCTGAGTGAAGATGCCATGATTGGTAACCCAGTACTGATCATGTAAAATCATCCAACATACTCATCTATATTGCCCCACAGCCCTCTCTCAGCAGTGATATTTTCTGTGCATACATTAATATCATCCGTCCATGTATTATATGTTTAGTAATCAGGTTTTTTGGGTTTTTTTTTAACTATATCTCATTAAAAGCTGGTAATTTACTGTGTCCAGGAGACACAGCTTGTTATCTTTGGCCTCAGGAGGATCCTTGAGCAAGTATGAGGACAGTGGGGTGTTACTTTCTTAAATTTGGTTTTCTTAGGATTTTCCCTTCTCTCCAAATGGTTGACATATTTCTGGCAACACTGTAGAGAATGAGCACTTAAATACCCTGACCGGGCACTGAATGACGTGGGCACCAGCAATTCTGTGCCAGAGAGTGCTCCACATCTGGCACCTGACTGTCCCATCCTGCTCTACTCGATCTTCAGTCAGTTTGGAATGTGTTTAGGATTACAGTATTTTTTAAATGTTAATTGTGTTTCTTCAATTATTATATCATGAAATAAGTTTTAAACAATTTAATCACATATATTCTGTTGTTTAGTTGCTAGGTTGTGTCCAACTCTTTTGTGACCCCATGGACTGTAGCCCGCCAGGCTCCTCTGTCTATGGGATTTTCCAGGCAAGAATACTAGAGTGGGTTGCCATTTCCTACTCCAGGGGATCTTCCCAACCCAGAGACTGAACCCACATCTCCTGCATTGGCAGGGCTGGTTCTTTACCACTGAGCCACCAGGGAAGCCTAGATAGATAGATGATAGATAGATAGATAGATAGATAGATAGAGCCCATCCAGGCTGGATGAGTTACAAGCTGGAATCAAGATAGGCAGGAGAAACATCAACAACCTCAGATATGCAGATGATACCACTCTAATGGCAGAAAGTGAAGAGGAACTAAAGAGCCTCTTGATGAGGGTGAAGGAGGAGAGTGAAAGAGCTGGCTTAAAACTAAATATTAAAAAAACTAAGATCATGGCATCCAGCCCCATTACTTCATGGCAAATAAGAGGGGAAAAGGTGAAAGTAGTGACAGATTTCTCTTCTTGGGCTCTAAAATCACTGCAGATGGTGACTGTTGTCATGAAATCAGACGACCCAGTGCTTGGTTATTTTTCTCACCATTTCTCCTACTTTCCTCCCTCTTTGTTCACTCCACTGATGCCACACTGGCCTCCTTAGAATATTCTCTTTGATAATCTCACAACTGTTCCCTCTTTCTAGAAGATTCTATCACCAGATACCTAACTCCCTCCTTTTTTTCATATACCTCAGTTCTCATCCTCTTAAAGGATCTCTCCTTACCACTCTACATCATATTGCCAACTATACTCACTCCCTGGCACTCCCCATTACCTTACCCTGCTCCTTTTCTTTTCCCACCTGGCCTCTATCACTTACCACATACAAGAAAATTTATCTTTTATTATGCATACTGTTTATTGTTTGTATCCCCTTTATTAAAGACTCAGCTCTACAGGGCACAGATTTTTGTTTTGATCTCTGATGTAATCTGAGTGCTAGTAACACAGTCTGGCACACAGTACAGAATATTTGTTGAATGAATGAATTACTCAAATATTCACAACTTCTGTAACCAAGTTCACTGTCAGATCAAGAGCTCATCTCTCTTATGGTCTTTATCAGATAACCATTCTTTAAGATAAATCTGCAAATTTTAGTACCAGAACTGAGCACTTAAATTCAGTGTATAATTTAGGTTAATGTGATGTCATGTGTTGCTTTTTTATAATAGAAAGTATCATTCAATACCTGGCATTCAGGTAGTGGAAACTCTCCTCAATTATATTACAAACCCCTTGTTAAAAAGATAGTCTGTTTTCTTTGAAGTTTACCTCCCTGATATTTAGTCAATGTGGCTTGAATTTCCAAAATCTGAGGGATGTACATTTTCTGGGGATACTGATATATCCTAGAAGGCTCACCTCCATCATGTATAAAATAAACTTAGGCTTCCTCAACTCTGAGATGTTAAAAAGAATGTTTGTTGTTCAGTCACTAAGTCATGTCTGACTCTTTGCGACCCCATGGACTGCAGCACACCAGACCTCCCTGTCCTTCACCATCTCCTGGAGTTTGCTCAAACTTCATGTCCACTGAGTCAGTGATGCCATCCAACCATCTCATCCTCTGTCACCCTCTTCTCCTCCTGCCCTCATCTTTCCCAGCACCAGGCTCTTTTCCAATGAGTTGGCTCATTGAAAATAAAGAGATAAAGGACCACAAATAAATAGAGTAAAATCAGAATGGAATTATCTTAATTATCTTCTACTTCCCCCACAAAAAGCATTATATATTCAGGCTTCGTATTTAGGGAAGAGATCCACCAAGAGACTGAACTGATTCATTTCTTAAGCCAACATTTTATTTAATTACTGGAAGGTAACACAAACACATTTCACAGAACTAATGGAGTCACCCTTATCAAGAGGTGTGTAATGTTCCCTGCTCTAATGTTTTCAGTGTGGAGGAATCCAATGACTTGGAAGGAACCTGTTTTACCAATGAATGGCATTGATAAAATGCTTTCTTTCCTGAGTTGAAACTTGTGCTCCTTAACATGTACCCAACAGATATATTCTTATTAGCAGTATACAGTGAGTCCCCCTCTTTCACTAATGACAATTTTATAAATATATAAAAGCAACTAATTCCAGCCCTTTCACAGCTGTACAAAATTCTTCATATCTAGATCAGACACTTTTTACTTCCTTTCACCATTACTCATATAATGCCCCCATGCATAATACTTCTTTAGACATAATCTATTTCAATAAAATTCTATCTAAAATAGGATACTGTAGATAAAACCAGCTGAAAGAGTGTGAGTCAACTAGGTTAAACATTTTTTATTCAGGCATATGTTCAATTCAGTTAAAAAAATGACAGAGCAGATATCATGCAGATATCATGAGAGAGACAAAAATGTACATTAAAAAAGCTCTTTAGATTTCTAGGAATTCATAACCTGGTGGGCAGTACAGATAAGTGTAAATCAATATAAAGCATAATTTGATCAATGCAATGATGCAGTAATTAATATGGTAAGTATACTTCCCTCATAGCTCAGTTGGTAAAGAATCTGCCTGGAATGCAGGAGACCCTGGTTTGATTCCTGGGTCAGAAGATCTGCTGGAGAAGGGATAGGCTACCCACTGCAGTATTCTTGGGCTTCCCTTGTGGCTCAGCTGGTAAAGAATCCGCCTGCAGTGTGGGAGACCTGGGTTTGATCCCCCTGGGTTGGGAAGATCCCCTGGAGAAGGGAAAGGCTACCCACTCCAGTATTCTGGCCTGAAGAATTCCATGGACTATATAGTCCATGGGGTCGCAAAGAGTCAGACACGACTGAGCAACTTTCACTTCACTTCACTTCATACTGGGTTCCAGGGAGAGGGCCAAAGAGAGAGGGCAAAAATTCACAGTGTAAGTACATTCATCATAGAAAGTTGGTCCTTGTACAAACTCATCTCCTTCAACCATTTTCTAGTTCAATAAAATCTCTTAAAAAGAGATAAGAACGAAGAAAATGAATTTAAAAAGAGAGAGAGCACTCTTAAGATAGGCTTAAAGTTTTAAATGGCCACTCATTGAACATTTTTACTGCCAAAGTTCACTAAAAGTTGAACATAAACCTTCCCAAGTGCACTGTTCTATGACAGAAGTAGTCTTTTAGATATGAGCTGAAGAGAGCCATTAGGTTCTCAGTAGCACAGAATGGATCAATCAGTTAGTTAAGTGGGCCTCAGAACCTGAGGCCTTGATGTTTTGGGACATTCTTAAAAAGCCATCATTAATGGTTGGGAAGCTTTTCTTCTACCCTGTGTTGATTCTAGAATTCTCACAAATACAAAAGAAACTGTCCCTACAATGCCAAGGGTTTTGTTGTAACTTATGCAAATTAAAGCTAACATTAAATTAGCAGGATTTTTAGAATTACTATTTATTTCATCAGTAAACAAAGATTTATTGACTATCTTTGGCACAGTGCACATTTTTCTCAGTGCTGGTAATATGAGAGTTGACTAAACACATTATCTTCTCACCAATTCCCTTGTTGCAGATAAAGAGTAAATATATAAATATACTACTCTCAGATGGTAAATGCTAACTTATGGAGAAAACTGAAAGAAGTTTAGGGTTTGGAGGGTGGCTGGTAGAAGTAGGGTTGTTTTTAAAAAATGTAAGTTGGTACTGAAGTTGAAACTGGGATTTAAAAACTCCCAACAAACAAAAGTTCAGGACCAGGTGGCTTCACAGGCAAATTCTATCAAGTATTTAGAGAAGAGTTAACACCTATTCTTCTGAAACTATTCCAAAAAATTGCAGAGGAATACTTCATTCTATGAGGCCACCATCATCCTGATATCAAAACAAGACAAAGATACCACAAAAAAAAAGAAAGAAAGAAAATTACAGGCCAGTATCACTGATGAACATAGACACAAAACTCCTCAACAAAATACTAGCAACCAAATCCAATAATACATAAAAGGATCATACACCATGATCAAGTGGGATTTATCCCAGGGATGCAAGGATTCTTCAATATCCACAAATCAATCAATGTGATACATCACATTAACAAACTGAAGAATAAAAACCATATGATCATCTCAATAGATGCAGAAAAAGCTTTTGACAAAATTCAACACCCATTTATGATAAAAAAACTCTCCAGAAAGTGGGCATAGAGGGAATCTACCTCAACATAATAAAGGCCATATATGACAAACCTACAGCTAACATCATATTCAACAGTGAAAAGCTGAAAGCATTTCCTCTAAGATCAGGAACAAGACAAGGATGTCCACTCTCACCACTTTTATTCAACATAGTTTTGGAAGTCCTAGCTACAGCAATCAGAGAAGAAAAAGAAATAAAAGGAACCCAAATTATAAAAGAAGAACTAAAATGGTCACTGTTTGGTCACTGTCAACATGATACTATATATAGAAAATCTCTAAAGATGCTACCAGAAAACTACTAGAGCTCATCAATAAATTGGTAAAGTTGCAGGATACAAAATTAATACACAGAAATCTCTTGCATTTCTATACACTAACAATGAAAGATCAGAAAGAGAAATTAAAGAAACAATCCCATTTATCATTGCATCAAAAAGAATAAAATACCAAGGAATAAACCTACCTAAGGAGGCAAAAGACCTGTACTCCCAAAACTGCAAGACACTGATGAAACAAAGTGAAAACAATACAAACAGGTGGAAAGATAGACAACAATCTTGGATTAGAAGAATCAGTATTATTAAAAAGATCACACTGCCCATGGAAATCTACAGATTCAATGCAATTCCTACTAAATTACCAATGGCATTTTTCACAGAACTGGAACAAAAATTTTTAAAATTTGTATGGAAATACAAAAGACCCTGAAGAGCAAAAGCAATACTGAGAAAGAAAAATGGAGCTAGAGGAATCAGGTTCCCTGACTTCAGACTATATTACAAAGCTACAGTCATCAAAATAGCATGGTACTGGCACAAAGCCAGAAATATCAATCAATGGAACAGGTTAGAAAGTCCAGAAATAAACCCACACACCTATCATCAGTTAATCTATGATAAATATAGGCAGAAAACTAAGACATAAATTGCAGCAATATCTTTTTTGATCCACCTCCTACAGTAATGAAAATAAAAGCAAAAATAAACAAATGGGATCTAATTAAACTTAAAAGCTTTTGCACAGCAAAGGAAACCATAAGCAAAATGAAAAGACAACCTACAGAATGGGAGAAAATATTTGCAAATGATGTGACAGATAAGGGATTAATTTCCAAAATATACTAACAGCTCATGCAGCTCAATTCCAAAAACAAACAATCCAATCAAAAAATGGGCTGAAGAGGATGTCCCTGGTGGTCCAGTGGTTAAAAATCTGCAGGGGACACAGGTTCAATCCTTGGTCCAGGAAGATTCCACATGCTTCAGGGCAACTAAGCCCATGTACCACAACTACTGAGCCCATGCACCACAATTACTGAAGCTCATACACCCTAGTCTGCTTTGCAACAAGAGAAACCATAGCAATGAGAAGCTCACACACCGTAACTAGAGTAGTCCCTGCTCACTGCAACTAGAGAAAGCCCGTGTGCAGTGATGAAGACCCAACACAGCCAAAAATAAATAAATTAATTAACTTAAAAAAACGAGGGAAGATCTAAATAGACATTTCTCCTAAAAAGACATACAGATGACCAAGAGGCACATGAAAAGATGCCCAACATCAATAGTTATTAAAGAAATGCAAATCAAAACTCCATGAGGTTTCACCTCACATCTGTCAGTGCGGTTATCATCAAAAAGTCTACAAACAATAAATGCTAGAGAGGATGTGGATCACATCTGTCAGAATGGTTATCATCAAAAAGTCTACAAACAATAAATGCTAGAGAGGATGTGGAGAAAAGGGAACCCTCTTACACTGTTGGTGGGAATGTAAATTGGTACAACCACTATGGAGAACAGTATGGAAGTTCCTTAAAAAACTAAAAAATAAGACTACCATCATTCAGAAATCCCACTCCTAGGCAGGCATATATCCAGAGAAAACCATAATTCAAAAAGATACATGCACCCCAATGTTCATTGCAGCACTATTTACAATAGCAAGACATGGAAGCAATCTAAATGTCCATTGACAGAGGAATGGATAAAGATGTGCCATGTATACACAATGGAGTATTACTCAAACATAAAAAAAAGAATTAAATAATGTCATTTGCAGCAACATAGATGGACTGGAGATTATCATACTAAGTAAGTCAGAAAGACATAATACCATATGATATCACTTATATGCAGAATCTAAAAAGATGATACAAATGAACTTATTTAGGAAAGTGAGACAGACTCACAGACTTTGAAAATAAACTTATGGTTACCAAAGGGGAAAAGTGGGGGGAGGGATAAATTAGGAGATTGGGATCGACAAATACACACTACTATACATAAAATAGATAACTAACAAGGACCTATGGTATAGCACAGGGAACTCTACTCAATACTCTGTGATAACCTAAGCAGGAAAAGAATCCGAAATAGAATGGATACGTGTGTAACTGAAACTAACACAACACTGTAAATCAACTATACTCCAGTCGGTCGGTAACTCAGACTCTCAGGGTAGCATTCCAGCAGACCTGAAGTAACTGAGGGACATAGCCTGTCATATCCAGGGGAAAGGAGCAAAGGACAGACATACACAGACCACAGGGAGCAGATCTTCCTTGGGCACATGAAAAACAGCAGGGAGGCCTGTGCACAGGGAGGGATGGGAGTGAATGGGCTCCAGTGGAGATGCTGAGGTCAGGGAAGGGGATGAGACTGACCAAGAGGGTCATAAAGACTATCTAAGGATGCTGGTTTTCATTCTGACACAAGTTGGAAAATTCAGGGAAGAAAGGAAGCAAAGTGTAGAGGTTTACATTTCGGAAGAATCGCTTTGGTGGCTCTGTGGAGATTCAACTGTACCTTATTTCAGTTATGAGACAGAGATCAAGCTATAATAATGGAGTCTACAATAACAGTAACAACAACAAAGTCATACATCTAGACAGTACTTAATACATGCCAGGTACTATGCTAAACATTTTACATAATTATCTCACTTAGTTTTCATTAATGATCATTAATTCCTTATTACAAATATAAAAATCAAGGTTGGAGGAGTTTTAAGTTATCAGTTCACAGTCACACAGCTGGACAGTGTTAGAGTCTGGATTCTCAGCCTGGTAATCTGACCCCAGAACTGATCCTCTCTGGACAAACAACAGAATATCCTAGGCAACTTTTAGAACATGTCCCCGCTCACCCCTTTCCAGAGATTGTACTCAATTGTTCTGGTGGGGCCTGGGTACTGGTATTAGTTCTCCAGGGTACCCTAAGACACAGCCAGAATTGAGAACTACTGTGAAATAAGAACCATACTCTATCATACTATTATGTCTAATTCCCAGCTGGCTCAGAAAGGTAAAGAATCTGCCTGCAATGTGGGAGACCTGGGTTCAATCCCTGGGTTGGGAAGATCCCCTGAAGAAGGGCATGGCAACCCACTCCAGTATTCTTGCCTGGAGAATCCCATGGACAGAGAAGCCTGGTGGGCTACAGTCCATGAGATCACAAAGAGTCAAACACAACTGAGCGACCTAGTAAAACAATTTGTTTCAAACATATTATTTAGTGAGGTTAAAAAAAAAAACTTTCTGGAGAAAAAAGCCTTCAGTGTAAACTCAAAATTTTCTATCTAAAATACTGGCATTGATGTGTACACATTCTTAATGAGTAATTTAAGTGCATCATTTATTCTTCAGTCCCATCAGGACCTGGGTCAACCTCAGAAGGGCAATGACCACTTGGATACTATTGCTCTCCACAGTGCCTGTCATTAACCTTTGCTCATACTTCACATCTGACATCTGTTGCTGTGCTGCAAAAGTCAAAGCCTTTCCCTTGCTTTATTAGTCAGCAGCAATTCGAGCTCCACATCCAAGATTTGAAGGAATTCACACCCCAAATACAGAAGCAGGTCTTCCTTATTAAACACTAGGGGAAGCAAAAACATTGGTGACTGCAGTGAGCATTTATATCCTTTGTTATTATTATCCAGGATGGACTTGGGAGATATAAAACATAAAAGTACAGCCATGAACTTCACTAACAGGGATAAATGGATAACCCTTCTTCCAGTAGTTCTAATTTAGTGATTCAAGAAGAATTAGGGAAGAGGCATTTTATTGACAATATCAAATATGCATTCTAGTCAAATGGTTCTTTCAAAGAAACATCAATGTGCTCAAAATTGAGTGACTATTATGCTTTTATTAGGCATTTAGAAGGCAGGGAGAGTAGAAATAAATGTATAGAAATATAACAAGTTGTAGATGCTAATGATTGTCAAATAAAAATAAATTTGGGCTTCCGTGGTAACTCAGACAGTAAAGTGTCTGCCTATAATGCAGGAGACCCGGGTTTGATCCCTGGGTCAGGAAGATCCTCTGGAGAAGCAAATGGCAACCCACTCCAGTACTCTTGCCTGGAAAATCCCATGGATGGAGGAGCCTGGTAAGCTACAGTCAGTCCATGGGGTCGCAAAGAGTCAGACACGACTAAGCAACTTTATTTTCACTTTCTTTTCTTTCTTTACTCAAAAACAATTTTGTAATAGGGAGAATGCTCCAATTTAGGATCTGAACACGACTCAAAATCAAACTTAAAAATGCTTTTCTCTTAAAGAGAGGAGGGTAAGCAGGGCTAGCTGGAACTTTTGAAAGGAGAATGGGGGAATGAGTGGGAGTTACCAGGGCTGTCTTTTTCAATGTGCTCAGTTAGTTCTCACCAATGAGATGTTAAGGGGAAATGTTTTGCATTTTAATGATTAATTAAATTTGAGGACAAGCCAAAGTTCAGGGGCTTTTAGGGTGGAGAAAACTTTGACTAAATGTCGATTAAGGTAAGGTAGAGGGTAAGGGTATGAAATGGGCAATACTGTACATCTGGTCACAACTTTACCATTTAATACTTAAATCTTTATTGGTTAATAATTAAGCAAATAATACACAGGATAGAATTCAAATCTTGGAATACATAAATTTTGAGAATATAGTGGTTTCCTAATCATTTGAGAAATGGAAAAGTTTTGCTGATTAAATAATTTATATACCGAATTTTGATGTCAATCTTAAGAACAAAAAATAAAGTTTTACAAGAGCACTGTAATTAATACTTTTTAAAACATGGTGAAATGTTGTTCTATTACATACATGCTGGTATAATAAAGTTAAAAGGATACCTTCCAAAAAAACCAATCACATACTGGAAACATTTGCTATGAAGCTGGTTTTGTGACTATACGAAGACTACTCCCTTTCCTCAGCATTATAAATGAAATATAATGTATATGTACTCTAACTTATTCTGCTACAGTGATGTAGTTGACTAAAAAATTTATTGGAAGGAAGGTAGAAAGCAAGGGGATCATACCTGTTCCTTGCACAATATATATGAATTCCACAATATATAACACAACTAGACAATCTTTTTTTAAAGTTCAGAAAAATTATGGTAAGTCATAAAACTATGTTTCCATATTAAAGGCAGAACTAAGTAGTTGCTGAGAATGACTTAGCATATGGCAGTAACATCCATACATTATAAAATATATACCCTAAATGGGTGGAGAAAAGGTAAGGCATAAATATAGCCATAGTGTGGAGGAAACTCTGAATGCAACCAGAACATGGGAATGGATTTAAAAGGTCCCAGGATGGCACCAACAATAACTGAATCTTGACCGATACATATAATCTTTGAAAGAATGCAAGCTTAAAATTAATGAACAATCAAGAAAGCAAGCAACACACACACACATACACGTACACAACCCCTTTCCCTCATTCTGTAACCTTTGGTTGGAGGGTAATGACATCATTCCAGGGTATGTCTGATTTCCCAGGAAACTAGACTTTAAACTCCTGGTTCCCTAAATGGACATATGGAGATATGAAAAATCCACACAAAAATCTGTGGATGAAGAAAAGAAAGAACAAAAACTTAACAAAAAGGCAAGAAGTCAGAGAGCTAAATGAGAGTGAAATAAAACTGGGGACAACGTAAGGGCAGTAACATGATGTAGAGAAGATTTAATGGCAGTGGACAGGCTCGAATTCAATTCTGGCACTGCCATTTACCAGCTACTTAATCTCAGGCAATGCACTTCATTTCTGAGTTCTAGATTTGTCCTTTGTAAATTGGAATAAAAAATACCTTCATTTGCCGTAACCTAGAGATTAAATGAGCTTTAAGGAATTTTTAGATTCCACGCACCCAATTCTAATGTGTGGAGCAGGTGTTCTCCCCAACACCACCAAACAAATACTGGGGCACCAGTTGGATATCCTAAAAATTTAACTCAATTCTGACACTATCTTCTGGGAGACGGTGTCAGATTCCACAAGCTAAGGGTCCCACAAGATTCCCCCCAATGCACACATACTGCAGATGCTAGTCAAAAGCCCAAGTTTTCAGCTGTGCTTCTGTCACCTGGGACTATAGATCAAAGGTTCCACCAACTCCCTCCTTGGGTTGGATTAATTTGCTAGAGTGACTCACAGAACTCAGAGAAACATTTTACTTGCTAGATTACTAGTTTATTATAAAAATATACAACTCAGGAACAGCCAATGAAAGAAATGTCTAGAGGGCAGAGTATGGGAAAATTGCTCGGATCTTCCAAGCTTTCTCCAGGAACTTCCCTTGCCTCAAATCACCACGTGTTCACCAACCCAGAAGCTCATCAGCCTCTGTCCTTAGGAGGTTTTATGGAGGCTTCATTACACTGGCATGACTGACCACTGGCAACAGATTCAACCTCCAGCCTCTATCTCCACTCAGGAGTTAGGACTGAAAGTTTCATCCCTCTATTCATGACTGGTTCTCCTGGGAACCAGCCCCCAACTTTAAGTGCTTTTCAAAAGTTACCTCATTAACATTAACCTGGCTGTGGTGAAGGGGTATGTTATTGATAGAGCTCAGGGCAGGCCATCCCCAAATATGCCAATTTGGTATATTGATTATTTTGAATTAAAGTTACTCAAGAAACACCCAGTGTAAGAAGGGCACTCTGACCCTCCTTAATCCCACCCACTGAAAGCAGGAAATAAAGACAGTGCCCCATACAGAGGACATGACTGAGCACAAGCGCACACGTAGACACACACACGAAGGACATCTTCTCTGCACCCAGAGGTAAAAGGCATCCTTATCCAGAGAAAGGGAATTCAAGGCCCTGAAGGCTATACACACACTTACTTTTTCATTAATTTGCTATGGAAAGCCCAAATCCCTTTGCCAGTTCTTCACACACACACACACAAAAAACTGTTTCTTTGTTTAAAAGGTATAAAAGCCACTTGCTTTAGTCACTATTTTAGCTCATATTTCTATGAGCTCTTGTATATACAAAATTAAACTTTGTTTTTCCTGTTAATCTGTCTTATGCCAATTTAATTACTAGATCAGACAAAGAACCCAGAAGGGGAAAAGGGAAAAAGTTCTCCTCCCCTATATTACAAATAACAAGATATCCACTTCACCTTTATGACTCAGAAGCATTTTGAGAAATTGAGAAAGAGACCAAATATTTTAACAAAAGATGTTCCCTTCTGTCTTATCTTTCAGGAAATTACAAGGGTTTGGGGAGCTCTTAGCCAGGAACTGTCGATGGAGACCAAATATATATGAGAAATAGATTTTGATCATCTGAATGACCAAATGTATATTGCAGAGAGAGAGAGAGACAGTCAAAAGACAAAACATACAATCACTATGTATGAACTTTATTTAGATGCTAATTGAAACAGTTACTTAAAAATAAATGGCAACAATAACACAAACACAATTATGAGACAATTATGAAAATATGAACAATGCCTGGATGTTTGAGAATACTAAGGAATAACTTAAATATTTTTAGTAGTAATGGCATAATGGTTGCATCAAAACTAGTGTTTTAGAAACAGCACTATTTAAGGATAAAATGGTGTGATGACTAGGATTTGCTTCAAAATAATCACAAAAAATACTTGGCCATGCACTGGAATCTGGGTAAAGGCTATGAGAGGTTTGTTGCTATTTTATCTCTACAACAATTATATATACATATATTTAATAAATTTAAAAAATCCTTACCTCTTAAGAAATGGAATGATAGTAAGGATGTGGTGAAGACTACCTGAAGTAACACATTAGAAACCTAACCCTTTTCTAGGCATGTACTAGGTACTTAAGGGATCCATTTAAATAGAATGGGACCATTTATTGAGAGCAGTGCTTCATAAACTTTCATGAGCATACACATCACCAGGGGATCTTGTGCAGTACAGATTCTGACACAAAAGGTCTAGAGGGACCAAGACTCGAACGGATCAATGAAAACAAAGGCTAGAAAAAATTAGGTTTGGGCCTACAGTGGAGAATCTTGCAACTACATGGGCTTGTGACAGGCATACAAATAACTACTAGATAACCAACAGAGTATCAAATCCAGCTCTGAAGAGGGCTTGAAACTCATCTGAAGTGCATCACAGTCTTCCATGGATATCTTTATGCAATCTATTTTTAAATATTCCAAATAGTGTATCTTAAATAAGAAGTGAAACAGTGGAAATTGAAAATCAGGTAGAAGACAATGTAGAGATAAATAATTTGTAAGTCCACATTCCTAGCTTCCTTACACTCTTCCCAAATTGGTATCTGTTTATAATTCATTTAGTGGTCTACATCCATAGGATAATTTCATTAAGTTCAGTTACTTCAAGAAATCCATAATATGGTTTATAAAATCTGTATATAGAATATTTCCTAAGCAGCCATGTATTTTGCAGGAAACAAAAAAAAACCATTTTTTAAAGTATAAATACAGCTGAGTAATCAATGCTAATAATGGAAGACTTTCAACAGTAATTACAATAGAGGACAAAATCATCAGCTCAAAAAAGCAGAGGCTTGAGAAAACAAGAAACTGTTACATTAGTTTTATTTGAATTGTCATAGCATCCTTATTTTCATTTAAAATTAAGTTTTTTCCTAAAATATAGTATTATTAAGCAATTAGACTCAGTGATTAAAGTGTTATAATTTTCAGCAGTTTTGTGTATGGCTGAATAAAACCTGAGCTGAAATTTGTCGACTTCATGCAAATGAGTATCAAACCATGACTGTCTATATAAAAGGAGCAAACTGGTATTTCCAAAATTTCTCTAATACAACTGTTTCCCAGTCATTGATTAGTCAATTTTTATTAAGATATCAATAAACTAGTCTGCATTCAATTCCATTTCTTACACAGATGGTGTGTTACCATTTCTCTAAAAATTATTTTATCTAACATGTTCATTTTGAATATGCTCTCTTATTTTATAAAAACAACACAAATAAAAATAATTCTTGTTCTGCTTATGTCACAGAAGAGAAGTTATTCAGGTGACTATAACCTATAGCCTGATATAATTACTTTTCTCCACTTTTCTGAAAGAGAATGCAGATGTAATAAAAAGTATTGTAAGTCATAAGATTAATAAGTTCTGAAGATGTAATTACAATATGGTGACTATAGTTAAAAATACTGTATTATATTAAAAAATGGTCAGAAGACCTAAATAACGTTTCTCTTTATAAGACATACAAATGGCCATAAAAAAAGAATAAAATAATGCCATTTAAAGCAACATAGACAGACCTAGGACTTCCAAGGTGGTGCCAATGCAGGAGACATACGAGATGAGGGTTCAATCTCTCATTCAGGAAGATCCCCTGGAGGAGGGCATGGCAACCCACTCCAGTATTCCTGCCTGGAGAACCCCATGGACAGAGGAGCCTGGCAGCTACAGTCCATAGGGTCGCAAAGAGTTGGACATGACTGAAGCGACTTAACACAGCAGCTAGTCCTAAAGATTATCATACTAGGTAAAATAAGTCATACAGAGGAAGACAAATACATGATATCATTTCCCTATGGATTCTTAAAAAAATATACAAATTGATTTATTTACAAAACAGAAACACATTCACACAAAAAACAAACTTATGGTTACCATTGGGGGAAGGGGAGGGGGAGGTATAAATTAGGAGTTTGGGATTAACAGATACACATTACTGTATATAAAATAGATAAACAACAAGGATTTACTGTATAGCACAGAGAACTATATTCAATATCTTGTAATAACAATAGAAAATAATCTGAAGCTGTACACCTGAAACTGATATTGTAAATCAATTATACTTCAATATCTTAAAAGTTTTCAACACACATGCACAACTGTAACTATGTGAGGTGACAGATGTGTAAACTAATCTTACTGTAATAATCATTTTGCAATATTTAAATTTATCAAATTACCACACTATACACCTTAAATGAACTCAATGTTATATGTCAATTATATCTCAATAATGCTGGGGAAAAAAGTTTCTTCAATTCTAAGTCTAGAGGTCATGGCCAGAGAAATGATATTCTCTAAAATATAACAGACACTTGTCATGTGAGCTATTTTTAGAGTCATCTGTGCAAGTTTCTTCCTGCTCTTAATTTCATATTCTTACTGTACATGATTATTTTAATTATATTATCCTGGGAAAAACTAAGAAACACTCAGAAAATATTTTGTTCATTCTATGTATCTAGGTAATTCTCAGATAGCACAGCTGCATGTAATTTTGCAAGATGACCAACTATTAATAACCCAGAAAGGAAGGACACAAAACAGAATGGGCAGGAAAGGTCTAATCCCAGGTCTGTAACTAATTATCTGGGTAACCTTGGACATGGCATGGATGTCCTCTAGACACAAATAACTTCAATCCTATAAAAAGATACTGTCCTAGACAGATACCCACATTGTCTTATAGATCTTAAATTCTACTTATTCTTTTACCTTGAGCCTAGATCATGTCAGGTTTTGGAATTTGTTTGAATTATGTAGGCAAATTATATGAGTTTGAAAGCTAGATAGGCAATGAGAGCGCCAAACTGAAATTATAAAATGGTAAACTGCATACCCTAGAAAGAAGCCATTAATCATTCAAGATGACTATTTGACTTTAAAAAATTATATAACAACATGACCAGGGCAGAATAATTGCTGTTATTTTGAAAAGAATAATTTTAATTGACTAATTAATAATAATTAACTCAGAGGAATGTGTCAGAAAACTCAGTGAGCGTAAAAGACTCATAAAAAATTTTCTAAGAGTGCAGTGAGAAAATTCAGCCATTTGAACATAATCGCAACACAATCTTAACTGCATGTCTCAGAGATCATTCTACAGACATTTTGTTAAGGTAATATATACTTAAATGGAAAAACATACAGATGGATTTCTTAATAAAAATGTAGTGTGCTGTATGACATTATCTCAACAAATACCAGGAAACTGTGCTTAGACTCCGGAAGTCACTGTGGAGATAAAATTAGTACTTTTGCTCCTCACTATTGCCACATTTCTTGGGGAAAAAATTTTTTTTCTACTTTTAAAATGTCAACAATTTGCTCTGCAAGTAAATTAAAATTTTCTTTCCTTTAAGTGTATCAACCAAATCATCATTAGAATTCATCTTTATATCTAATTCATCTTTACAGTTGTTCCTGTTACTCTGTCCTTCCTATTCCTATTGTCACCTCTTTTTTCACTATTGCTTCTCACATCCTTGTTTCTGCTGCTAGTAGTCAACTTATGGCCCTTGCCAGAATCACAGAAGGAAAACCAAAGGGCAATAGAAATAGATTGCCAGAACTTCTTAGCCAGTATGCCTGACTCTGATTTCTGTCTCCAAACTTTTAATGTACTTTCACCACTGGCTCCAGAGACCCTTTCTAAAACACAGATGAAATCAGAATTTCCCTGTGATCAATATCTTTCACTGAGTTCCTACTTTCAGTAAAATAAAACTTGTTATTTGTCTTCTAATTTACTGGTCTCCTCAATTTCATTTTGTTTTATCTATGCAACCAATTTATTGACACTGCTTACAGATGACTCTCAGAATTATCCACTCAAGTGTCCATGAGATTTCAGGCTTAGCTGCTCTTTTTACAGTCTTCTCCCAAGCACATCTGTCCCTTACCATTGCATTATTTTATTGGCAAATTTCTATTCATCTTCCTTGATCAAATACCTTTCTTCATCAATTATCCCTATTTCTACCATTATATATAAATGAATTTTTATCTCTATTCTGGAAACTGTCAGTATGGCTGACTGTATTACAGAAGTTAGTAACCATGTTCTGGGATACCATGTACACTAGCAAAGATTATACCTTACAAGGGGCATCTTGTGGACAGCAAAGTTGTCCCAGGACAAGGTTCCATCCACCAAAACAAAAGAGGCATTTTTCTTATTCTTGTGAATGTGATACATGCTCAGCAACTTTTCTCATCCATGTGGAAGGGGCATCTACCCCATGGGGAAGCACTAGATAAGCTTGCTTTCTTCACTTGATTGTGACAACCTTCAGTGTAGGGTTCATGCTCTTTCTCTTTCATTTATTTTCCCAATTTAATTAATTAAATTGTGTTGGGAGTAGTGAACACAATAATAAAGTAAACTTACTGAGAATTCAATTTGAAATGGCAAACTTAAAAATTTGCAACAGTCTTTCCCCATATTCTATAGTTTCCTTCAAGAGTACATGGGTCTATAAAACTAGTATTTTGGGAAAACATGAACTACTGTTTTTTCATCAAGTATAAGGTATTTGAGGTATAGCCATTATGGAAAGCAGGAGAAGGAAATGGCAACCTACTCCAGTATTCTTGCCTGGAGAATCCCATGGACAGGGGAGCCTGGTGGGCTGCTGTCCATAGGGTCGCACAGAGTCGGACACAACTGAAGCGACTTTGCAGCAGCTGTAGCATTATGAAAAGCAGTTTGGAGGTTTCTCAAAAAAATTGAAAACGGAACTTCCACTGATTCTACAGTCCCACTTCTAGGTATATACCTAAAAGAACTGAAACAAAGATCTCAAAGAGGTATCTATACTCCCATGTTTACTGGAATATTCACAATAGCCAAGAAGTGAAAACAAGCCTAATGTCCACTGATGGATAAATGGATAATCAACATGGTGTATATTCACACAATGGAATATTGTTCCTTAAATAATAACAAAACCTTAAAAGTAAATATTAAACCTTAAAAAGTAAGGAAATGCTGGAATATAAGACAACATGGATAAACCTTGAGGACATTATGCTAAGTGAAATAAGCCAGTCACAAAAAGACAAATCTTATATGGTTCCACTAATATGAAGTATTTAAAAGCAGTCAAATTCACAGAAGCAAAGAACATAATGGAATTGTTTCTGACCAACATTTGTAGACAGAAAAGGTTTGGAAGAAAAATCTACAGGGGAGAGAGGAGTCTAGATTTACCTCAAAGATAGGCCCAAGGATTGGGGGCAAAGGGCTGGTTAGGTAGGCCACAGCAAACGGCTCAAACAGGAACCCTCTCTTAACCCAGACCAAGCTCAAGAATCCCGTGCCTCTCCTGCATAGAGATAATAACTGATGCCCATACTTGAAGGTAGATACCTTCCCCATAGAGATAAACCCAGCAATGCTGGCTGATTTCCTACTTTGGAACTCAGGACTACACAGATGTTCACACCGGCCCCACAGTGAGGACAGAGTACCAGGGTTTTGTCAATACATGGCTTTGCGCTGTGTAGTCTTTTTATGCTTTGTGTGTGGGGCATCTGTCAATCCCTCCTCCCAGAGCATGTGGTTTCTCAGAGACTGGGTCATGGTTCTGCTCCAGGTTCCTTCACTCAATCTGTCCCTGGGATCCATGCATGAGCAGAAATTTCTTTGAATTTCCAGCATTTGAGAGCATGGATTTTCAGGGCTTTTGTATGTTTTCCCCTAATTTTAGAGTTTCTATGAATCTCAGTCAGAGTTTTGTAGAACCATTTCTATTTTCAAAGAGTTTTTAAATAAATTATTTGATTATAACTTGAAAGTTCAAATAGAAGAGCTAAAATGAACCAAATGGCCTTTCCTTGTTAAGTAGAAAAGTTTCTGTTGTACATATGTAAAGCCATGAAATAGAGGCCTAATTACTTTACAGGTTTCAATATGTAGTTCTTAACATCAAAGAAGTTACTGCACATTTAATTAGAATAAGAGTTAACTAAGCAGGCTTAGACATTGATTTGATTATATATTTAAGTGCATTATTGCTTTTTTAAATATGCTTACCAATATAATTGAGTACATAAATTAGTACATATATTTCCTACATAAGTATTTATAATTCAATATAATCCATTAGATTGAGAGCAGCATTTCTTGACAGCAATATAATTTTATAATTGTCACTTTTTCCTAATTTTTCTACCAAAACAAAGTATATGTGATCAAGACACGTTTAAATACATTTAGACGTCAAAATAAGTATAATTATATTTTGACTGATGCAAAATCAGGGAGTAAAATATTAATATTCTAATTGTCTAGTTCAAAGAATAAAACTGACTTCATTACTATGCTACCATAAATTAACATTAGCATTTTTCTAAGGCTATATTATGAATTAACACAAGAGGATTCAGAACCATCTGATTAAACCACTGATCACACTGTAGTTTGGATGAAGATCAGTTGTCTCACGCATGACCTGCAACCAAGACTGAAGAAAGACATAATTTAAGAAACTGTCTCCAACCGGGATGGAAGGACCTTTCTATCAGGTACTCTTAACTAGCTCATGCCCAGTGAAATTGAAGGGAAATTGACTCTTGGGTTAACTCCCACTTCCAAAGGCCCCTAAGCTGGACTGGTCTATAGAGAGGCCTGCTGACCTCAAACTCACCTTAAAACAATGCTCAAACAGAGGAAACTACACTACACTAGGATGAGAAGAAGATGACATCAGAAGTAGACAGCTTGCCCAAGATGCTGATCTGACTTTTATGATCATTTATAATGTTTTCTTGATTCCTTGGACCTATGCCTATCAATCAAATGTTTTCTATCATGGACATGATTCTATGCTAGTTTAAAACTCAATCCAATTGTTGGGTTGTGGCCAATTACCTGTGTCTAGTACTTCTGGGTTACCTTGGTGGATTTCTGTTCTCTAGGGCTCTGATTGGATACCCCCTAGGAAATTTATTTTAGATGAGTGTTCAGTCCTGTTCTATCTATTCATGATATTACTAGATGGGATCCTCTCACCTGGCCAATTAATAATACCTGCTCTGATGCTGGCCATAGATTTAAGTTTTCTCTTAGGGTCATTCAAACTCAGAGTGACAAGCTAAGTCTCAATTAAAAAAAAAAAACTAACTTCTCATCTATTAAAAGGAAAACTTCCACAATTATGGGATGGATCTATATGGCTGGACTTCCCTTGTGGCTCAGTTGTTAAAGAATCCATCTGCAATGCAAGAGACCTGGGTTTGATCCCTGGGTTGGGAACGATCCCCTGGAGAAGGAAAAGGCTACCCACTCCAGTATTCTGGCCTGGAGAATTCCATGGACTGTATAGTCCATGGGGTCGCAAAGAGTTGGACATGACTGAGCAACTTTCACTTTCACACTGCAGTTTATTTTTTTCACAAAGTTCTATACAGGAGAATTCAGTTAAGTCAAATGTTACTAAGGAAAAGATAAACAAAACTTACTAATACTATACAACATAATTATATGTATAACTGTATGTGTAAAATTAAACTTTATTTTACATATTTAATATTCTATATTATTTTTCAGGTTTAAATGATCCTCTATATATTAGGTAAATTTGGCTGATGCTTTGACTGAAAATGTGTGAGACTGTAAGTAGATGACTCAGCCAAGTCTTTTTTGAACTCTTAATCCAAGGAAGCTGCAAGATAAATGGTATTGCTAAATTTGTGTTAATCTGTTACATACCTATAAATAACTAACATAGATAAGATCAAAGTAAGCTCAGGCATGCTGCCACTCTGCTCCCACAGGGCTTCGCATGTAGTCAGTCATTTTAGAATTTACACACAATTAGTATAACTCTTCACTTATCTGCCTTCCTTATTAGTCTATTGGCAACCTGATGACAGAGCTTGTTATCTATAATTCTAGAACCTCAAAGAGTGCCTGATACACAGTAGACACTCAAAGAATATTTGTTTTCAGATAAACTAGGATTCATAATGAGGCCATCATGACAGTGAAGTGACGCAAAAGTGCTTGGAAAAACTGTTTACAAAAAGGACAGGATTTGGTTCTTACAAGAATGGCTAAACCACTATATGCTATCTTTGAAAAAAAATCATTAATACACTATATATGACTTCAAAACAATAAGAATAATCATATAAACTACAAATGAAAATTAGCTTCATTGATTTATAGTCAAGTTTTAAACTCATACAACTGAGTAACAAAAAACCCAAACAATCCAACTGAAAACTGGGCAGAAGACCTAAATAGACATTTCTCCAAAGAAGACATATAGATGCCCAACAGGCACATGAAAAGATGCTCAACATCACTAATTATTAGAGAAATGCAAATCAAAACTACAATGAGGTACCACCTCACACCAGTCAGAATGGCCATCATTAAAAGTCTACAAAATAAATGCTGGAGAGGGTGTAGAGAAAAGGGAACCCTCCTACACTGTTGGTGGGAATGTAAATTGGTGCAGCCACTATGGAAAACAGTATGAAGTTCCTTAAAAAACTAAAAATAGAGTTGCCATATGATCCAGCAATCCCACTCCTGGGTGTGGATGTATGTGTATGCATGTTTGTTTGTATCTATGTATGTGTGTGTGCATAAAACTCAAAAGGATGCTCACATCCCTATGTTTATAGCAGCACTATTCAAAATTGTCAAGACACAGAAACAACCTAAATGTTCATTGACAGATGAATGTATAAAAAAAGATATGGTACATGTACATGATGGAATACTACTTAGTCATAAAAAATGGAATGCCATTTGCAGCAACATGGATGGACCTAAAGATTATCACACTAAATGAAGTCAGAAAGAGAAAGCTATACCATATGATATCACTTATTGTGGAATCTAAAATAGAACACAAATCAACTTTTTTCTGAAACAGAAGGTCTCACAGACATAGTAGAATAGACCAAGGGTGGTAGGGGAGAGAAGAACTGGGAGTTTGGGATTAGCAGAGGAAAACTATTATATATACAATGGATAAATTACAAGATCCTACTGTATAGCACAGGGGACTATATTTGATATCCTGTGATAAGTCATAATGTAAAATAATATAAAAAATGTGTATATATATATATATGTATATATATATATATATACACATGTATAACTGAATCACTTTGCCATACAGCAGAAATTAACACAACACTGTAAAACAATTATACTTGGATAAAATAAATTAGAAAAATTAAAAAGTTGCAACAATAAAAAAGGTCAATGAAACTAAGAGGTGATTATTTGAAAAGATATAATTTTCACTTTTTTTTCACTTTCAGAAAAAATAGACCAACTCCTAGAAATGCACAGTTTCCCAGGACTGAACCAGAAAGAAATGGAAAATATGAACAGACTGATTCCCAGTAAAGAAAAGTAGTCAGTAATTTAAAAAACCCAACAAAAAAAGTGCAGGCCCAGATGGCTTCACAGGTGAATTCTACCCAACTCTTAGAGAAGAATTAACACCCATTCTTCTCAAACTGTGCTATGGATGTTTTAATTTATTCTTGCATTTTGCATTTAATGTAAATGGCCTAAGTGTTAACCTTCAAATACCTTGAACTACAAAGTAAGCTAATGAAGTGGCAACTAGCTTCTGTTACTAAAAGATGGAATATTGTGTTTCCCAGACCCTCATCTGGTAGATATAGGCAGAGATAGAATACTCCTAAACAGTATCTGCCCAATTGCTTGATTGTTGTGCGGGGAGCAGAATTTATCCCAAAATATGCCTCTTTGGTGCAAGGATTATTTTAAGTTTTTTTTTTTTTTAAAAAGCAGAAAAAAGAAGAGAGGCTCTGAAAACCAGACAGAAGTTACTCTTTAGTAAGAGACATTCATAAAGGAAATCTCCTTCCCCAGTAGCCATGCAGCAGAGTTTCCCTTGCCTCTCTCATCGTCCAGAATTGCGTACTACATCTGTGGAAAAACCAGTCTTTGACAAAGGAAATAATACATGCACAAGAAGTGGGATTAGTGAAGCAGAAAGGAGGAATGGCCCTTAAGAAGGCAACCAAGAGACTCAGATGTATAGAACAGACTTGTGGACTCTATGGGAGAACGCGGGGGTGGGATGTTTCAAGAGAACAGCATTGAAACATGTATATCTAGGGTGAAACAGATCACCAGCCCAGGTTGGATGCATGAGACAAGTGCTCAGGCCTGGTGCACGGGGAGGACCCAGAGGGATGGGGTGGAGAGGGAGGTGGGAGGGGGGACCGGGATGGGGAATACATGTAAATCCATGGCTAATTCAATGTATGACAAAAACCACTGCAATGCTGTGGAGTGATTGGCCTCCAACTAATAAAAATAAATGGGAAAAAAAAAAAAAAGAGTCCTCTCTAGAATTATAGCATATAAATGGGTACTGTTAGTTATAGTTCAAATAGGGTGTGAAAGCTGGTGATATCATTATGAAATCACAGCATATTAAATCTACCATGAAGCTCATGATCATCCTTCTCTTCTAGTTATCTATGAGGAAAGTGAAGCCTAGGAAATCCAATTCAATACCATCCAATTCAAGGTCATGGTACTGTGTAGTAATAGAACTTACATCTAGTTTACCAGATTTTGACTCCAGGATCTTTTCTATTATGAGGTTCCCCCCCTCCCCCATCATGTGTTATAATTCTGTCTTTCATGAGGCCAATAGCAAAACACTATCTTTAGGAGAAAAAAAATCAAAGATCTAAACAACTATATTCTTTTGGATAAAGAGAGACTGGGAAATTTTATGTTCTGAAAGATATTTCACATGTGAATAATGTTTAGGAGAAACTTGATCTGACATTTTTTAAATGTGGGAGTGACAAAAATGTCAATTTTTTGTTTTTGTCATGGAAATATAAAGAAAATTTATGAACGTTCTTGCACTTAAGGAGTTTTACAAGGTTATTCACTTCATTGTCTTAATTATCAAGTACATTTTCCCTTTGGGATAAACTTTTTTTCATTTACCAAATAACTGCATATATTCATATTTTTTTAAAGCTTGGTTTTTGAAATAATTTTTATATTGGCATCTATTTTAAGTCATGTATACTAAGACAGGTTTCAAAAGAATTTTATTAGCCCCAGGCTTGAGCCCAGAGTGTTTTGCTACTAGTTTTCCCATTTCCCCAATAAACACATTTCCTATCACCCCAAACTGCTCTCTTTAGATCAGACCTATAGGCTGGTCCATCACAAAGGGCTAATCAGGGACATATTTTTTTATTTTGAAATTGACATCCTTAGGCTACAAAAGTGAACTTCAGAATCAAATTCTTTTATTCTGTTCATCTCTGAAATCTTTTACCTATGTCTGTTGCCTAACAGTGTCTCTAATGAAAACTGTGGAATCACAGAATACTAATGAGAAACTTTGGGGTCCTGGTCTATTTCTTAGTTTTCTTCAAACTATAATTATAAGCAGCTTTCTAACTCTGCTGAAGCAGGTGAGCTACCTTATTTATTCATTTATTTTTTTACTAACAATCCCTTCCCCAGGCACTTAAAAGTGCCTTGGTAAACCTTATTGCTTACTGACCACC
Source organism: Odocoileus virginianus (assembly GCF_023699985.2). NCBI lineage: Eukaryota > Metazoa > Chordata > Mammalia > Artiodactyla > Cervidae > Odocoileus > Odocoileus virginianus. The sequence goes on from NW_027224272.1 coordinate 1,291,991, forward strand.
CCCCCCCCCCCGAAAAAAAAAATAAAAGGAAAGAACAAGCCCTTCTCTTCTTTACAAGGAGAGAAGTTTATAAGAATGTGTGAAATACTGTATTATCAGAGGGAATAGTGTTATTCTCCAATAATTACTACTAAACATCATCATCAAGTGCATTCCTGCCACAAGACCCTTTAGGTCTCCTCTAACATTTTACTATTTGTATTCCCAGGTCAGATCCAGATCATTTTCAGTTGCTAATTTGAATGTCTGTTGTTGTTCAGTTACTAAGTCATGTCTGACTCTTTGTGACCCCATGACTGCAGCATGCCAGGCTTCCCTGTCCTTCACTATCTCCTGGAGTTTGCTCAAATTCATGTCCATTGAGTCAGTGATGCTATCCAACCATCTCATCCTCTGTTGCCCCCTTCTCCTGCCTTCAATCTTTCCCAGCATCAGGTCTTTTCCAATGAGTTGGCTCTTTGCATCAGGTGGCCAAAGTACTGGAGATTTCCTTTAGGATGGACTGGTTTGATCTCCTTGCAGTCCAAGGGACTCTCAAGAGTCTTCTCCAACACCACAGTTCAAAAGCATCAATTCTTGGCACTCAGCCTTCTTTATGGTCCAACTCTCACATCCATACATGACTACTGGAAAAACCATAGCTTTGACTATATGTGTGCTTTTAATTTATAGAAAATCTTCATTTTGTGGAAGTGCAGAGAGATGATGGTTCACTGTCTATGTGTGTCTTAATCCTTACTTCACCACAACCTCAATATATTTTTTTTTTTGCTATGAATAAGCCTCCCCCAGTCCCTCTACCCTCTTCCAGGAGATCTTAGTCACTACATAGACTGATAGAAAGAACCTTTCCTTTCCCTGGCCTTCATTATATTTTTGGCTCCAACTTACGTGTGGCTATATTTATGTGTGGTCCTACTGTTTGTTATTCCTCTACACTTTTGGATTTTTTTCTCAAATTTATTCCTACTCAAATTTGTTTTTAATATAATTATCATGTCTACCTTATTACAGTGTGTCTTTTCTGGGAAAGTACTTTCTTTCCCCCGATGGCTTCCATTTGATCTGCCTGAACTGTTACTCTTGTTATTATTCTTGTTCACACACCAAGTTCTTCCCTCTGACATCCAGCCCTCCATAATAAGGCCCTGCTACACTTTTGTTTTTTCACCCATTACTTGTCCCTTCTTATCTTATGCATGATTCAAATTGTACTCTTTTTCTTTCCTAAACAAACATCATGCTTACCTATTTCCCTGCCTTAAAGTGCTTTATACAGCTTACACAATCTTTACAGTCTTATGTATTATATTACACAGCCTTTCCTTTCTGTTAGAATTCACAATTTTCCTTGCTCCAAACTCAACCTATTCAATATCCAAGCCTTCTTCAAGGCACATCTCAAACACAGCCTCCTCAAATGGGCTTTTCCTTGAAAATCTCTTGCCATCCTTTCTTCACTGCACAACAGTTTATCTACTTGCCATTTGTATTTTACTGCATCATATGATTCTATACGGCAGGGATAGTGTCTTTGTCACTTAAGTTGTTTCTGGAGTCTGTAATAGTATTCTTCTGCCTTCTGACTAGCTATTATGGAGTCCTTGAGGCTGTCAGATCAATGTTCTGCTTAGAATACAACTAATTTATCTTTTAGTGATTCTAACCTTTCAATACATAGTGCAACATCTGATTTACTTCAATTTGCAGTTTGCTGTTTCTATAGGCCAGTACTACTGACCATAAGTGACTTAAAAATAGTGCAATGTGTGGTATACTATGTTTTAACTCATTTTTATACATTTAACTAATTTGCATACCCTCTAAATTTATATTTTTCTTTTGTAAAAGTGGGGCACTGACATTAGTGACCTAAATCCAATCTCAATGCTCATGCTTTCAGCCTACATGTGTGAATTGTTACTAATATTGGCTTGGCCAAAAAGTTTGTTTAGATTTTTTGTAAGATGTTAAGGAAAACCTGAATGAACTTTTTGGGCTACCCAATACATCTGCCAAAGGTGACATTCTTTAACTCTACACAACAGTGTGATGAGACAGGCATGGGTACCTTTGGGAACAAAATACATGTTACTTAAGCATGTAACTTGTGTTTTAGATATTTCCTTCATATGCCCAAACTAACAACAATTATTAATAGAAAACAGTTTTATTCAAGTTGAATGACTTAGCAAATATGCTTCTTCTACACACAGGATTTATAAGAGTAAAAGAAATTCACTTAAATTCAATAACCACTAACAATGAATCATGGTCCACTGTTATTCATAAAATTAAAGGAGTCTGGTGACATAGGAAATGATAGTTTAGTACTTTTGAAGGTCCAATCCCTCCAGGCTTCTTGAGATCTATTTCATGTTTGAAAGGACTGACGCTTAAAGGGGAATCTAGTGATCTGAGTGTGTTCAGCTTTTCTTTAGACATTCGCACACTAGATGAATTTGTTTTTCAAATGAGGATTTTAAAAAGGGATGTATCCTGACCAGGGCCACCTAATTTCTAAAGGATTTTGTATACGTTGGAACTACTAAAAGCCTAGTATACATTTATCAACTTGCTGAAGAAATTGAAAATGAGACTTCTGAGTCTGGTGTACTGGTAACATTTCTAAATAACTATGTCAATGCTTCCAAATGTCGTCCATGATGGGACAATATTTTGTACATTGAACTTGTTTTTTCCCAAATTATTTGTTCCATATTAGGACTTAAGAAATATTTTCTAGCACACAGTTTTAAATTGCTTATATTTATCTAACACTTTCCCACTACTAGTTTTTATAAAATCTTCAACCACATTTTTTTTTCTCAGCATATTATGGGAAAATATAATCTTATTTTGTATTATAAATATTTTACCATTTTGATCTGATTCATATTCATTACTTCAGGCTGTTCTGTGTATTCTTATTCATATTTTTATTAGGATAACATAATTTTATTCTCATGTTGAAAACTTGTTCATACTGGCCTTTGGAAGTATGTTCTGGTGAACTTTAAGTTGTAACTGTAATCTCCTTGAGAAAAATAAAAAATGTGTAGGCTGCAAGAGGGTATGAGCAATGCTTGAAAAGGATTCAGTTATAAATTGGAAAAAAAATATTCTTGTCTCAAAAGGTAAAGGGCTCAGATTAGAGAAGAAAAGCATCTCCCTCCCCATTTTCTGCTAAGAAATATTAAAACGTGTTCTCTTGTACTTGATTTCAGTTTTCTGTCTTTGTCAGAAGAAGACATATAAAGCTTATAAGAAAATTTCTTCAGCACTATTTACTAATACCCTAACTGCAAACACATTGAAGGTCTGAGGATGCTAATAGGCTTAGAGCTGTAATTACATTGCAGTGACTTTTGACTTCAAGATAAGTTTCATAAGCACAAGAATTTATGCTAGCTAACATTTAAATACAAATTTTAATTATGATATAAAAATCAAATTAAAGTGTATTTGACTAGATGAATAATTTATTTAGCCTTTTACTAGAAATGTTTAGACCTAAAGAATATAGATATATAGAGACAATAATCTTTATGAAGACATAAATGTAAGATTCTTTAAAGGAAGAAAATTAGAAATGAATGAAAATGGCAAACATGAACTATTTTGTTACTACATTTGTTATTAAATTTCACTTAAGAAAATCATTCATTTGAAATTGCAGAGATTCTTTGGCACAATTTACCCTTGTGAACCAATACCATGAGATGGTAGTGTCTAAGCTGCAGAATGTCATTCTTACCAACAGGTCCAAACTCCTTACACAACTTAAAAAGAAATATCAAGACGTATCAAGAAATTGCCATTATAATTGACAAAACAGTTTGAAATCAGATGAGCACAACATCTTTGTGTCACAGACACAATGAGACAGAGTGGCTTCCCTAAGGTTTTGGGAGTGGTTATCGACAATGGCAACGGCACCCCACTCCAGTCCTCTTGCCTGGAAAATCCCATGGACGGAGGAGCCTGGTGGGCTGCAGTCCATGGGGTCGCGGAGAGTCAGACTCGACTGAGCGACTTCACTTTCACTTTTCACTTTTATGCATTGGAGAAGGAAATGGCAACCCACTCCAGTGTTCTTGCCTGGAGAATCCCAGGGATGGGGGAGCCTGGTGGGCTGCCGTCTATGGGGTCACACAGAGTCAGACACGACTGAAGTGACTTAGCAGCATCGACTATCAAACAGTAGCAGGTGAACTGCTGTTGGGTCTAGTATGGTTACCATAACTTCCTGAAAATAGAAATAGCAGCCTAAATAATGCTGCAAATAAATGTCTGAGGTTTAAAATACCTGGTCTCTTAATGAACACCAGAGAAAAATAACTAGCTAATTAACTGAAAGGAAAAAAAAAAACCTGCTGGGGTAGCCTTGTCCTCTTTTAAACTGATGTGTACAAGTAAGTGAGCAGGCAAAAATGCCCAAATACTCAAGAAAAAGAAGGTAGGAATTTTAGTAACCCATTGTTTTTCAGATGTTGCCAGAGTTCTTGTAAAACTGTGAAAGTAGCTAATTTTCTTTTTCTACACCTGCTGATCCCATTGTCTATGTTTCACAATCAGCATATAATCAGTGTTTTCTGAGTGAAGGAATCCATCAGTCAATTAAAGTACTAAAGCTCAAATTCCCTAATTCAAAATGTAGAGACTCACCTCTGCCTCCACTGAAGAAACACGAAGTACTACAAATGAGACAGGAGGGAAAGGGACGGGACACAAATGCTGGATAAATGAGGAAGGGACACAGCTATTGGGATGCAATAAAAACCTGGAACCAGCTGAAACAGAGGTGGCTTTGAGAGGAGTCCAGACATTGATTTTTATCTCATTATACCTTCATTATAATTCTAAAAGATCACTCCTCCTTATGCTGTGACAATTTCAAGATGAACCATAAAAGGCAAAAAAAGTGGGCAATGACCCAATTCCTGGGAAATCCTTGCCCTTCCCTGAAATAGCAAGAATATTCCTTCCACTCATTAGCATATAAAGTTATTCAGTCCATAAAAACCAGTGACCCCAGGGCCCCTCTCATCTTCGGAGAAGACCCCCACGCCCTGGGGTTGCTCTCACCTTCTAAGAAGGTCTGCATTTTGCCTATGAAATGTGTATCCCTCTATTTTATCAAGTAAACTCTTTTTTTGCCTTTCTTTGGCTCCCTCTTGAATTTTCTCCTGTGCAAAGCCACTTGGCAGTCTGTCCTAAGAACTTCTGCGGGTCCCAGGATGTGACATTTCCCCCTCCTGCAACAAAGCTGCTCATCTAACTTGAAAATTCCTATGTGAAACTACCACCCTGAATGTCATAATGAACATCTCATCTCATTCTCTAAGCTTTTCATTTCAGAGGTGAGAGTGTGTACAACAGTACAACATATTATGCTTTTTACATTGCACTACACACATCCTTATTATCCCAGTCAATTTAAGAACATGTGCCATCTTCATGGGTTCAGCATCCAACCTGCAAATAGTTATACCTTGAGCCAACTTCCTGCTCCAGGAAGTAACTAGTGCCATTGGAGGCTAGCAATCAAAGCCACAGAACACCCACTCTCTAGTGTGCCAAGGGCTCAGAAACCACGGAAAGAAGTCTGAGTTGAAGACACCATCTGGACTGATTCGGAAGACACATCATCCACACTCACCCTCACATCTGTTAAGTTACTGAGGTACTTAGCATCCATGTATCCCTCTAATTTCCAAGTGGAAAAACAAGACATACTTGAAGCTGCACACCCACATTCACTACCTGTGGGACTCCTGGCCTGTCTTCCCTGTTGCTTATCAATATCAACTATTACATAGACCCAGCATCAAGAAAGGCCACTGTTCACAGAGAAAGAAATACTCATCTCTAGCAAGCAATAAGACAACACCCAGCAACAACTGAAACATCCATGGGTGGATGAATGAACAGAGACTATGTCACCAGTAATGCCCACTGGGTCCCTGAACAAATAAGATGGAATCTAGGTGATAAGATTAAAGTTAAACTTCTTTTGTGCTTAGTCTAGTTTTGCTTGCCTACAGGAAGCCCTGTGCAGAGGCCTTGCTCCTAATTTATCACATTAGAGCTCCTAGTCCAGAACCTCTGTGCCTGATACTGCAATTGGCATGCTGTGTGCAGAAGCACCTCACAGGACACCTCAATTCAAGACGGCAGTGGCATACCACATGCAGAGATGCAGCACTCAGCACTTCAGTTTGAAATGTCCTGAGGAAAATAGCTGTGCCTGACCCTCAAGGACTCGGGCCTTCCTCCACAGGTGAGAACCCTATAGAGCAGCCCTTTTCGGGACCGCATGCACTTTGGAGCAAGAGCTCACATCTCTCCATTCTTTAATCAAAGAATAAAGCTTTCTTTTGCTTCTGAACCAAACTTGGTCTCCTTCTATTGGAGCAAGTGACACAGGGCCAGAGGATCCTTATTGGAGCCTAACTTGAAAGGGTAACAAATTTTGGTGACCCAGGTGTGATGGACCATGGCCGTTTTGCCTGCAGCTATCCACTAGGCTCTGGGCTTACCCCAGTTCCAGAAGGAGGATGGCAGAGGCTTTGGGAGGTTTGAGTGAGGATGACTGGCTGTGACCTCTGACTATACTCTGATGGGGTAAAGTGGTGGCAGAATTCAGAGCAACTCTGCTCAACAACTCAACAGTCAGGTGTGGTGTGCACACAACACAGCTCCCAGAGTAATCTGGACTGTGACCCCTTGAGGGGATCATACTGTGTCATTACTGGGGATCAGGGATGGAAACTCATGTGTATCTTCCCTGTCCACTCATGTGTATCTGCCCAGTCCACTGCCCCAGACTGGCCTTCCCACAGTGCCAGACAACCAGGGAAAGTGAGGATCTGTGGGCTAAAGGGACTTGTGGTCATTTGGCCCACTGTCTCACCAGTAGTAGCGCCCTCTTAATCTAAGTACAAAAGGCAGTGGCAACCACACCAAGGCTTTCTGCTCTCCTTGCCAACCTCCAGGGGTCAACAGTAGCATTCTCCATTGTTACTTTCGTTTTGGTGAAGAAAAGTGGCCAGCCCCATGAACCAAGAGGTGAGATCAGGACAAGGACCACATGACAAAATGGAATGAAAACGCTCCATTTGAGTTTAGGAAAAAGGCACTGGGGACCCCAGAGTGTGAAAGGTTCCCAAGGAAGGTGACCAGTGACTTGACCTCTTCTGGTCAGTGCTAGTTCCTCTGAAGTGGGCTGGGGAGCCCTGTGAGCTGCTGCCAACACCAGGAACCCCATTACTGGGAAGCCCAGTAAGCTGCTGGCAAGAAGAGGAAACACCCACTGCCCAACCTCGCCTCCCCCTGCCCTTAGCTTGTGAGGCAAGGTGATTCTTTATTGACCCCTAAGGTTCCATAGGCTATCCTCAAAATATCTGCACAAAATACCAGCTGCTCCAGTGATCTGGTGAGTGTCCCATGGGAATCCTTCATGCTTTTAGTGGTCCTTCTCACTGAGTGAGAAGTCTGGAAACTCGTTCTCTTTGGCCAAAAGGAGGAAAGAGAAGAGCCCTGTCTCAGACAGCTGTGCCACTCCCTAAAAGACTAAGGTGGTCTGAAACGAACGCGGCTGAGCTACTCTGGCCTGGAAGCAGTCCCATCTACCCTGTGGGACATTCTGACTGAGGAAGAACAGACTGTCTGAAGCACAGGCCACCATGAATTCAAAGAGAACCCCCAACTGCATCACATCTCATGCCTGTTTCAGTCTCTTGAGGAATCCATTAATAGTTTGGTTGCTGGTTCCAAATTTTCTGAATTCGAAATCTTATTTGGGTCAAATTTCGTGGCATTTGTGTGCCAACGAATCACTCCAGCTGCCCCCTTGGTAACTGGTAACGAACCCCAAACAGAACACCTCAGGTATGGGGAACCAAACGTCCACCATAGCTTAGCACATCCAATTAGGGTGCATCCTACAGAACTGGAAGTTTGTCATGTATGAACATGTTTAGTTTTCCTATGTAATACAGCCTGCCTCCAGCACTGGCTAGGAGATGTGAGAAATTGGCCTATCACTGGGTCTTCTGATTACCAGCCAGGGTCCAACAACCCACAAGGAAAAGTACTTCCTTTGAGGCAGTTCCCTGATGGAAAAGGACTCATCCAGGCATACACATCCCATTTACCACTTCTGATCTGTATAACCACACAAGTCATAGTAAGCAGTGGAGGTAAGATCCAGAAGCCCTCCTGAATCTGATTAGGGGAATCTTTTGGATCCATGACCCCACCTGGCTAACACCCAGAGCTTCCTCAATGTACTCCTAATGGGAAGCAAAAGGCCATGTTCTTTTTAAAAGTCCTAGAGGAAGAGAGGAAGGGAATAGAAACAATGTAGTTTGTGTTATTTTCAGACCTAGGAATTATGTGCCCCCAGATAATGACCTCAACTGGGACCACCAATGAAAAGGAGGGTGGAAGGGAAGAGACTCATTTTAAAAACATGATCCTAAAGGGAATCTAGACAACAGGAAAGAAACCTGTAAACTGGAATAGATAAAAGAAATCAGCAACTAACAGAAAACGCTTTGGCATGCCTAGAGCCTCAGGGAATGCCTCCACATCTACATAGCAGCTGACCCAGAGTCTTTGGAAGGGGACACAATCCTGAGGTCATTATTTCATTTCTCAAAGTGTCCCTGACATCAGGCATAAACTTCAGAAACTGGAAATAGAACCAGATACCTCTACCTCTTGCCCGGTTAAGGTTGCCCACAGGGTGTTTAATAACTGAGACACAGAGGAGGAAAAATCAGCATAAAATGGCCAGGGCACAAACCAATCTACTGGCTGTTGCCCTCCAATGTCAAATGGTCAGCCAGGGAATCTGGACAAACCACACATGGAGACCCTCTCCTACATAAAACTTCTTTCCCAAAAAACAGCGAATGATAATAACCTTATATGCTGCGTCCAGCAGTCGAGATTTTAGGATGTTAGCTGCCAAGGGAGGGGTCTGTGCACTGACCAATACGCCATGTTGCTTTTACTTCAATGTGAGTGGCCTGACTGAAAAAAGTGTGCAGGAGCCACTGGTTAACAGCAACTTGGCAAACAGAGGCAGCTAGCCTCACCCGGCAGAACAAATGAGAAGAATCAAAGAGGCCCTCCCCAGCCTTGCTGGCTTCTGCCTTTTTCCTGGGCCCCTTAATAACCATCCTTCTCTTGCTGACATTTGCGCATGTATCTTAAACTGTCGAGTGTCCTTTGTCTCCAAAAGGTTAGAATCTATAAAACGTCCAAGGGTGGTAGCTCAGAGACGCAAACAGGGCTAAGACCTGAGGAAAATCAAACGTAACTAAAGGCAGCTGGGGAGAGGTTCCGCTCCTCTCCCCGGGCTATGAGATCAGTAGAAAGCAGTTAAAGAAGGCAAACCACCGCCCCTCAGCGCCCCTCGACAATAAGGAGCCCACCAAACGCCAGAGGAGGGATGAGCCACCCGCAAAGCTTATTAACAATCCCCGGGAAACACAATCTGGACAATACAATTGGGGTCTAACCTTTTTTGTTCCCCTCTGTGTTGTGTCTCTTTTCTCTTGCTCATAGGGTGACATGTGAAGAGCCCATGCAGCCCGCACTTGGCTCTTCAGAGCAGAGTTCTCTAGTGCAAGGTGGCTGCATCCGACCCCTCAGTTCCGTGGGTTGTGGGCAGACGCGCTGTGCTCCATGCTAGGACCTGAGGCATGAGCAACACCGCTCTACTGCAAGAACGCCACCTCACGAGATATCGCGAGATCTCCAGCACTAGAGAACTCCGCCACGTGAGAACTCTGACCCTCCCTCGCTGATCCCATTAAAGCAGCCGCGCCCTTGGCCTGGCCTGTCAGGGAGAGCATGCTGAAGAGTAGGGGCTCACACCGCTCCACCTTTTAATTAAAGAATACAGCTTTCCATTGCTTCTGAACTGAATTTCACCTCCTTCTATTGGCTTGAAGGACATTAGGCAGGAGGATGCTTGTGGGGGCCCAACTCTAAAGGGTCAGTAATGTATATGGTATATACATACAGTAGAATAATATTCGGCCTTAAAAACAGAAGAAAATCCTCTTAAAGGCAACAATATGGATGGGCATCATGGATATTATGCTAAATGAAATAAGCCAGTTACAGAAATGTTGCATGAATCCATTTGCATGAGGCATTTAAAATAGTCCAATTCACAGAATTAGAGTGGAATGATGCTTGCCAGAGGCCGGGGAGAAGAGTAAATGAGGAGTTACTAATCAACAAAGTTTCAGTTAAGCAAGATAAGATCTAGGATCTACTGTACAACATTGTATCTATAGTCAATAAATAGTGTACATGCACACACACGAACAGCCTCCAGTTCTGGAATACTAACACTTGCCTCCCAGTATGGAGGGAGTATTCTAAGGTGAGGTGGCTGTCGTTCTATCGCTATGCCTTTTGTCCAGTGGATTCTCCGCACTGAGATGCCCCTAATGCTCAGCTGGCAATGGTGATCAGAGATCTCTCAAACTTATCCATGTAATTTGTCCTGGACACTCCCTTCTTGCCCCCCATCCCCAGATTCCCCATCTTCTTTACTTCCAGTGCTTTCTCTACATAATGCTGAACTCTGGATTCAGAATTCTGACCGCTGTCTTACCCTGGGGTCCCTGGACTTGCTTTGCATGTGATTGTTCTCATGGACTCTGGATAATGCTGTCCTTTTAGATCCTCACTAGTTAAGATTTTCCTGTCTGGCCCTCTTCCCTGACACCTGGTCAGTCTGAGCGAATCCTTGTTTCTCAAATGAAAGAGAAATGCCATGTTGACATATCAGAATTTTAAAGCATACCAAGAAATATTCTGTTAATCAGCAAATCACTGTATAAATTCAGTTTAGTATAAGTGAGGTTGTAATATAATTTTCTGCTAAACCTAATTAGAAAAAAAGGCAATATAAAATAATAGTGAGACATTATTTTCTCACTCTTAAGTTTGACCACAATTTAATGGATGGGTAAAGTACATTAATTAGTGAAACTAAGAATTAGAAGAAAAACTTTGGAAATAAATTTGGGCAATATTTATAAAAATATACAATCTTAACCCAATTTGCAATATATTTCCTTTGAGGAAGCATGCAGATGTACCCTGTAACGCATTTCCAAAATGTTGATTTCAGTTCTATAAACCATATTAAATGGGAAACAACTTCGTTTCTAATTAGTAGAATGGCTAAGTCATTATGACAGACACTTGCTTTGGGAACTTACATAAGTGAGGCTATGTATATATGTTGTCATGGAAAGATCCTGCATTCATTTTATTAAGTGGCAAAGGAAAATAGAAAAACAACACATTATTTTTATCCATTAAATTAAAAACATATTTATAGTACATTTCTATATTGGAAATCCTAGAGTCATCTTTTAAATAATACATACTAGACTCTGACTTGTGGTTAACTCTCAGTGAGGGCATAAATTTTAGAGAAACATTGTAAAGCAGAGAACTTTGATTTATGTATATTGTTAAAACTCTTTTGCCACAAAATATATGCACCAGTAGTATTCTTATTAAGATATTAAAAATAAATGAAATAAAGTAGCCAATAAGATAGAATGTGTTAATAACATAGACTGATTGCTGCATGATATAACACACACAACCTGAATTTTGAATGGCTTAACACAGAGATATTTATTTTTTGTGAACGTGAAATCTGATGTAGGTTGTCCTAGCCACAAGGTTATCATGTGACCCATGGACCCAGGCTGTTCAGCCTTCCAGTTCCACCATCACAACACAAACTCTCTGGGGTTGCTGCTAAATGAAAGAGAAAGCACAGAGGTGGCATATTGACTCATATTCTTTCACTTGAAAGAGGCAAACTGCTTTTTCTGATATGTCAGAAGCAAGGGACACATGATGGGGACAAAAACAACATATACCATTAAATTGTACTTTATTCTCATGTTCATCTTCCTAAGCCTGCATAAAGTACTCTGGTGACAGAGTCCTTCTTTTTATCATCTGGGAGACATTAGGGAATAATGAGAAGAGAAATGAATTATATAAAGGACAGAAGGCTTACCTCTGGCTGGGAGGAGTGGAATAGTGTGGGCTCTAGACCAGTTCAGATCAAGCGTCTAGTCCTGGCACAGTCACAAACTATTCTATTAATTCAGGCACATCCCAAGCTCTATGAACCACAGTTTCTTCATCTGTGCAGTGGGGTCTAATAAACACTATGTCAAAAGTCTACTGGAATGCAAGTAATGTATATAAAACGCCTGGCACAGTGCTTGGTATACCTTAAATCTCTATGAATGGGCATTATTACCCTGATTATTCTGATCACAAATGCAATCACCCTTATCTACTTTTTTAATTAAAAAATTAATCAAGGATGTATCAGAGGACACAAATCACTATAGGATATAAAATATAAAATCAGGTAAAAATTTACTTGGCAAGTAAAAAATCAAATAAAAATTTCCCCTCAAATAGTCTATTGCATAATTTAGATGTGCAGGTGTCACCCCAACTGGATGAAACTAAAGATCCAAGAATTTATGGGACTTCCCTGGCAGTCCAGTGGTTAAGACGCCATGCTTCCAATGCAGGGAGCAGGGTTGATCCCTGGTCAGGGAACTAAGATCCCACATGCCACATGGCATGGCTGGAAAAAAAAAATCCTAGAACTTGTTTCAAGGACTAACTCCTTCCCTTCATGACATGCAAACCACCACTGTTTTCATTCATTTTACTCTTACCAAAAACCAAGCCCTTGATTAGATTTGCCAAAATACATTCATGATAACCTAATTAAAATGCTCTATGAATGTAGTGGACTCTGGACCTCTAAGTCCTACATATACAGTGCCAGCCCAATGTCTTCTGCATATATCATCTCGAGGGACTATCAAACTTATGTTTCAGATTCCTTGGAGATACTGTGCATAAAACACTTAGGTTGCAATGTGTTCATCTGTGCTGGGACAAAAGCACAGGACACCTTCCATTCCTGCCTTTATTTATGATCTCAAAGTAACTGCTAGAAATTCCCACTCCAAGCTTTTATCTACCAATGCTGAATTACACCATCTGATAATATGGCTCCTGCTCAACTCTCCCATAATTGCATCTTCTCTACCACCCAACTGAACTACACATGACCTCAATAGCAAACAAACACTTCAATTAAAACATGAGCAGAGGACCTGAATAGACCTGAACATGTACACATGCCAACATGCATAAAAAGATGTTGAATATCACTAATTATCAGGGAAATACAAATCAAAACTACAATCAGTTATCACCTCATACCTGTTAAAATGGCTAACATCAAAAAGACAAGGCATACCGACTTCCTTGGCAGTCCAGTGGCTAAGACTCCATGCTCCCAATACAGAGAACTGGATCCTACATGCTGCAATTAAAGATCCTGCATACTGCAACTAAGACCCAGCACAGCCAAATAAAATAAATAAACTTATATATATATATATATATATGTATATATATATATATATATTTAAAAAAAAGACAAGGCATAACAAGTGTTGGCAAAGATGTGGAGAAAAAAGAATGAAAGTGAAAGTGTTAGTCACTCAGTTGTGTCTCACTTTTTGTGACCTCAGGGACGATAGCTGGCCAGGCTCCTCTGTCCGTGGAATTCTCCAGGGAAAAATATTGAAGTGTTGCCATACCCTTCTCTAGGGGATTTTCCTGACCAAGGGATCAAACCTGGGTCTCCTGTGTGCAGGCAGATTCTTTACTGTCTGAACTACCAGGGAAGCCAAATACTTGTGTACTACTGATGGAAATACACTTTGGTGCAGACAATGTGGAAAACAATATGAAGATTCTTGAGAAAGAGATGGGAATACCAGACCACCTGACCTGCCTCCTGAGAAATCTGCATGCAGGTCAAGAAGCAACAGTTAGAACTGGACATGGAACAACAGACTGGTTCCAAATAGGAAAAGGAGTATGTCAAGGCTGTATATTGTCACCCTCCTTATTTAACTTATATGCAGAGTACATCATGTGAAATGCTGGGCTGGATGAAGCACAAGCTGGAATCAAGACTGCCAGGAGAAATATCAATAACCTCAGATATGCAGATGACACCATCCTTATGGCAGAAAGTGAAGAAGAACTAAAGAGCCTCTTGATGAAAGTGAAAGAGGAGAGTGAAAAAGTTGGCTTAAAACTCAACATTCAGAAAACTAAGATCATGGCATCTAGTCCCATCACTTCATGGAAAATAGATGGGGAAACAATGGAAACAGTGACAGACTTTATTTTTGGGCTCCAAAATCACTGCAGATGGTGACTACAGCCATGAAATTAAAAGACACTTGCTCCTTGGAAGAAAAGTTATGACCAACCTAGATAGCATATTAAAAAGCAGAGACATTTGCTGACAAAGGTCTGTCTAGTCAAAGCTATGGTTTTTCCAATAGTCATGTATGGATGTGAGAGTTGGACTATAAAGAAAGCTGAGCACTGAAGAATTGATGCTTTTGAACTGTGGTGTTGGAGAAGACTCTTGAGAGTCCCTTGGACTGCAAGGAGATCCAACCAGTCCATCCTAAAGGAAGTCAGTCCTGAATATTCATTGGAAGGACTGATGCTGAAGCTGAAACTCTAATACTTTGGCCATCTGATGGGAAGAACTGACTCTTTGGGAAAGACCCTGATGCTGGGAAAGATTGAGGGCAGGAGGAGAAGGGGACAAGAGAGGATGAGATGGTTGGATGGCATCACCGACTTGATGGACATGAGTTTGAATAAGCTCTGGGAGTTGGTAATGGACAGGGAAGCCTGGCGTGCTGCAGTCCATGAGGTTGCAGAGTCGGACATGACTGAGTGATTGAACTGAACTGAACCATGTTATCCAGCAATTCAACTTTTGGGTACATATGTAAAGACATGGAATCACTATCTTGAAGAGATGTCTGCATTCCCTCATTCATAGCATCATTATTCACAACAGCCAAATATGGAAATGACCTAAGTGTCTGTCTACAGATGAATGGATAAATAAGTTGTGGTGTGTGTGTATGTGTGTATAGACATACAGATGAGCAAATACTTACATTTGCACTATTCTGGATTTTTGTGACTCTGATACTCTTTCTGTGGACATAGGTCTCCAATTTTATGAAAGAAGTTGAAAGAACCTGCACTGAGTGTTATTTAAGGATTATATTTGTGCTTTTTCATGAAGAAGTCATTCATTCACTATATACATAGCAATTATATTTCTTTTTGTCACGGAGCCTTGTGATTTAAGTTAAAGCAGTCCCTGAGTCTGTGTTCTTTTTGGATTATGGGTTGGAAGTTTATGCAGAAAAGAGGACAGCTATCTTCTTTGACAGGAACATTCATCAATTCATCTTGAGTCTCCTGTGGAGCAAATCCATTATAAAGATAATGCTAACGCTGGCATTTAATAAGAGGTGATGATGTTCTAAACAGAGTTCTAAGTTTTTATACCTCAAGGAGGGGTAGATTTTTAAATTCTAAGAAAATTATTGTGACATTATCATGATTTAATTTTGTAGACATTATCTTGTCTAAATATTATTTTCTGCCACAGATGTGTGTGATTTAAAAAAAGGAAATTCATTATGTTGCTGAATTCTCATACGGATTTATAAAGAATTTTAGGTGGGCAGGTGCAAGAATGGGAAACAGGATGACATTAGGAGGGTTGAGTAGTGGCCAAATGTGTAAGGAAAGTGTCAAAATGCTCATATGAGCAGACTATCTGTTTAGATAATGACAGCCAGAACCGGAAGTGGGCATTTGATTGTTATTGAGGTATGTGTTGTGATCTTCTGATTTCCTCCTAAAAAATGAACACATATTTCTTAACTTTCTCAAAGAAATTCTCTGAAACATGGCACTGCTTTGAAATGTGCCTAAGGAACATCACTGATTTTAGCCTGTCATCAACATGATTCTAGGCAGAAAAGCTGACACCTAAAGATGATGTGGTCTGTTTACTTCCTCATGTGCTCACTCATGGTCTTAAGTCCCCAGGAGGCAAACTGGATAATAATGGAGAAATAAATAAGGAAAGGACATGACCAGTCTAAAAATACAGAATTTCTGAAAGGTTCCCCTCCATGGGAGTCATTTGTGTAATCTGAAGTTTTAGTTTTACATATGTGCTTTTATTACAGTGCAAATATGCCAATGTAGCCACAGCATTATGAACAGAGTCATGTCACACTCATGAAAGTGAAAGTCGCTCAGTTGTGTCCGACTCTTTGCAACCCCATGGACTGTAGCCCACCAGGCTCCTCTGTCCATGGGGATTCTCCAGGCAAGAATACTGGAGTGGGTTGCCATGCCCTTCTCCAGGGGATCTTCCCGACCCAGGAATCGAACTGGGGTCTCCTGCATTGCAGGTGGATTCTTTACCAGCTGAGCTACCAGGGAAGCCCAACCTAGACTTTAGTAGCATGCTATTTGCAGGAAAACAGGAATTATGTAATTTAATATCAGTGTAATATTTACAATGATATTTTTTAAGTTTAAAGTTTCTAATTTAAGATACTCCTTTTTATTATTATCAATTCAGATATTTTGATTTATTTCTTTGTTATTTGGGAAATTATAAAATGTAAGAACACCACAATGGAAAGAAGTCACTGTGAATGTCAAAACCCCTTCCAAACTGGGGAGGGCTTAAGTAAGTTGTCTTGGTATAAATTCACTGTGATTAGCATTCTTCCCTTCTAAGAGAAATATATAATTTTCTTTATCTCTTGAACATGAACTGTTTTGAAAAGAAATTATATGTATTTACAGCTCTATAACTTACAAGCATCATCAGATAAAAATGAACAGATAATCATGGCAAATCAATTTTCCTTGAAGTGTTTTTTGATCTGTACAAAGCAAAGATTACTTCAAATTTATTAACCTTGTCTTTCGGCTGACTGAGATTCAGCGTTCTGTCAATATATTAAATTTTATAACTAATAGACTTTTTTCTAATTTTACTTCATCTGTTAAATATTAATACTGAAAAATTGATTTAAATAGGAAATGAATTTTTACTCAAGGTATCATGATTAATTAGTACAGAACATTAGTACAGCAATGTACATGTGCCTATGTTGAGATTAACAACAACAAAAAATAGATTTGAGATAAAAAACAATATTATTTATGGACACAATGGAAAAAAGTTCTCTGTTCTTAATGACTTGTCAAAATTCCTACAATTTTACATGCTGAGGGAAAAGACGGATTGTAAGTGAAAATATCAAATCCAAATATCAAATGTTTATGCTATGAACTCTGCTTCATATAAACTCAGCTTCAGAAATCAGACCCTCAGGTCAATACCTGTGTTGATATCTGGATGTTACACATATATCTAAACTTGATATTTGATATTTTCTAGTTCTTTAAATCACTGAAGATCTAGACTTTGATAGCACCGGTTAACAAACTCATTGTTCACAAAACAAAAACTCTTTTGTTGAAATGGTTCTTGGTGAATTTATGGTTTCCCATGTGAAGGAGAGCTGTAATTTTATTAAAGGTTACATTAGAGTGTAAGGACCAGGAAAACGTCACTATGTGTGACACTGATTCAGTATTAAAATTTTCTCTTGAGTTTGGGGGAGAATAAACACATGTATATGTATGGCTGAGTCCCTTTGCTTTTCACCTGAAACTAACACAACATTGTTGTTGTTTTTTTTTTCCCCACAACATTGTTAATTGGCTATACTCCAATACAAAATAAGATTTTTAAAAAATTAAAAAAAATTTTTTTCCATTAAATGAACCAAATGTCTGGCTATAGCCCTTTAGAAAAAACAAAACAAAACAGATTCAAAATTCTTGCTTCTTCATCCTATGGTTAACATTGAAGGAAGTCTCAAAGTTCCAGAAATTAGAAGATTATTATATTCAATAATTATGTATTTCTAAAAAAATAGCAATAGCTTATTGGGTCTTTACAGTTTAGCTCAGACTGAGTTAAAATGATTACTTTTTGTGAGGGGTTAGTGGTTTGGCAGAGAGTAAGATTAATTAGGAGTCTTCAACTGTGTTCTCCCTTGTATGAATATGATCCATAAATGTTGGCAATAAGAATGTAAATTAAAAACTTTAAATAAATACAAACATTTGAAAAATCAGTATTTTATGATGTGCATGTATTACTTTGTACCTTAAAAAGTACAAAATAAATTAAATAAGAAAAGAATTTGAATGCCAACTAGTTACTGTATAGATAACACTTAATATAACCAATATATTAACCTGTTTTTTAAAAATTCTTTTTAAATGTTGCATTAAAAAAGGATAGAAATTTATTATTACTAATCTCATATAAGTTATGTGAAAGTAAGATTAAAATGTGCATATATATTCCCTATAAATGTGTGCAGCACAAGGACCAGGTTTGATCACTTTATCAAATGTCAAATATTACTGTCATAAAGGAGGGAACCCAGGCCAGATTTAACAGAGCCAGAATGAACTCACTGGTTTGCTGACTCTCAAGCCTCTCTATGAGAATGTGGCCAGATTGACTGTTCTCAAATTCTTTTCCAGGAAGTCAATGTTCCCTGAGTTATTGGAATGCTCTCTTGCTAACAGAAGCCAATACCTGTCTTTTATGGCTGTGGAGAGAAAGTCTTAATGTTATTTTATCTTTTTTTCTCCCATACATATTTTTCTAAAAATGTGATTTGTTCTGGAAATTGTATGGTCACAAGTTTAGCATTTTCCTCCTACCTTCCACAAGCTGTAGCATTCTTTCACATGTACTACTTCTTCTTCCTTGGCTGTTACTTTTTGGGAGAGTTCCTTCATGTGGTTGTATTCCTCAGGTTCCTAGTTATTTTAGCCTGTGAACTCATGTGAGGCAGATAAGGGGAATCAGTCATCCTGTCTGGTCTGGTGTACTGCAGAAGGGCTGAAGGCCCAGCTTGGTCTGTGTCAGTCCCACGGAATTTAAGTATTAAAATTGAAACCAAATGGAGACCAACCTTGAAAATCCTCTGAGCAGACAAAAGCAGTTTAGTCATGCAATACAAACAAAGCTTGAAAGTGAAAGTCGCTCAGTCTTGTCCAACTCTTTGACCCCATGGACTATGTAGTCCATGGAATTCTCCAGGCCAAAATACTGGAGTGGGTAGCCTTTCCCTTCTCCAGGGGATCTCCCCAACCCAGGGATCAAACCCAGGTCTCCTGCATTGCAGGCGGATTCTTTACCAGCTGAGCCACCAGGGAAGCCCAAGAATACTGGAGTGGGTAGCCTATCCCTTCTCCAGCAGATCTTCTCAACCCAGGAATCAAACTGAGGTCTCTTGCATCGCAGGCAGATTCTTTAACAACTGGGCTATCAGGGAAGCCCAGCTGTTTTCTTCTCCAGGGGATCTCCCCAACCCAGGGATCGAACCCAGGTCTCCCACATTGCAGGCAGATTCTTTACCAGCTGAGGGACAAAGGAAGCTTAATTTAGCTAATTTTGCAGGACTAACTTGACCTGGGTTATTTCTCATTTATGCCTCTTGGTAATTCTAAGTAAAACTTAAATTCTTTTCCAAGGTTGATATGCAGTAACCATTAACTAATTCCTATCATTTAAGAAAATGCTAATATTATAACCAATCACCTTGAAGAATAAACAGTCACAGCTTCCTCACTATGTGCTTTTGTGCTTAGTCGCTCAGCTGTGTCTGACTCTTTGTGACCCCATGGACTGCAGCCTGCCAGGCTCCTCTGTCCATGGGATTCTCCAGGCAAGAATACTGGAGTGGGTTGCCATGTCCTCCTCCCTCTTCACTATATAAACTGCTTTGTATTGTTAGGTAGTTAGAATAGGAAAAAGGAGTCCAAATGGCAGTGGCTAAAAGACAAAGAAGGGAAAAGCCTGTGAAAATAGAACAAAGGAAGGTCTGAGGACAAACAGCCCTCCTGGCTAGCCCAATTTACATAGGGCAGGCTCAGTGGGGAGGAGACAAATGTATAAAAGGAGGAATCCTAGAAGGATTGAGGCCTCTCTTCTCTTTGTCTTTTGGGTCGGCCCGCCCTCACTCCTTGAGGGTGTACTATCCTTTGTTTTTCCTAATAAAACTGAGCTGTAACACTGATTCATCTGTTGCTTCAAATTTTGGCTGTGGCAAGAGAGAACTGAGGAAATCATAAACTCCCCCGACAATATCAACACACTCCTGAGCCTCATTCCATGTTTTGGTTGGCATGCTCCTGGTTCACAAACTGTCTTTTCGGTGTGTGCAGCAGTAAACTTTTACCAGTTATGACTTCAATTATTCATTGGTTTTAACTTCTCTGTTATTTCTGAATTTTTGACAAAAGAAAGAGGTCACATGCCATGGTGCAAAACGCCAGATGTGACATGAACTGCTGTCGGTCACTCTATTTTGCTGCCCACTTATCAGGCAACTCCTTTGTCCAGAGCTTTTCTTCAAATCCTCAGGAATTAGGTGCAGGGTGAGGACCTAAAGTTACAACCCATCAGCCCTGCGGACCTGGAAGGAGTAGAGGAGGAGTGATTGAGGATCCATCTGCTCCTTTCTGTAACATCTGCACACCCCAATTTGTGGATGCAGGCATCCAGAGAGCTAGCCTGTTGATGCTTTTTTTCTGTAATGGAGGGAGGCTGGTGGTCATGTTACAGGCATGTAGCTAGATATGAGCAGAGAAAGGCGGGCACAGGCCCAGTGGCAGGAAACCATACACCGTGTAAACAGAGGGAGGTCCATGGGTAGACAAAGAAAAGCAGGAGCCTCTAGACTGACAGGAAACCACACATTTGGGGGTGATAAGTGTCATGGAGGCAGACAAAGAAAGGTGGGGAAAGGCATGAATCTCCTGCAACTGAATAACCTGTTGCTCATCATGTCCTCATTACAATAAAATTAGCCTTGCAGATAAGTGCCCATACTGCACCACTGCCATGATCAAAGCTAAATAAGGACAAAAGTCCCTCCTCCCCCGGAAGGTGAAGGTGGGATGAAACTCAGGGAATGAGACCCCGAAACTTCTCCTTCCTCCATGAATGTTCTGCTCCTTCATTTGTATGTCCCACATAACCGGCCTGCCAAAGAAATCGAGGGCAGCTATTCACCTGTGTGCCCGCTCTCCCTCTGAGAACATATTCCTGTGTAAAGAAATCCTCACTTGACTTTCGTGACCTCCCTGTCTTATTTCTGAATTCTTTCTGTGAAAGAACCATACATTCACCGGGAACAGTCATGCCTAGACAAGTCGGGGGAGAGACAGAGAACAGAACTTCACATGATTCTTCAGCCTCTCCTCTCATGGCCTCCTCCTTTCCACATGCAGCCTCTCACCTGACCCTCCATCCCCAAACAGTCCCCCAAAACCTGCCTCTCTCTGGGTTTACTGTTATGGTTAAGTTCCTAAATACATGTTTTCTCTCTTTGCAGTTTTTCCAGGATTGATACTGACTAAGAGAGTCAAGCAGAACAATCTGCTTACAAAACATCACTATTCCACAAAACTTATGTTTATTAATATTTGCTAAAAGTCCTTGGCATTGTATAAAATTACATACTTGGTTAAACTTAGTACCTATATTTCATGGACTTCAGAGGAATCATGGATTTTACATGTTCAGCCAACTGAGCATGTTTGAAAGCCTTATGTTTGCCTGGTGCAAATTAAGGAATTAAACAGTAAACATAAAAGTTCCTTCTCTATCCTACACATAATACGCAGCATTAAGTCTGTTTGTTGTTTAAATCAAGTAACTGACATTGAGTTCTAACTGTTGAATCTACTAGTTAACGAAAGGTAAAAACAGAATTAATAATGCTGGGGAAAAGGCACTTGAGAAAATAAGTCTGCAAAGCAAACTTTTATGACTTCATAATCATCTATCTGCCCTGTTTTGCTGGGTAAATTCTCCACTAGTATTGTGAAAAGGAAAGATACCCACTTGGAGCAGCATTTGTCTAATGGTTGTCAACTACAAATTGGCACTTGCCATGGGCACTTGCCATCTATCCCTCTACAAGGATTAAATCATGTGCTGCTGCAGCTGCTGATTTTCAACACCCTCTGAAAGGAGTTCAGGGTGGAGAGCAGAAATGAGGCACTCTGTGCTCAGGGAAAAACTGGCAGGACAGGTCTTCAGATAGATATTTTCAGGAGAAGATTTTATGAGCCCAATTCTTATATCTCCTCATATCTAGAAAAGCACTAAAACCCTTCATGGTGACAACTGTTCATCATGACTAGAAAAAGTTTCATGAAACTGAAAGGTCACGCTGACTGCCCCCGCCAAAAGGTCCCAGATAAGTCCCAGGGACAGACATCCACCAATCAGCAGCCCGTTGCCAGGCAGACTGATGGACGCAAAGGTGCCAAGACTCCAGCCAATCAAGAAAAACCGACACGGGACAAAAGGCCAATCAGCACCCTAGAGCCTGACTCCAAGCATATTCGAAAAGGTCCCGCCGCTTCCGTATCCGCCAGGGTATATAGGTGCCGCCCCCCTTCCCGCAGGTTGCAGACTCCCTTTGTCTCTTCACTCACCCGCCCCCGGGAGTTCTGCCCGAGAGCGACCGCCCAATAAAGGCCTTCACCAACGGTCCTTAGAGGTGGCTCTTTCTTCCCGCGGCGTTTTCTAACATCTGGCGCCCAACGTGGGGCTCGAGGTGAGGGCCCCCGGCACTCGCCATCGAGGCCCCCTCGAGCTCCACCGCCGCGGTAGCCCCGGACCCAGGCGGCTGGCCAACTCCCCGGACGGCAGGATACGGGGTAAGTCCCTTCGGCTTTGGGGCCTGCCCTCCCTGGCGACCATTTCCTAGGGCCCGGTAACGGGTGCGCACTTATTGGGCCCTCCCGGTCACCAGCTTGTGGGGAGACGTCCCCAGAGGCTGAGTAGACCTCCGGCTTCGGCCTCCGGCTTCGGCCTTTTCCGGTCACCAGCTCGCGAGGGAGACGTCCCAAGCGGCTGAGTAGACCTCCGGCTTCGGCCTTTTCCGGTCCCCCCAGCTTGCGAGGAAGACGTTCCGAACGGCTGCGCGGACCTCCGGCTTCCCTTGACATGTCCGAAGACGTTCGGACAGCGGGGGTTGCCTCCACGCCCCGTGGTCGCCATGGGATCGACAGCCTCCAAACCCGAACCCCAATAGTCCACACCCTTAGAGTGCCTGCTGGCTAACCTGCGGACCCTAAGACTAAAGGGATACATCCGCCCCAAGCAGCTCACTTTTCTGTGTTCACAGGCCTGGCCTCAGTATTCCCTAGATAATGGCTCACAATGGCCAGCCACAGGGACATTAGACTTTGACGTCCTCCGTGATTTAGATAATTACTGCCGGAGAACGGGAAAATGGTCTGAAGTCCCCTGTTCAGGCCTTTTGGGCGTTGCGCTCTCGCCCCCTCCCCTTCTCCGGTTACCACGCCGGCTCCCGCCTCCTCCCCTTCTACTCCGACTCCTTTATCTCTTGTCCCCGCCCCCGAGACTCCATGGCCAGTCTCAGATCCTCCGGCCCCTAACCCCCTCAGCCCTATCTTGTATCCTCCCCTCCCTCCCGTCACCCCCTCCCCTTCTCCGGTTACTACGCTGACTCCCGCCTCCCCCCCTCCCACTCCGGCTCCCTTATCTCTTGTTCCCGCCCCTGAGGCTCCACGGCCGGCCCCAGATCCTCCGGCCCTTAACCCTATCTCTCTTCCAGTTTTCACCCCTTCCTCTCCGGTTCCTGCCCCTCCCCTTAACCCTATCACACATCCTCCTCTTCCCCTTGCCACTCCCTCTCCTTCTCCGGTTAGCTCTCATACCCGCTCTCATGACAACCCTCCAAGAGCCTCTCTTCCCCCTCCCTCAGTCCAGATATTACCTCTGCGACAAGTGGCTGGAGCTGAGGGCCTAGCCCAGGTCCACGTCCCTTTCTCTCTCCAAGACTTAGCACAGATTGAAGCTAAACTGGGATCCTTCTCATCCAACCCTACCCATTACATCAAACAGTTCACCCAACTGACCCGCTCATATGCCTTAACCTAGAAAGATATCTATGTAGTCTTAGGTTCCACTACTACCCTAGAAGAGCGACAAGCCATCTGGACGGCTGCTAGAGCCCAGGCTGACCAGAGACACTTTGCTAATCCCTCCCCCGAACGCCCCCCAGGGGCCGAGGCAGTCCCAGACACAGACCCTGACTGGGACTATCAAGAGACTGGGGGAAGCAAACTCAGGGTCAGATATATGGTAGAGTGCCTCCTAGATGGCATGGAAGCCACTTCTAATAAAGTGGTCAACTTCCTCAAGCTGGATGAGATCACCCAGGGCCCTGACGAAAATCCCGCTATGTTCTTGAATAGGCTGACAGAGGCCCTCACCCAATATACCAGATTGGCCCCAGACTCCCCAGCTGGAGCAGTCACCCTGGCCAGTTGTTTTATCTCTCAATCCGCCCCCGACATCCGAAAAAAAAAAAAAAAACTAGCCAAGGCCAATGAAGGCCCTCAGACTCCCATACAAGACCTGGTAAAAATGGCCTTTAAAGTTTACAATGCCTGGGAAGAGACTGCATAAGCTAACCATAAAGCCAGACTAAAACAAAAGGCTGAACTCCAGGCTAGCCTTCTCAACCAACACACCCAGGCTCTGGTAGCAGCCCTGCGGCCGGCAACGGGCTCGGGCCCACAAAAACCCCCACCGGGGGCCTGCTTCAAATGCGGCAAAGAGGGACACTGGGCCAAAACGTGTCCTAACCCGAGACCACCCACAAAGCCCTGCCCAAAGTGCAGGCAACACGGACACTGGGCAAGTGACTGTCCCTCGGCCTCTCGGGCCCTGACCCTAGGGGGTAAGGGACCAGAGCGACCTAAGGTGACTCCAAGCCCAGACCCCGCACTACAACTGCTGACCTTCGATGATAACTGACGCCGCCCAGACTCGGGAACCCCAATAACCCAAGCCGAGCCCAGGGTAATGCTCCAGGTAGCGGGTAAGTTGATCGACTTCTTGGTTGACACGGGGGCTACCTATTCGGTCCTTCCCTCTTTCAGAGGCACCTTACATCCTTCCCGGGTCTCAGTAATGGGAATTGATGGCCAGTCATCACGGCCCCTAGAGACCAAGCCCTTAAACTGTCAGTTAAACAACTGCCTATTCACCCACTCCTTTTTAGTTATTCCTTCCTGTCCAACCCCTCTACTAGGGAGAGACATTTTAACAAAACTCAAGGCCACACTTCACCTGACCCCAGGGCCTTCTCCTTCCACAGGCAGGTTCCTGCTGTTGCTAATCGGGTCCTCTGACGCCCAAATAGATCCCCAGGTGTGGGATACCAAGATCCCAACAATTGCCCAACACCAACCCCCAGTCCTCATACACCTAAAAGACCCCACCTGTTTTCCGGCTCGGGCCCAGTTTCCCCTGTCCCAGCCCAACCTTCAAAGACTTAAGCCAATCATCGACCGCCTCCTGGGACAGGGCCTACTGGTACCCACCTCATCCCCATGTAACACCCCCATCCTTCCAGTCCGTAAGGCCTCAGGGGCCTACCAACTAGTCCAAGACCTCCGACTTATTAACGAGGCCGTCGTTCCAACACATCCTTCCAGATGGATCACCCTCCACGAAAAACTGGTCCTCCCTGAACAACAAGCCATCACCATCATAAAGCAGATCCATGACACCCTCCATATCGGACCGCGAGCTCTCTTAACTTTTCTTAGCCTGCTCTTCTCCCCTCTTCATCTTAGGCAGGCCATCCAGACCGTACACCGCTCCTGTCTGACCTGCGCAACGATCTCTCCTCAAGGAGGGCTCCGGCCCCCCCCCCCCCAAGAAACCCACCAGCTGAGAGGACATCTGCCCGGTCAAGATTGGCAGGTGGACTTCACTCACATGCCCAGACACCGGGCTTATCGTTATCTGCTGGTACTCGTAGACACGTTCTCAGGATGGGTCGAGGCCTTCCCCACCTCCTGCGAAACAGCCGCAATAGTATCCGAAACGCTGGTCAAACACATCGTCCCCCGGTTCGGACTCCCTAACTCCCTCCAATCCGATAACGGACCTGCTTTTGTTTCACAGATAACCCAGCAGGTAGCTGCAGCCCTCAACATCACCTGGCATCTTCACATCCCGTACCGGCCCCAGTCATCGGGTAAAGTAGAACGGGCCAACGGGGTCCTCAAGGCCCACCTCGCCAAGCTCGCCTCAGAAGTGCGGCTCTCCTGGGTTGACCTCCTCCCCTTGGCTCTCACCCGCATCCGCACAACACCACACTCAAAGACAGGTTTGACCCCCTTCGAGCTGCTGTACGGCAGGCCCTACCTGCTGACCCATCTGCCCCCAGAAAAACCACCTCCCCTGGCCAATTACCTGCCCCTCTTCACCCGCCTGCGCGCCTTACTCAGGGAACACGCAGATCGGGTCCTGCCACAACCTAGGGACGGTGACGGCCCCATCAGACCACTGTCGCCTGGAGACCAGGTGCTACTCAAGACCTTGTCTCCCGGGCCCCTCCAACCTCGTTGGACGGGTCCTTACACAGTGGTCCTGACCACCCCTACTGCAGCCAAGCTCTCAGGCCTCGAACCCTGGTACCACGTGACCAGGCTCAAACGAGCTCCCCCAGATCGTCCAGAAAGAGAGCCAGGCTTAGACTCAGGTCCAGGGGCTTTGCCAGGACACACATACCAGTCCTCCCTAACGGGGCCCACAAAACTGAAAATCTCCCGGACCCCCTTTCCACCTGCTATCAGAACATGACAGGTACGCTTCTATTGCTTGTGCTCCTTGGTCAGACCTACGGGGGATTTGATGACCCGGCTAAAGCGAGACAAATACTGGCCAGGCGAATGAAAAAGCCTTGCGACTGCGCCAGGGAACTCTCTCTCTCCCAATATCCCGAGAAAAGGGCCAGACACATCCAATCAGTCAACTGCAGAGACAAAATGGCTTACAACTTTATAGGAGAGGGATATGAGGTTTCTCCAGAGGGGTACAAATACATTAGAAAGGCCAATTCTTGGCAATGCGTGCCTGCTGTTCTGCCCCCAGAGCCCCTGCCCTCAGATCAGCTCAAAAATTGTTCCTGCTTAGAATATGAAAGAACTCTCCACTCTCTATGCTACCTCAAAGAACAAGCACGTCAATGCAGGGGCCCAACGAACAAAATTTATTAAACTACAACCCAGACAGGACACTTCCCTGGTTCATTGGGCCCCCACCTTTCCTCACCGGCATGCCCAAGTAAGACAGGTAAAGAGGTCTGCTAGAACCTAAAGGCACTCATACACGTCTCAGATGGCAGAAGAGTCCAAGATATGGCATGAAAAAAAACAAGCCTAACAAAGACTCTAAAAAGTAATGGACCATTACTTTCCAAAAGTCCATTACCATCCCCTGGCCCTGCCTGATCGGCGGAGTCCTTTACAATTAGACCCAGCCACTACAAACTTAATACAGTAACATAAAACACCCTAAATCAGTCCAGCCCCGAGTGGGCCCAAGGTTGCTGGATATGCCTAACCGTAAGAACCCCTCGCCCGCTAGCCGTGCCGGCCAACCTCTCCCAACCGGTCAACACCTCTGTAGACCCAGCAGCGTGTAAAGTGACACCACCCTTGCGGGTACAACCGATAAAAGCCTCAATAGGATACTGCCTAAGAGGCCAAATAACGGACAATGAGACAGCTATAGACGTGGGGGTGAGAGACTTTGCCAGCTACACCACAATACAGAACATCACCACCTCAATATACGCCCCTCATCCCCTGGGCTTTGTCTGTGGAAGAAACCTGGCCTATACTTTCCTCCCCACAAACTGGACTGGAACCTGCGTACTCGCAGTTCTGCTCCCAGACATTGACCTGATATCAGGAAAAGAACCAGTCCCCATGCCCACTCTAGACCATGTGGCCGGGAGGGCAAAACGAGCTGTCCAGATGGTACCCCTGCTGGTGGGACTGGGCTTATCCACCAGCCTAGCAGCGGGGGCGGCAGGGATCGGCCTCTCACAGCACACGTACGCCAAACTCTCCCAACAGATCATATCAGATGTCCAACATGTGGCTGACACCATGTTAGAACTTCAGGGGCAGATAGATTCTCTAGCAGAAGCTGTCCTCCAAAATAGACGTGGGCTAGACCTCCTCACTGCCCGAGAGGGCGGCTTAGGCCTTTTCTTGCAGGAAAGATGCTGTTTCTATGCCAACCGCTCTGGAACAGTCCGGACTAAGATCAAAAAACTGCAAGACGATTTAGAACAAAGGCGCCGGCAGCTCCAAGAGAGCCCCCTCTGGGCCGGGCTCAATGGTTTACTCCCTTACCTCTTACCTGCCCTGGGCCCTATACTCCTACTAGTTATGGGCCTCACCATAGGCCCCTGCCTCCTCCAACTTGTTTTTCGCAGGGTCCAAGAAATAGCGCAGGCCGCAACTGGACGGGCCATGATACAGCTTACACTCAACTCAATCAAGAAGACATAGACCCACCTCACAATCATGCATACGCTGACGTTTCATCCCAACCGGCCCTGACCCCCACGTCGCCCCCGTCCAGCAGGAAGTAGCCAGAAGACAAACGTCGCCCCTTGTCCTATATCAAAAAGGCCGGGATGAAAGGTCACGCTGACTGCCCCCGCCAAAAGTCCCAGATAAGTCCCAGGGACAGACATCCACCAATCAGCAGCCCGTTGCCAGGCAGACTGATGGACGCAAAGGTGCCAAGACTCCAGCCAATCAAGAAAAACCGACACGGGACAAAAGGCCAATCAGCACCCTAGAGCCTGACTCCAAGCATATTCGAAAAGGTCCCGCCGCTTCCGTATCCGCCAGGGTATATAGGTGCCGCCCCCCTTCCCGCAGGTTGCAGACTCCCTTTGTCTCTTCACTCACCCGCCCCCGGGAGTTCTGCCCGAGAGCGACCGCCCAATAAAGGCCTTCATCAACGGTCCTTAGAGGTGGCTCTTTCGTCCCGCGGCGTTTTCTAACAGAAACTAGTAGAAGCCTTTTGGAAAAATATGTGCTTGATTGTATATACATCCCCTTCACCAAAATCTTATACATACTGACCTTCCCCACTGCCTCTTTGGAGGAGTTTCTTGGACCTATCTGAGGTGCTGTCTCTTGGGCTGCAGTCCTCATTTTGCCCCAAACAAAACTTAACTCACAACTCTCAGGTTGTGCATCTTTTTAAAGCCAACATGGTATAAAACTAAACATCGTGCTTCATCAAAAATGCTTTAACCAGCTGAATCTTAAAAAAAAAAATAGCATTATCTTTGAATGACTCTTACTGGACCTAACTGAAGGGTGTTTTCTGTCCAATAAATAGTAGGATTTGTTTTTACCCCAAAATACATACAAATGTATGGATAATTCAAGTCCTCTATAAAATGCTAGTTTTCAATCCTTATATAATCACTAAATAACCCCCTTTCTAGCTAAAAACCTCCAAACCATCTCCACCATCAGCACAAGTACTTTATTAATTTCAGTCAAGTTCAGTCGCTCAGTCATGTCTGACTCTTTGTGACCCCATGAACTACAGCATGCCAGGCCTCCCTGTTCATCACCAACTTACTGGTAAGTAAGTATTATAATATTGTTGTAACTCATATCTCTGAGAGTCTTGGTTTACATTTAATGAAGTTTTAGTTTTAAAACCTTGCTTCTCAAAGTGTGGTGGTCCATGGACCATAAGCATTGATTTCACCTAGGAATATGCTAATATGCTCCTCAGATCCCCCCACCCCAATTCTACTGAATTAGAACATGCAACATCGCCAGGGGCTTCTTATGCAGAACATAGTTTAGAACTGGGCAGGTCTAGGACAGGATTCATCAGGAGTGAATCCATGGATGCATAACATCAAAAGCATCTGGAGAGCTTGTTTTACATGCAGGGTCATGGGACCCGTATCATATTTATCTGACTAGAATCTCAGCAGGTAAAACTTTGGTAATTTGACTTTTAAGTATGTACCCTAGGCAATTTTTCAGTTCAGTTCGGTTCAGTTTAGTCCACAGTTATATCCGACTCTTTGCAACCCCATGGACTGCAGCATGCCAGGCCTCCCTGTCCATCACCAACTCCTGGAGTTTACTCAAACTCATGTCCATTGAGTCAGTGATGCCATCCAACCACCTCATCCTCTGTCATCCCCAGCTCCTCCTGCTTTCAATGTTTCCCAGCACCAGGTTCTTTTCCAGTGACTCAGCTCTTCACATCAGGTGGCCAAAGTATTGGAGTTTCACCTTCAGCATCAGTTCATCCAGTGAATATTCAGGATTGATTTCCTTTAGGGTTGACTGGTTTGATCTCCTTACAGTCCAAGGGACTCTCAAGTCTTCTCCAATACCACAGTTCAAAAGCATCAGTTCTTCGGCGCTCAGCTTTCTTTATAGTTCAACTCTCACATCCATACATGACTACTGAAAAAACCATAGCCTTGACTAGACAGACAGACCTTTGTTGCCAAAGTAACGTCTCTGCTTTTTAATATGCTGTCTAGGTTGGTCATAACTTTCCTTCCAAGGAGCAAGCATGTTTTAATTTCATGGCTGCAGTCACCATCGGCAGTGATTTTGGAGCCCTCCAAAATAAAGTCTGCCACTGTTTCCACTGTTTCTCCATCTATTTGCCATGAAATGATGGGACCGGATGCCATGATCTTAGTTTTCTGAATGTTGAGTTTTAAGCCAACTTTTTCACTCTCCTCTTTCACCTTTCATCAAGAGGCTCTTTAGTTCTCCTTCACTTTCTGCCATAAGGGTGGTGTCATCTGCATATCTGAGTTATTGATATTTCTCCTGGCAATCTTGATTCCAGCTTGTGCTTCATCCAGCCAAGCATTTTTGTGATATACTCTGCATATAAGTTAAATAAGCAGGGTGACAATATACAGCCTTGACATACTCCTTTTCCTATTTGGAACCATTCTGTTGTTCCATGTCCAGTTCTAATTGTTGCTTCTTGACCTGCATACAGATTTCTCAGTAGGCAGGTCAGGTGGTCTGGTATTCCCATCACTTTAAGAATTTTCCACAGTTTGTTGTGATCCACACAGTCAAAGGCTTTGGCATAGTCAATAAAGCAGAAATAGATGTTTTTCTGGAACTCTCTTGCTTTTTTTGATGATCCAATGGGTGTTGGCAATTTGATCTCTGGTTTCTCTGCCTTTTCTAAATCCAGCTTGAACATCTGGAAGTTCACAGTTCATGTACTTGTTGAAGTCTGGCTTGGAGAATTTTGAGCATTACTTTGCTAGCATGTGAGATGAGTGCAATTGTGTGGTAGTTTGAGCATTCTTTGGCATTGCTTTTCTTTGGAATTGGAATGAAAACTGACCTTTTCCAGTCCTGTGGTCACTGCTGAGTTTTCCAAATTTGCTGGCATATTGAGTGCAGCACTTTCACAGCATCATCTTTTAGGATTTGAAATAGCTCAACTGGAATTCCATCACCTCCACTAGCTTTGTTCATAGTGATGCTTCCTAAGGCTCACTTGACTTCACATTCCAGGATGTCTGGCTCTAGGTGAGTGATCACACCATCGTGATTATCTGGGTCATG
Organism: Odocoileus virginianus; assembly: GCF_023699985.2. Lineage (NCBI taxonomy): Eukaryota > Metazoa > Chordata > Mammalia > Artiodactyla > Cervidae > Odocoileus > Odocoileus virginianus. Next base: position 1,323,548 of record NW_027224272.1, read on the forward strand.
AAGATCTTTTTGTACAGTTCTTCTGTGTATTCTTGCCATTTCTTCTTAATATCTTCTGCTTCTGTTAGGTCCATACCATTTCTGTCCTTTATTGAGCCCATCTTTGCATGGAATGTTCCCTTGGTATCTCTAATTTTCTTGAAGAGATCTCTAATTCTTTCCCTTTCTGTTGTTTTCCTCTATTTCTTTGCACTGATCATTGAGAAAGACTCTCCTTGCTATTATTTGGAACTCTGTATTCAAATGTTCAGATTGTAAAAGTGAGATACAAACTACCTGATATTAAAAAGAGAAAAAGCAGTTTTTTTAAAAAAATCAGGCAGTTTGTATCTCACTTTTATAATTAAATTTTCCATCTATTTTAAGGAAAATGTATTTATTATAATTAAGCAGGGATTCAGCAAACAGAATCAACAGGAATGCTATTTTATCTAAAAGTAGTACATGTACAGTACATAAAATATGAAATATTTATATTTATTACATTGGCTTAATCTTTTGATCTGTGTGTCAAAATGTCTTACCCTTGTGTCTATGTAATAGCCACAATAGATTATCACGAAAATAAATTGCCCCAGCGGTTCACTTTAGATTCACAGAAATACGGAAAAGCATTGTAGACTCTTTTTTCCTTTGCCTCATAATTTTATGAAATTTAAATGAGAATTCAGTGCCTGGTTTTAAATTTAAATTACTCTCCAGAGAGGAACACTTGCTTGTATATTTGCCTAACTGTAACTTTACAGGAATATAGGTACATCTGAAAGTCTGTCATGTGTCTTGCATAATTCATAGATTGCCTTTTACTATGATTAATTTTATATATTAAACATTTTCTGTGACATGCTTATTGGTACATCTTACAAGTCAAATAGGAAAGCATTAGACATATTAAGTTGTAACAAAAGGAAAGAATTTGATGTTCGTTTTCAAGTGTCAGGATATATAAAAATATTGCAGTTTTACTAAGTTGGCTAAGAAGTGCAAAAAAAAAAACAACTTTAATCTTATTACTGGTTTGGGTTTTGATTTATGCAATTTTTTGTACATTCAGAAGTCATCATATTACTTATTCTAAATGTTTACTAGCATAGTTATTAAAGAAGAATACTCAGTATAAACTGTGATATGAGTAATTCAATATTTAAATGTTTTGGCATAGAGATGATCAAAGAGAAGATGTGAGGCACAGCATCATGTGTATCATATGTTATTGCTTCTCCCTCCATTTTTTTTTCTTGAATATTGGTTTGAGAAATAGTGAAATGGCTATGAAAAACTCAGCTGGCGAAAGAAACTTTGTGCACTTACCTTTAGATCTTTCTTCCAGCAGGAGTGGACAAGGTGAGGCGTGATCATGAGAAGCACAGAGGTGGCTTTTGGCATCCTAAACACAGGAACAGCTTGCTTTTTGGAATCCTACTTCAGATAGATTACAGGTTTCCCCAAAACCACCTGTTTAGGCTAACTCATTTTTTCCTCAACTTTCTTTGGCTATGACTATTTCATGATATTTATTCTTTTAAAAAAGATCATGGCCCCATTTTACACCAATTGAATCAGACTTTCCAGGAGAGAGGCCTGGGAATCCATGCTTTCTTGTCTTCTGACGTAAGTTTTGAGTGGTAGAAAGGGAAGACTTATACTTCTTAAACTGAAATTTATTCTGACTGTAATTATTTTTCATGAATGGTGGGAAAAAAAGAAGAATGTTTCTGTGGTTGTGTGGATTTCTATGAAGGAGAATTCTAAATGATTCTTGTTTCATCTATTCCAGGGTCATTTTGGTGGAGTCCTCAATGTTTGTATCTTAACTATAACAATTAACTAAACCTGGCCAATTAGTTAACCACATGAACTACTGGTAAATATTTGTATTTCATGAATTCTTAATTATCAGAGGGAAATCAGTATAATTTGCACTGAATGAATTTATTAAAAATTTGCATATTGGTTTTAATTTATTCAAAATGATTATATTATCCATATTTTTATTCAAATATATCTCTTTCTGTGTTACAAGGTTCATGTGAATGGTAACTGAATAAATATGCACTTGACAGCATTAATATTTAAATTTTTCCATCAGTGTTTATAAGGAGTCTTTGAATTTAGGATATAGAAGCGGAATTTTTAAACCTTAGATTGCTTTATAATCTAGTATCTTTTAAGCTGCAGAAAACTATTGATAGTAAAGAGATAAAAAGTAGTGTTATAACAGTTAAGGGATATCAGAACAAAAGAAAATAATGCAGATTTCTATGAATAAAATGGATTCATATATTGACCTTTACTGCTATACTGACAGTGTATATCACATTTTTGTTTATTTCTGTGTGATCCTTTTAGGAGTAAAAAAGGCTCACCAGGTAATAATTGGGGAAGTTTTAGTAACATGGGTTGTTAAAGTCATCTAAAATCATTACAATTCTTGCACCAATCTTGCTAAGATTAAAATAAATGTATTTTAATTTCCAAAAGTGAATTGTACTCAAGCTGGTATTTTTTAAGAAAGTATAAAAAGTATATGTTATGTTTGCTTTCCTTATTGGTTGTTCTATGAGAAAAGTTGTTAAAGAAGATGCCATTTGGTCTTACCACACTTGTTTTATTAATGGTCACGTTATGCTTAACTTGGGCATTCAAATCCTTGCTTTCTCACTCACCTTCAGTAATCGGTATGACATGAATTGATGTGCTAAGCTTTAATAATATGCCACACTGTCAGGGAGGAGGAAATTTCCCCCTCTACTTCCTGTTGAGTCCTTGTGACTGGACTAACTAATAATAAAATTAACACAAGAGAGATTGCGTGTGTGCTAAGTCGCTTCAGATGTGTCCAACGTGGCAATAAGAGAGGTTAACAGGAGAAAAAAGAAACAAATTTTAATTTGTGCACATGAAGGTATCATAGAAACAGGACCTAAGAAATGGCCAAAGTAGGCAACTTGTATACTTTTTAGAAAAAGCAACAATAAATTTGTGAAGAATTTATGGGACAAAGAAACCCAGAGGACAAAGAAAATTAAAGGCTTTAGGTGCTTAATTAGTGAAGAATCTAAGCAGGATCTGGGCTTGGGATATTCAATTACGGAAGTAACAAGGCTATGGATACAGGCTTCCCTGCCCAAATTCCCTGTCTCTGGTGATAAGGGTGGCCTTCTGCCTCCAGATGCAGGGAGAACACCTTTCACATGAGAGATTCATCTCTGCTTTCAGAGACAAAGAGTAGGGTCAAAGTATCCCTCATGCATTGACTGTTTCTTAAGCAACTTTATTTTTAAGTAACTTTAATTAAAAATGATTAACATACCACCCAGGTGACATGTGGGGAAGCCTGTCTTAGGCCCCAATAATACCACAATATACCTTACCAAACAGTACCTGGAGATTTTAGGCGTCTTATGTTAACTTATTTGTAGACATCAAATGTTATTGCCAAACACTAGTAAACAGTTCTTCTAGAAATCTAACTTTCTAGTTTCTTGCATCTTCTTGATTAAACAGCTGCTGTCATGTACTAATAGATTTCACTTTAATTTTCTCAAAAACCCTTCTTTTCATTTTGAATAATCTATGATATCACTTATTTGAGTCAAACTTCAAAGCAATTCTATAGACATCTGTGAGCACAAGTAACAAAAAAATTTTGACTTAGTTTAATGAATAGCAAAATTGACTTTACTTTGAAAATTTGGAATGCAATATAAGAATTCTGTCTCATAGATTTTAACATTTTTTTCCTTTATATAATGTTCTGGAATGTGTTTGACTAGATCCAAAGTCAAAAGTTATTGAAACCATAGACATTAAAGTTACAGGTAGAGGTATGTTTCTTTTTATGACATATGTGCCAAGTCAAAACAAAAATGGAATTCACAAGTATAAAAACAATGCAATTTTGGCAGGAAAAGAAAAATTAGAAGTATTTATCTAAAATAATTACCAACTCAGTTTAAAGCACAGCTTAAGAAGAGTGTCTACTCTTGTGTGTCTCAAGATTTATTGGTTATTCTTTCTCATACAGTCTCTTCCATCTACAGTAATACCACTGAATGTCTCAGTTCTTCTCTCAACCGTCCTTGTGATAAAAGAAACATAAAGTTGCTGAAACACTGAGTGAGGGAGTCATGACCTAACCGAAGTCAGGATGAACGTGATCCAACAGAGAGGAGTCAGTATTCTGCAAACTAACCTTCAAAGAATAACTCAGAGCCGTTAGTTTCAAAGATTGGGGTTTTACTCCATATATCTCTGTGAAGATTGTCTCCCAGATCAAAGGCAGGGGTGGGACTTACAATGGCAAAAGCCACAAGATTTCTCAAGGAAAAGGCACTGGCCCATTTATACAAGTCCTTGATTTGTAATGTGGGAACTGGCATAGACTGCTTGAGCCACAACTCATATGATGAATTAAGTAGAGTAGTCACAAGTTCACTGAAAAGCCTGATTTTCTGAAATGCTAAATAGTTTTTTATTTTTTCTGGGGTTCTGACACCAGGACCCCAGGCTTTATGGCACTTCCAGGCTCTGGGTCATGTTACAAAAAAATCTTTGCACTTGCTAAAGTCTCAGTGAAAATTTCCAGAACTCCAACCATAATACCCACCTTCTGGACAGCAGGAAAACAGGAAGGCAGTGAAAAAGTGCCTTCTCTTCAGAAATACAATACAGCACTTCTGCTTGTAGCCCATGGTCTAAATCTTAATCAGATGACCAAATCTATGCTCATATGCTTAAATAAAATCAAAGGTAAAATGGTTAGTGGGTAATAGGAAAAGAACTTTTATCCTTAACAACAAAGTTATCTAATATTTCATCAACCCGGTTCTGTAGGCATAATGAGACCTTTTGATATGTAAATATTTCTTTTAAAAATTTTATTTATTTATTTATTTTAGTCTTTATTTTTATTTTTTTATTTTTTTTCCATTTATTTTTATTAGTTAGAGGCTAATTACTTTACATCATTGCAGTGGTTTTTGTCATACATTGAAATGAATTAGCCATGGATTTACATGTATTCCCCATCCCGGTCCCCCCTCCCACCTCCCTCTCCACCTGATCCCTCTGGGTCTTCCCAGTGCACCAGGCCCAAGCACTTGTCTCATGCACCCAACCTGGGCTGGTGATCTGTTTCACCCTAGATAATATACATGTTTCGATGCTGTTCTCTTGAAATATTTCTTAATAAAATTAACATTTAGTAAAATGTTCACTCTTGCCATTTCCTGTTTGACCACTTCCAATCTGCCTTGATTCATGGACCTAACATTCCAGGTTCCTATGAAATATTGCTCTTTACAGCATCAGACTTTACTTCCATCACCAGTCACATTCAAAACTGGGTGTTGTTTTTGTTTTGGCTCAGTCTCTTCATTATTTCTGGAGTTATTTCTCCACTGATCTCCAGTAGCATACAGGGTACCTACTGACCTGAGGAGTTCATCTTTCAGTGTCCTATCTTTTTGCCTTTTCATACTGTTCATGAGGTTCTCAAAGCAAGAATACTGAAGTGGTTTGCCATTCCCTTCTCCAGTGGACCACATTTTGTCAGAACTCTCTACCATGACCTGTCTGTCTTGGGTGGCCCTACATGGCATGGCTCATAGTTTCATTGAGTTAGACAAGGCTGTGGCCATTGTGATCAGATTGGTTAGTTTTCTGTGATTGTGGTTTTCAGTCTGTCTGCCCTCTGATGGAGAAGGATAAGAGGTTTATGGAAGCTTCCTGATGGGAGTGACTGACTGAGGGGGAAACTGGGTCTTGTTCTGATGGGTGAGGCATGACCAGTAAAACTTTAATCCGATTTTCTCTGTTCCCTTCCTGCTATTTTACCTGAGGCCAAACTATCCTGGAGGTAATGAACATGATAGTCATAGCAAACACCCTCTTCCAACAATACAAGATAAGACTCTACACATGGACATCATCAGATGGTCAATAGTGAAATCAGATTGATTATATTCTTTGCAGCCAAAGATGGAGAAGCTCTACAGAGTCAGCAAAAACAAGACCAGGAGCTGACTGTGGCTCAGATCATGAACTCCTTATTGCAAAATTCAGACTTAAATTGAAGAAAGTAGGGAAAACCACTAGACCATTCAGGTATGACCTAAATCAAATCCCTTATGATTATACAGTGGAAGTGACAAATAGATTCAAGGGATTAGATCTGATAGAGTGCCTGAAGAACTATGGACAGAGGTTCATGACATTGTACAGTGATCAAGACCACTCCCAAGAAAGAGAAATGCAAAAAGGCTAAATGGTTGACTGACGAGGCCTTACAAAGAGCTGTGAAAAGAAGAGAAGCAAACTGCAAAGGATAAAAGGAAAGATTGAATTTGAATGCAGAGTTCCAAAGAATAGCAAGGAGAGACAAGAAAGCCTTCCTCAGTGATCAATGCAAAAAATAGAGGAAAATAATAGAATGGGAAAGACTAGAGATATCTTCAAGAAAATTAGAGATATCAAGGGAACATTTCATGCAAAGATGGGCACAATAAAGGACAGAAATGGTATGGACCTAACAGAAGCAGAAGATATTAAGAAGAGGTGGCAAGAATACACAGAACTGTACAAAAAGATCTTCATGACCCAGATAACCACCAGGGTGTGATCACTCACCTAAAGCCAAACATCCTAGAATGCGATGTCAAGTAGGCCTTAGGAAGCATCACTACGAACCAAGCTAGTGAAGGTGATGGAATTCCAGTTGAGCTATTTCAAATCCTAAAACATGATGCTGTGAAAGTGCTGCACTCAATATGTCAGCAAATCTGGAAAACTCAGCAGTGGCCACAGGACTGGAAAAGGTCAGTTTTCATTCTAATTCCAAAGAAAGGCAATGCCAAAGAATGTTCAAACTACCACACAATTGCACTCATCTCACACGCTAGCAAAGTAATGCTCAAAATTCTCCAAGCCAGGCTTCAACAGTACGTGAACCATGAACTTCCAGATGTTCAAGCTGGATTTAGAAAAGGCAGAGGAACCAGAGATCAAATTACCAACATCTGTTGGATCATCAAAAAAGCATGAGAGTTCCAGAAAAACATCTATTTCTGCTTTATTGACTACGCCAAAGCCTTTGACTGTGTGGATCATAACAAACTGTGGAAAATTCTTAAAGTGATGGGAATACCAGACCACCTGACCTGCCTCCTGAGAAATCTGTATGCAGGTCAAGAAGCAACAGTTAGAACTGGACATGGAACAACAGACTGGTTTCAAATAGGAAAAGGAGTATGTCAAGGCTGTATATTGTCACCTGCTTATTTAACTTATATGCAGAGTATATCATGAGAAATGCCTGCCTGGATGAAGCACAAGCTGGAATCAAGATTGCCAGGAGAAATATCAATAACCTCAGACATGCAGATGACACCACCCTTATGGCAGAAAGTGAAGAAGAACTAAAGAGCCTCTTGATGAAAGTGAAAGAGGAGAGTGAAAAAGTTGACTTAAAACTCAACATTCAGAAAACTAAGATCATGGCATCCGGTCCCATCACTTCATGGCAAATAGGTGGGGAAATAGTGGAAATAGTAATAGACTGTATTTTGGAGGGCCCCCAAGTCACTGCAGATGGTGACTGCAGCCATGAAATTAAAAGATGCTTCCTCCTTGGAAGGAAAATTATGACCAACCTAGACAGCATATTAAAAAGCAGAGACATTACTTTGCCAACAAAGGTCCATCTAGTCAAAGCTATGGTTTTCCAGTAGTCATGTATGGATGTGAGAGTTGGACTATAAAGAAAGCTGAGCACCAAAGAATTGATGCTTTTGAACTGTGGTGTTGGAGAAGACTCTTGGGAGTCCCATGGACAGCAGAGAGATCCAACCAGTCCATCGTAAAGGAAATCAGTCCTGAATATTCATTGGAAGGACTGATGCTGAAGCTGAAACACCAATACTTTGGCCACCTGATGCGAAGAACTGACTCATTTGAAAAGACCCTGATGCTGGGAAAGATTGAAGGTGGGAAGAGCAGGGGACGACAGAGGATGAGATGGCATCACTGACATGAGTGATGGACATGAGTCTGAGTAAACTCCGGGAGTTGTTGATGGACGGGGAGGCTTGGCGTGCTACAATCCATGGGGTCACAGAGAGTCAGAAATGTCTGAGCGACTGAACTGAACTAAATGTTACAAGATCACATTTTTTTTTCAGAGCTCTCATTATTATGTTTTTGAAGAGAATTCCAGGCACAAATAAAATATAAGAATGCATATTTAAAATCACAATTTGAATGGAAGTTCTACATGGTAACTCTATGGTTAACCTTCTTATGTAATAAAAAATGTAATAGCATGACCCTGTCTCAATAAAAAACCCCAGGTCTGGTCTCTAGATTGAACCAGCAAGGTAACACTGGGAAATAATAAAAGCTTAAAAAAAATTGCCCATAAACTGACTGGATTCCTTTCACTGCTTTTAAAAAATATTCATGTTCTTCTCTTTTTACGTACACGGTAATAGTTCACTTCTTCACCGATACTTATGTGTGAACATATAATTTATTTGGCCAAAAACATATGAGAAGTGCTATACAGTATTTTGCAAGTTTAAGTACCACTGGGTAATTTGTTCATATTCCTTTCCTCAGCTGCAGTGATCTTTGAAGTAAATGCAGAAATTGAGTCACCCTCAGCATGGGTGTCTGACTGTACCTTCTCCATGTATAATAGACATGTCATAGGAGCAAGAAGTCAACTACTATGCAAATCCACTGATTTTGGAGGTTGGTTGCTACTGCACAATAATGTATCTCAAAAGAATATATTTCCTCTTCTCAAATGAGCCTTATGGTATTAAAAGTATCTTTCAGGTGTTGCTAACATATAAGCCTTTATTTTAAAGTCCCTTTCTATAACCTGTTCTTTGTAAGCAATGGATACATAGAAAAAAAATTAAATGGCATGGGTGGTAGACTATATTCATCACACATTTTACGTTGTGAGAATATGAAGCGGTAGCATAAGCAAGAGCAGTTAACAAATTCTTATTCTAAGTAATCCCAAAAGAACTGGCTGGCAAAGATCAGTATAAAAGACTGGTTTTAGCCACAGTTTTAAAATTGATCAATGGATCAACTGTGCTCGGAAATGAATCCTTTGAAAATTACTTCTTCCACTGATAGGATTTGCTGTTCTTACCAGCAATATTGAGTTATGTACTCAAGCAACAGATATATACTAGATGGCACTCCAGGCATTCTTTGTAGTCCTGGAAAATATAGTGATTAACAGGTCAGATCTGCTCCTCAAAGAGTCCACCATCAAGTAGAAAAAAAATTTACACTAATGTTTGCAGTTGTACAAAGCAGGATGCACTTGGTATCGTATATGAAAACACTGCTCTATGAGTTGATAGAAGACTATCACTATTTAGATCTGATAGAGTAGCTGTCCCCAACATTTTTGGCACCAGTGACCAGTTTCACGGAAGACAATTTTTCCACAGATATGGAGGTGGGGCTGTGGGGGTTGGTTTGGGGATAACTCAGGCACATTACATCTACTGTGCACTTTATTTCTATTACTGTTACACCAGCTCCAGTTCAGATCATCAGGCATTAGATCCCAGAGGCTGGGGACCCTTGTGATAAGAGAATTTCATGGAAGAAGAGAGGGCATTTAAGGAGAATTATGAGGTAGTAAGCCTTTTTCTCACATATATACTGTACTGCTCTGTGGCTTTTATTTATCTCATACAAACAGGGCTCTGAGAAATTAATAAGCTCTTAATAGTCTGAGCCTACAGAAGGGAAATAAGTTCCCTATAAGGAAAGAATGCATGGAAAGAGGGGATGGCAGAAGCACTGGGGGCAGCCAAAGGGAAGCATGAGCCTTATGAATGTGCATATGAACCACAGGGTCGATATAGAAGAGTGTTAATGAAGGTTGAAAAGGTATTAAAAGTATTCATCATTCTGCACTGTAATTACTTTTTGCAGGCCTACATTTTACGGTGGACTGTGTGGTACACAAACTTAGGGGCTTCAGCATTTAGGCTTATATCCCGGAGTAATTTGATCCAGAATATATATCCAAGTGAAAGAAGTTTCCTCATGGAAATATTTTTGTGGGTTCTGATCCTCACTAAAAGCTTACCAAAAGCTGGATTCTGGAGAGTCACAATTTAAAAATATTTCATTCTACTTCACTGAGTTAGTAATGTGAATGAGGCAAGTCTCTAAATTAACCAGAGCAAATCACAAGCAAGTGTATATACTCAATGGTAAGCTGCCTTAATCTTATTGCTCTAGATCAGAGTTACTTTTTTTTTTTTAAGCCATCAGCCTCTTTGGCAGTTTGATGAAGCCTCTGCTTCTTCATAGAATAGGATATTTAAAATACAAAAAATAAGATGCAAGAATTATGGAAAAAACTAATATTTGAATACATTTTTCAAAAAGTAAAAAAACATTATGTTAAATGTAGACTTCATTAACACAATGAATAATATCTAATGGTGGATCTAATGACTGTCATACTTTAAAGTAGTGATAAATAGAAAATATTTATATTATATATATAAATATAAAAATATTTTATAATATATAAAAATATTAAATACAGAAATATAGATCAATGGAACAAAATAGAAAACCCAGAGATAAATCCACGCACCTATGAACACCTTATCTTTGACAAAGCAAGGATATACATTGGAAAAAAGACAATCTCTTTAACAAGTGGTTCTGGGAAAACCGGTTAACCACTTGTAAAAGAATGAAACTAGAACACTTTCTAACATCATACACAAAAATAAAATCAAAATGGATTAAAGATCTAAACGTAAGACCAGAAACTATAAAACTCCTAGAGGAAAATGTAGGCAAACGCTCTCCGACATAAATCACAGCAGGATCCTCTATGACCCACCTCCCAAAGTAATGGAAATAAAAGCAAAAATAAACAAATGGGACCTAATTAAACTTAAAAGCTTTTGCACAACAAAGGAAACTACAAGCAAGGTGAAAAGACAGCTTTCAGAATGGGAGAAAATAATAGCAAACGAAGCAACTGACAAAGAATTAATCTCAAAAATATACAAGCAACTCCTGCAGCTCAACTCTAGAAAAATAAAAGACCCAATCAAAAAATGGGCCAAAGAACCAAACAGATATTTCTCCAAAGAAGACATACAGATGGCTAACAAATACATGAAAAGATGCTCAACATCACTCATTATCAGAGAAATGCAAATCAAAACCATAATGAGGTACCACTTCACACCAGTCAGGATGGCTGCTATCCAAAAGTCTACAAGCAATAAATGCTGGAGAGGGTGTGGAGAAAAGGGAACCCTCTTACACTGTTGGTGGGAATGCAAACTAGTACAGCCACTATGGAGAACAGTGTGGAGATTCCTTAAAAAACTGGAAATAGAACTGCCATATGACCCAGCAATTCCACTCCTGGGCATACACACTGAGGAAACCAGATCTGAAAGAGACACATGCACCCCAATGTTCATCGCAGCACTGTTTATAATAGCCAGGACATGGAAGCAACCTAGATGTCCATTGGCAGACGAATGGATAAGAAAGCTGTGGTACATATACATGATGGAATATTACTCAGCCATTAAAAAGAATACATTTGAATCAGTTCTAATGAGGTGGAAGAAACTGGAGCCTATTATACAGTGAAGTAAGCCAGAAAGAAAAACACCAATACAGTATACTAATGCATATATATGGAATTTAGAAAGATGGTAACAATAACCCTGTATGTGAGACAGCAAAAGAGACACAGATGTATAGAACAGTCTTTTGGACTCTGTGGGAGAGGGCGAGGGTGGGATGATTTGGGAGAATGGCATTGAAACATGTATATTATCATATGTGAAATGAATTGCCAGTCCTGGTTTGACGCATGAGACAGGGTGATCGGGTCTGGTGCACTGGGATGACCCAGAGGAATGGGATGGGGAGGGAGGTGGGAGGGGGGTTCAGGATGGGGAACACATGTACACCCATGGCAGATTCATGTCAATGTATGGCAAAACCACTACAATATTGTAAAGTAATTAGCCTCCAATTAAAATAAATAAATTTATATTAAAATCCACTCTGTTCTTAGACCCCAGGTTAGGGCCCCTTGCTTAAGATACTCCTCAATTTCTTAGAGGTAAAGAAGTAAAAAATGCAGCAGATATCTCATTTTTATTGCCCTCTAGATGGCCACTTGTCTCTTTTTTGAACTCCTTGACACATAAAAGTGGGATGAATCTAAAACTTGATCTTGTATCACTTTATGAAGGTGTTTTCATTTTCATCTTCTGAGTACATATGATACTAGTTTTATAAACATAATAGGTTCATTACTGACATTCTAGACTCACGAACATTAATCAGGTAAAAACAGAATTTGCCCAAGACAAACTATTTTATTAAATTGTATTCTGGCATCTTTAAAGTAATGCTAATAATAATAATTAGCTTTATAAACAAGTAAATACAAATTCTTAGGTTCTCAAAGACTTTTTAACCTGTTTTTGCTATGAAGAGTACATTTAATTCTGTTTCCTGGGTTTGAGAGGCTTCTTTGGAGATGAAGCAATTTGTTGACTTATTCAAAAAACCACTTTCATTAGCTGCTTGACAAAAAAAAAAAAAAAAAAGGAAAAGTAATGGCGATAAAGCTTAAGTTAGTCTGTTTTTCTAATCACCAGGATAAAAAGATGGAAGGAATGGAGATTGCAAGTGTTGAACATACGGAGGTTTGGAGATTTCATTAGTTTCCTGTGGCCACTTAGCAAATTATCTGCAGCAGGGATTGTTGGCCTGGACCCTTACAGGTAGCCTGTCCATGTAGACCAGGCTATTTCACAGGATGGCAATTTGGTTCTAAAGTCAAGTAAGCTAAAAAGATAAAAGATTAGGCAAAAGTTCTATAATGAAAATGTTTGTAATAAAATTTCCTGATCTCGTATCAGAAATCACAGTGCTTCACTTCTGCTGCAGTCTAGCATACTATTTGTCGCTAAAGCTGGCCCAGCATATCGCCACATTCAATGGAGTATTAGAGAAATTGTGGCTATATTTTCAAACCACTACAAAGATGTGTATGCGTATGTTGAGACATAGAACAGCCCTTTATTTCCAATTCAAATTTCCCATTACATCTTGTACTATGAATTATTATAGTCCATAAAAATTTTTGAAGATTCATAGGTGACTCCTTTGCTATGTATTTAACTGGCTAATTTTTAACCACAGTCAAGTTCTTCTTGTAATGAAATTCCTTAATAGAGGGTACCCATTATGAATTTTTTAAAAAGGCTGGGCTGTGGGTCACCCATACTTTCATTAACAAATATATGTATCATCTTTTAATCTTGTGTGCTAATGCTCTGAGCAATTTTATTGGTCCCCAGATGTTCATCACTAATTGAAACAGCTGCTTTATTTAAATAGCACTTACAAGATGATATCTGGACAAGCTCTGCTTCATGTTTTAGCAGAAGTGAAGTCTGATTTCATAGAGTTCATCCACTCCATACATATTCTTTACCTGGAAGTGAAAGGGATTTCAAGCCAGAAGCTCCACTTTCTTCCCTTTGACATCCACATGTGCCCCTGTGGTGAGAGCAATGAAGAGATGAGAACAAAATTGTGGTCAGTACTTTCAGCATGGGCTGTCACCTTAATGGGTTAACCAGTACAAGTAACTTGAGGCAGCAGGAAGTCTTGGGAAGTGTGGGATGATACCTTGAGACCAACAGTATCCTCAAGAAGTTGCTCCAGAAGCCCGCAGGTGAAAGCCATAATTCAGATAGTATGTCTGCATTTCCATTTCCAGGACTCTCAAGAGACAAGAAGTCAGTAGACTTGATTGTCTCTCCTTAGTTCAGTTACAGTATTTAAGATGGCTAACAACAGAGTTGAGGGTGATACAGAGATACCAGTGACTGAAAAGCTCAATCTCCTCTATACCTCATTGCAACCTCTAATTCTGACTGATCCTGCCTCCTTTTACATTATTTTTTTTTGAGATTTATTGAGATATTATTGCTACCATATGTAAGTTAAAGGTTTATAATGTGATAATTAGTTAAGGACATCAAAAAAGTTATTACAACAATATTTCATATGTTCCAAAAACAAAAAGGATTAACTGGTTCGAGAGACAGAATACATAAAAAGACCCAAAATGAACCTGGAGAGGTAAAAACTAGAATGTCTGAGATAAAAATATACACTGGATTGGAATAATGAAATAATAAACATCAGTGCACTTATGTATGTGAAGAAAAATCACAATGTATTTTTACAGTATATCTATGTATAAAAAATAATTAGCTTTAAAATAATATATTTCCTGGAGAAGGGGATGGCTACTCCACTATTCTTGCCTGGTGAAGTCCAGGGATACTAGATGTTAAATAAGCTTACCTTTGAGGAAGAAGTAGAATTTTTTAGTCATAAAGAGGGAAAATTGTGATTTCTTACTATTGTTAGAATTTCCTGCAACAAAATATGCACAGTAACTGTAGTAATTAAAATATTTGATTAAACCTAATGCCAGAAAGAGTAGCTGTGCTTTAGCCACAAAAAGTGATTGATAAATTATATAACAGACTGCACCTGAAGCTTAATAGGAAAGCTTAATATGATAAAAATTTATTTCTCCCTATGAATCGGTAGACATTCTATGCTAACAGGCAACAAAGGGGTTCAGGCTGTTCCCTTCTTGTAGGTTGTAGGTCTGTGAATCAATACTTGATTTCCATGTTTACTGATGAATGCAAGAAAAAAACATGCAAGGGGTAAACTGAAGAGCAAGTGCGTTGGCCTGGAAATGACAAATACTGCTTCTGCACACAGATCAATGGCAAGAGTTAGTCAAATGCCCTTTCTAACTACAAGTGCACTTGGGAACACAGTTTCTCCATAAGCCCAGAAAGGAAAGGAAGATAAGACGTGGATGGCCACTTGTAGTTTTCCCCAAAAACTGTTACAAAGTTAGTGCTCAATATACTGTGACTAGTAGAAATTTTTCCACAGTGTGTTGTGATCCACACAGTCAGAGGCTTTGGCATAGTCAATAAAGCAGAAGTAGGTGTTTTCTTGAAACTCTCTTGCTTTTTTGATGATTTGAGCTATTTCAAACCCTAAAAGATGATGCTGTGAAAGTGCTGCACTCAATATGCCAGCAAATTTAGAAAACTCAGCAATGGCCACAGGACTGGAAAAGGTCAGTTTTCATTCCAATCCCAAAAAAGGCAATGCCAAAGAATGTTCAAACTACCACACAATTGCACTCATCTCACACACTAGCAAAGTAATGCTCAAAATTCTCCAAGCCAGGCTTCAACAGTACATGAACTGTGAACTTCCAGATGTTCAAGCTGGATTTAGAAAAGGCAGAGGAACCAGAGATCAAATTGCCAACATCCAAAAGCAGAGACACTACTTTGCCAACAAAAATCCATCTAGTCAAAGCTATGGTTTTCTCAGTAGTCATGTATGGATGTGAGACTTGGACTATAAAGAAGGACTATAAAGCTGAGTGCCGAAGAATTGATGCTTTTGAACTGTGGTGTTGGAGACGATTCTCAAGGGTCCCTTGGGCTGCAAGAAGATCCAACCAGTCCATCCTAAAGGAAATCAGTCCTGAACATTCATTGGAAGGACTGATGCTGAAGCTGAAACACCAAAACTTTGGCCATCTGATGCGAAGAACTGACTCACTGGAAAAGACTCTGATGCTGGGAAAGATTGAAGGCAGGAGGAGAAGGGGATGACAGAGGATGAGATGGTTGGATGGCATCACCAATGTGATGGACATGAGTTTGAGTAAGCTCCGGGAGTTGGTGATGGACAGGGAAGCCTGGTGTGCTGCAGTCCATGGGGTCACAAAGAGTCAGACACAGTTGAGCAACTGAATTGAGTAGAATTTTTATGACAAACCATCCTCTCTATTTCCTGTTAGTGTCTGAGAAGGTCAGATTTCCCTGAAATTCTTTAACTTTTCTGAGGTCCTACTATGTGATACTTACTCCCAAATATAGGCTCACATCACATTTTCTAAAGGATCCTATAAAATATCAACAAGAAGATTTTGCCTTCTTCACTCAGTAGTACTTTCCTGCACTGACCTAAACCTCAACTGGAAAAATCTTAATGGGATGAGAATTTTCTTCTTTCTGTTGGTTTCTGGTCAAAAATCTGTGAATTTCTGTCACCCTCAAGATGTAGGAGCATGGCTAAACACTTTTATACGAAGAAAGGAAGGAAAAGGCACAAGGATAAAATGAGGATTTTCTTTTGGTCACATAGACAAGAGGCAGTAGAACTGTATTGAAACATTTTTATTTCTGCTAACCAAAGACAGAATGTTTGTCAATAAACCATTTTTCATCTCCTGGAAGGACTCCAGGGAATTTAAGAAATTAATCCTCACTAGATGTTTGCTGTGCTGTGATTTCCAAGGTCTTTTACCTCTCCTCAGCTGTCACTTACAAGGGAAGTTTTGGTTATTAACCACATAGGTATGCTCACAAATGTGTATGTTCAGTGGGCATGCTAAAAAAAAAACTCATTACAATTATATTACAAATCTTTAGGTGCTTTCAAATTCCCCCCTTCAACTTCAGGGTTATTTCCCCCAAATTAGTAGATTATTTGACAGATAAGACTATATCACCAGCTGTTTGGGTTAACATTTTGAGAACCTGGAGGAAATGCCCATTGGGTGGCCAGATCTAAATTTCAATGCCAAAGTTACCTTTTGTATGGAACATGATGTGGGTATCACAGGGGTACAGGTGAGGGAAGGGACCACCACGGAGCTGGAACGCTCCAAGTCAGGGGGAGGCAGGTGAATTTTGCCCTGTTTGTTCTACTGGGAGCAGGTGCAGCTTTCAGAGGAGGACTGAAGAGCTGGCCAACAGGTCAGGTTCCAGTTGGAACAACAGGATTCACTGGAGAAGACTCAGGGGAAGGACACTGTATCGCAGAGAGAGCAGGAGATGATAAAAATGCCAGCCCCTAGGCAGGCTCAGCTCTCAAGACATTGGTAAAAGAAGCTCACAGATAATCCCCAAGCTGTGTGTCTTACTTCAACCTTATTTCTTTAAACCCACTGTAAATTCCTGGCTCCAGCTCTTCTTTCTATATCCTGAGAGGCATTAAGGAGTAGTGAGAAGAGAAATAACTTAAGGGACAGAAGGTCTGATTCAGGCTAGGAGAATGAAAGAGTGAATTCACAGAAGATATGATATGTCCCAAGAACAGCAGTGGATGTCTGGAACCACCGACAGTACTGAACCCTACATTTACTGGTCCTATATATACATACCTATGTGTGTGTGCTCCGTCACTTAGTCATGTCTGACTCTTTGGGACCCCATGGACTGTAGACCACCAGGCTCCTCTGTCCATGGGATTTTCCAGGCAAGAATACTGGAGTGGGTTGCCATTTCCTTCTCCAGGGGATCTTTCCGACCCAGGGATCGAACCCATGTCTCTTGAGTCTCCTGCATTGGCAGGAGGATTCTTTACCACTGTGCCACTTGGGTAGCCTACAAACATATACATAAGACATAATTCAATTTATAAATTATGTATATAGTAAAACAATATCCAATGTGGCAGCACCACTACACTTCTGTTTTGGGCCATTATTAGTTACTTGAACACAATCACTGTGAAACCATGACAGCTGATCTGATAATTGAGAAGGCTACTAAAGGAATGAGGCAGGATATACTGGTGCTGACTAAAAAATTAAGTCACAACCTGAAAGTAGAAAGTTATTTTACTTAACAGAAAATGTTAGGACTTCAAGCCTAGGAGACAGCATCTCAGGTAGCCTTGAGAGACTGCTCCAAGGAGGCAGAGGAAGGAGTCAGGATATACAGAAGTTTGCAGCAAAGTGGGCAGGCAGTCTGAACACTAAAGATTACTGCTAATTAGGGAAAACCAAATATCTCAAGGAATTTAGCACTCTTCTATGTATGGGAAGATACAAGAATCCTGACATTGTTGATGGGTGTTACATCCTTGTTTATTGAGGTGCTAGGAGATATTCCATTTCACATTGGACAAAGGGGTGATTCATATCCCAGGCAGGATGAAACAGGATAGCATAAGATTATATCACAGTACTCAGAACTGAGTGCAATTTAAAACTAATGAATTGGGACTTTCCTGGTGGTCCAGTGGCTAAGACTCTGAGCTCCCAGTGCAGGGGGCCTGGGTTTGATCCCTGGTCAGGCAACTAGATCCCACATGTTGTAACTAAGAGTTTGCATGCCACAACTAAAGTGTGCAGCAAAAAGTAAAAGATCCTGAGTACCACAACTAAGACCCAGCACAGCCACATAAATAAATAAATATTTAAAAAAAATACAAAAAAAAACCCTCCAAAATGTTTGCTTTAAAAAAAATAAAACTAATGAATTACGTCTAAATGACCTAATATTGAATAGACAGTCCCCGAAATCTATTGCTTCCTTTGTCTGCCTCAAAGTGTACAGTTAAGTCAATGTCCCACTGAACTTCGCACTGGTGTGAAACCATCTGATGTATTTAGTCCATTTGGGTGTAACATTTTAAAAACAAGTAGTCAACCATGTTTATCAGTTTATGTTATACCCAGCATTTCTTATATGTTCATGATATATAATAGTTGATCAATAAATATTTAATAGCCAGGAAAAAAAGCTAATGAATTACTTACTTTGAGCATTTTCTACTTAATCTTTTTTTTTTGGACCATGGTTGACCACAGGTAACTGAAACCATACATAAGGAGAGATTACTGTCTGTCACCTCAAAAATGCCACTCTGCACATAGGTTACTTTAAATTGAAGGTACATGAAAAACAGTTGGTGAAAGAAGGACACTGACCCTCGTTTGTTCCCCTGAAAGCAGGAGATAAATCTCCCTAAGGCATACTTCCTGTACCAAGAGGGTAGAAGACATTTTACCATCAGACACAAAAAATTTAGGGCCAAGAAGGATGTATAAACAAACCCTGTTTCTTCTTTAAGACTTACTACCCCTAGTCCAAACCCCTTGGTTATGTCAATTCAACCAGAAACACAAATTTATAGTTTCTTTGTCTGAAAGATACAAAAACTTCCTGCTCTTGTCATTTCTTTGAGTCTCATATATTTGTGATGCTCTAACACAAACACTGAATTTGTTTTTCTGATGTGTATCTTTTTCTTACAAGGGGAACTCAGGGAAGGACCAAGAGGGAAAACTACTTTTTTTCTCCTGCTCCTTCCATGCCACTTTATTACACATTTTCATTCATCTTATCCCTACCGAAACTTTAATTCTTATTTCTTATTTTCCAAATTACACTGAACACAGCTTAATTGAAATTCCCTTTGAATGAAGTGAGCACTGGCCCTCCCAGGTGATGGCCAATTGTTAACCCAGTAACTTCTGGGTAGCCCATCATCCACTTTCATGTAAAATTAACTCCTACTAAAGGACTTGAAGTTTCCCAATGTCCCAAGTTGCCACATCTAATTGCAGTAACACTTTGACAATCTCATAGGATTGCCCACCTCTACCCACTGACTCCTTCATTTTACTAGTTATTTAGAATATAAGATTCCACCACTGTCCTTAAAAGATTACTGTTTTTATATGTTAAACTCCATGGGCAGGTCCTGAGTACTTCACATTCCCAATATTAAAGCTATGCGTTACAAAGAGTAGGTAGTCACTGAAGGTTGGGGGAATAAATGATCCAGTGAGTGTGAGGTCCAATTTATTAACATTTATTTCTTACACACTGTTGAAAGAACTAGAAAATCCATGTACATTTCATTTACTTTTACAAAACAAGAACTAAGAGGGATAAGAATGCCTTAATATCCTTAGACTTTCTTCTCTTTCCTTATTGATCCAAACTATCTTAATACTGATCCATCACATTTCTAACAAAGAGTGTATAGCAATGCCATATTCTTATTACAGGTGACAAAGTAAGACGGTTTCACAATTTGTTCTATGAAACAACAAAATTCTTACTTTAAACCTCATTATAACATTAAATGTGTGACCAGTATCATTCAAAAACCTGAAGATTTTGAAGGCAATTAAATCTATATTGAAATAAGCAACAGGGACTTTCCTGGTAGCCTGGTGGTTAAGACTCCATGCTTCCATCACAAGGGCATGGGTTCGATTCCTAGTAAGAGAAAGAAGATGCCACATGCTATGTGGTGTGGCCAAAGAAATAATAAAAATTCATTTAAAAAATAAAGGAAACAATATTTGAATAGTACATACATCAAAAAATAGATGACTAATGAGACCAAAATAAATAGATAAATAATAGAATAAAAAATTAAACATACAAAATAGGAAGCTGCTACTGCTAAGTCACTTCAGTCGTGTCTGACTCTTCGTGACCCCATGGACTGTAGCCTACCAGGCTCCTCTGTCCATGGGATTTCCCAGGATTTCCCAGTACTCCCAGTACTGGAGTGGGTTGCCATTGCCTTCTCCATACAAAATAGGAAGACATAGGCATAAATACTGTCTTCCTTTCAGCCCCACCACAGAGATAAAATTCTACAAACACTAACAGCCTTTTTCAACAATGAATGAAGAAACTATCCCTGACTCATCTAGCTGTCGGAGAAGCTGCTAGCCTTGGCACCAGAACTTGTAGTGGCAACTTCTGACTCAGGCTCTCTCTTCATCTTGCAGAGCATCCTCACACTGAGATGTGAAAGAACTTGGGTCAGTCCTATTAACTTTGGCCAGAAACTCCAGGACTTTAATCTTGGTGGTTTTAGCATGAGCTCTGGGGATCAACAGGAACTCAAATCCTGCAGGATCAGTGTTGGTCACCTGCCAGTATTCCAGATATTTTTCCTTCACAAGATCTTCAGTGATGAGATTCCTGGGCTCCCCAAAGATGAAGTGATTCATCCAAGAATATATTGCAGTCACATTAAGAACTTCCCAGGCTCTGTCTTCGGTGGCACGGTTGCCCTTCATGAAGATCACACTCAGGATAAGTATCAGGATGCCAGATTTGGGCAGGCTCCCTTCACCATGCTTTATCTCATCATAGGTGAGGCCCAATTTGATGAGGAGGCAATAGCAGTGATTGGTATGACCCACTTCCATCAGATCAAGGCCAAAGAGCATCTCCATGCATTCAGAGGCTCTCAAGAAGATCTCAAGGAAGTGGACTTCACACTTGTTGATGATAATATTCAACGTATCTGCCTTTGTTATCGGCTCTTTCACTTGATACTTAAGCAGCAGGAAATTCACCAGCAAATTCATTTCCTCATCTAGAGCATATATAGGCACACTCCTGGGGTCTAGCAGAGCCAGTGAAGTGCCTGGACTACTCTCTTCTTCCCGGATCATGTAGCCCTCTTCTGATTTGATGGATGAGATGGCTGTAAGGGCAGTGGAAGATGCACAGAAATTCTGACAACCTTCAGGAGTACTGGGAATACCAGCACCAGGATACTCCTTCAAATGGCCAGGCATTAGAAGATAAGAGGGGAGATGGGTCTCCTCTAGCACCTTGGAGACCTGTGAAACCTCCAGGGACTGGGATTTGATGCAGGTCTGAAAGCATTGATCATGGGAGCATCATGGGCTCTCTGGATGCTGAGGCATGATGACTCTTGCTGGTAACAGACAAGAGTATTGCCAAGGAGAACAAAGGGGATTCACCACCTAAGTGAAAGAAAGCACATGTGAGTGGCCTCATCTGGTAAGCTCCACTGTGCTGGCTCAGATAAAAGCTGCCTCCAATGGACTTCTGACAACAGTGCTAAATGGCTTCATGGGTCTCTTGACCTGGTGGTGAATAAGTCTCCAAAAACATGAAGGAGGAAGTGTGAATATTCCTCAGGGTGCAGTCAGCCAGCTCAAGTGGATAATTCTCAGGGATCACAATAGGAAACTGTGCGTGGGCTCTGTAGAGCCACTTGTTTGGAAGAGTGTGGTTCTCTTAGTTCTCCCTCAGGTCATCACTTTGTCATTGGACAAGACTTTGGTCACTTCCTCTATACTAACATAAGGCTGTCCCTTTAAGACCAAAATCATATCCCCTAAGACAATTGAGAGGCAAGTGTGGTGTTACCTCCTTGAGAAACCCAACCTGGGTTTTCCCAGAGCAGACAACAGAGCTAGATTCTGTGTATATTATCAGTATGGTTTCAGTGTCCTCCGCATTCTCACTCATGTGCCTTGCTTTAAATCCAGGCAATTCCTGGAATGTCTTTTTATGCTAGTATGGGAATCTTCCTCAGAACAAAACCTCCACCTACTGAGATCTAGAGAAGGGCATTAGGGCACCTGAAAGCCCTGTCTGTAGCCTCTCAGCAGTGCCAATGGAGCAGGGTTGTACTTTTTGTGATCCTGACTCTACTGAGGTCCACTTTCCGTCAGTTATCATTCAAGGTCCTTGTCTTGACTATTGGTGGGGCTTTAGGTCTGACCACTCTGCAAACTGATGTCAATCCCTCTGCATACAAGAATGCCTTATCATTCTGAGTTACTCCAGAATCAACTGCGGAAGGACAGTCCATCAACCTCCACAAGGGCTTCCCTGTGCCAATAGCAAAAGCTAGACACTGAGGAGGAAAAAAGGGGTGGCCTCTGCCTATATAACTCCCCGAGCTTCTTAGGGCTGATAACAGGGGAAGGACTCTTGGAAGTCCCCTCCATCTTGGGTTGATTAGTCCCACAATTCTCATATCCACTTCTCAAACTGGATTCTGGTTGCTAATGTGCCCGCTCTATCTACTGCTTGAGGCCCCCCTCCAATCAAGGTTTCATCTTGGTGAAACCCCAAAATGGAAGTGAGGAGAACCTCATGACAGGACATGGAGAGCTGACAAGAGGAGCAGACACTGTGTACATCCTCTTTCCTGGGGTCAGAGGATTCCCTAAGAAATCACTTGGGGTCCTCATCGGGATTCCTGCGTAGTCTGAGATGCCTTCCTGTGATGACATGCCACTGCCTGCCCCAGACTAAGGCTTCCACTCCCTCAGACTTCAATGGCCAAGCAAATCAGCAGCAGTTCCAGCCACCCCCTCCCAGGGGCCTCCCAGGGCCAATATTCCTGCAAAGGCTCAGTGATTCACTGCTCTTCTGGGGAGTGGGGGGTGGGGTGGAGGGGCTGGGTGTGTGGGTCCCCACAAGACTCACTCAGGGAACTCTGCTTTTGGACCTGTAGGTCAGGGACCCTGAGCCCCGTGCACAAAAGCCGCCACCTCAATCAGACTGCCAAACAGGAAGCGTGTGGTAGCTCAGCCTGAACCTGCTTGTGTCTCCCGGGTTTGGGGTGGAGCTCTCACCAGGTGGGTGCCCTCCTTTCTGGGGCAGGGGATCCCCTCAGTCCTCATTTAGAGGTTCACCTGACACCTGACGGCACCTGGGGTTCCTCCTGTTGCTGACTGGAGTCCACACCTTAGATTCAAGCTCTCACAGCCTCGCTCTCTGCAGGCGCAAGTCAGGGGCTGTGACTTCCTGTGACCCCTGCCCTGGGGTCACCGGGGTCACCAGCAGGGGCGGGCACTGCACACTCTGCACTCAGTTTTGGAGCAGAGGTGGCTGTAGATCTTGTATGCAGTCCTCACATTGGGTTCTGCCAAGCCCCTGATGCCTCCTTCTGTTGAGCTGATGTCTTGACCCTCATTGCCAAGGTTGTCTTGCCCCTGAGAACCCTGAAGAGTAACTGAGGGCGTGTCTCAGCCAGACAGCCTTGACCGGGGCTTTTAGGGTGAAAAACAGCCACTAGCCCGTCTGCGTGTGATCCCCCTTTATTCTCTGTTGTTGTTCTGTGTTCCCATTCATGGAGTTCTCTTTTTTGGCCCATTTTTCATGACTTAAGGCCTCTTTGGAAATGTCTGATTCCAGCAAAACCTTGATGAATTTCCTTACTGCAGTCCTTGCAGTGCCTGGAATGAGTTATGTTCCAGCCTCAATGGAAAGTGGGGAAGTTGGAGCACAAGGCAGGCAGGGGCCAGGTCAGAGAAATGTGACAGCCATCTATTTCTGCTTTCACCAGTAAGACAGCCTCTTTCATACTTTATCTACTAAAAAGTGTGCTTTGTACATGGAGGGACTGAGATTAATGATTTTGAAAACCCCTGTTTTGTGAGGTTGTTCACATCCCTATATACAGAAATCATACGCAGATGATAAATATTATCTCTTTATTTGCATTTTTATGTGAAAAGTCTCTCAGTCGTGTCCGACTCTTTGCGACCCCATGGACTGTAGCCCACCAGGCTCCTCCATCTGTGGAATTTTCCAGGCAAGAGTACTGGAGTGGGTTGCCATTTCCTTCTCCAGGGGATCTTCCCGACCCGGGGATTGAACCCGGGTCTCCTGCATTGCGGGCAGACGCTTTTGCTTTATTTTTCTATTCTTATTGTTGTAGCTTTGTTTTCTAGTTCTCTTTAAAACAGTGGCTTAAATATTTTCTTGAATCTCCTCATCTACTTTGTTTTTGTATCAAGGGGAGCCTGCTTGTTAGAATGTGTGGAGTATTTTCAAATATTTTTGTGTAATTTGGAAAATCTTACGTAACATGCTGATTAGTTTTCCCTGATTATATGGTGCAAGTAGACTCTAGATCTGATGCGAACTATGTGGCTTTGACTTGGTATTTCAGATTGTGATTGCTGATTTCAATTTTATATTTATAATGGGCCTTCTCTGCACTTTATGTTTTGCTGAAAAATAGCCTTTCTCTTGGGTGTTCAAAGTTAAAGGCATGATCTTTATAATAAGTCATTTCACATATAAATTCTCTGCCATTTAGTATAGTACACAAAACAGTACTATGAACCCTATTTCCCTGACACTCATAATAACCATCATCAATAGTTATATGTATAAGTCTGATCAGATCAGTATTTTTTTGGCCAATATGTTTGTTTTTCTGGCAAGAGCACGCCCCAAATGGTAATATATTTCCATTGGGAGTTGTTGTTCAGTCACTAAGTCATGTTCAACTCTTTGCAACCCATGGACTGCATCACACCAGGCTTCCCTGTCCTTCACTATGTCCCAGAGTTTGAGCCATCTAACCATTTCATCCTCTGTTGACCTCTTCTCCTTTTGCCTTCAATCTTTCCCAGCATCAGGGTCTTTTCCAACAAGTTGGCTCTTTGCATCAGGTGGCCAAAGTTTTGGAGCTTCAGCTTCAGCATCAGTCCTTCCAATGAATATTCAGGGTTGATTTCCTTTAGGACTGACTTGTTTTATCCCCTTGTGGTCCAAGGAACTCTCAAGAGTCTTCTCCAGGACCACAATTTGAAGGCATCAATTCTTCAGCGTTCAGCCTTCTTTATGGTCCAATTCTCACATCTGTACATGACAATGGGGAAAATAATATTTTTCATTATACTGGCCTTTTGTTGGCAAAGTGATGTCTTTGCCTTTTAATACGCTATCTAGGTTTGTCATAGCTTTCCTTCCAAGGAGCAAGCATCTTTTAATTTCATGGCTGCAGTCACCATCCACAGTGATTTTGGAGCCCAAGAAGATAAAATCTGTCACTGTTTCCATTTTTTCCCCATCTATTTGTCATGAAGTGATGGGGCTGGATGCCATGATCTTAGTTTTCTGAATGTTGAGTTTCAAGCCAGCTTTTTCACTCTCCTCTTTCACACTCATCAAGAGGCTTTATAGTTTCTCTTCACTTTCTGCCATTAGAGTGGTAAAATCTGCATATCTGAGGTTGTTGATATTTCTCCCATCAGTCTTGATTCCAGCTGTGATTCATCCAGCCCAGCATTTCACATGATGTACTCTGCATATAAGTTAAATAAACAGGGTGACAATATACAGCCTTGACATACTCCTTTCCCAATTTTGAACCAGTCCATTGTTCCATGTAAGGTTCTAACTGTTGCTTCTTGACCTGCATACAGGTTTCTCAGGAGACAGGTAAGGTGGTCTGGTATTCCCATCTCTTTAAGAATTTTCCAGTTTGTTGTGATCCACACAGTCAAAGGCTTTAGCATAGTCAATGAAGCAGAAGTAGATGTTTTTCTGGAATTCCCTTGCTTTCTCTATGATCCAACGGATGTTGGCAATTTGATCTCTGGTTCCTCTGCCTTTTCTAAACCCAGCTTGTATATCTGGAAGTTCTTGGTTCATGTACTGCTGAAGCCTAGCTTGAAGGATTTTGAGCATAACCTTGCTAGCATGTGAAATGAGCACAACTGTATGGTAGTTTGAACATTCTTTGGCATTGCCCTTCTTTGGGATTGGAATGAAAACTGACCTTTTCCAGTTCTGTGGCCACTGCTGTTTTCCAAATTTGCTGACATATTGAGTGCAGCATTTTAACACCATCATTTTAGGATATGAAGTAGCTCAACTGGAATTCCATCACCTCCAGTAGCTTCGTTTGCAGTAATGCTTCCTAAGGTCTACTTGACTTCACACTCTAGGATGTCTAGCTTAGGTGAGTAATCACACCACTGTGGTTATCCTGGTCATTAAGACCTTTTTAATATAGTTCTTCTGTGTGTTCTTGCCACCTCTTCTTAATCTCTTCTGCTTTATTAGGTCCTTATTATTTCTGTCCTTTATTGTGCCCATCCTTGCATGAAATGTTCTCTTGATATCTCCAATTTTCTTGAAGAGATCTCTAGTCTTTCCCATTCTATTGCTTTTCCTCTACATCTTTGCATTTTTCATTGAAGAAGGCCTTTTTATCTCTCCTTGCTATTCTCTGGAACTCTGCATTCAGTTAGGTATATTTTTTGCTTTTTCCCTTGCTTTTTGCTTCTCATTTCCTCAGCTATTTGTAAAGCCTCCTCAGACAACCACTTTGCCTTCTTGCATTTCTTTTTCTTTGGGGTGGTTTTGGTCACTGCCTCCTGTACAATGTTATGAACCTCTGTCCATAGTTCTTCAGGCACTCTGTCTACCAGATCTAATCCTTTGAATCTATTTGTCACCTCTACTGTATAATCATAGGGGATTTGATTTAGGTCATACCTGAATGGCCTAGTGGTTTTCCCTAATTTCTTCCATTTAAGCCTGAGTTTTGCAATAAGGAGCTGATGATCTGAGTCATAGTCAGCTCCTGGTCTTATTTTTGCTGACTGTATAGAGCTTCTCCATTTTCGGCTGCAAAGAATATAATCAATCTGATTTCAGTATTGACCATTCTGGTGATGTCCATGTGTAGAGTTGTCTCTTGTGTTGTTGGAAGAGGGTGTTTGCTATGACCAGTGAGTTCTCTTGGCAAACTCTGTTAGCCTTTTCCCTGCTTCATTTTGTACTCCAAGGTCAAACTTGCCTGTTACTCCACGTATCTCTTGATTTCCTACATTTGCATTCCAATCTCCTCTAATGAAAAAGGATGTAATTTTTGGTTTTAGTTCTAGAAGGTCTTATAGGTCTTCATATATTGGTCAACTTCAGCTTCTTCAGCATCAGTGGTTGGGGCATAGACTTGGATTACTGTGATATTGAATGGTTTGCCTTGGAAACAAACCGAGATCATTCTGTTGTTTTTGAGATTGCACCCAAGTACTGCATTTCAGACTCTTTTGTTGACTATGAGGGCTACTCCATTTCTTCTAAGGGATTCTTGCCCATAGTAGTAGATATAATGGTCATCTGAATTAAGTTTGCCCTTTCCCATCCATTTTAGTTCACTGATTGCTAAGATGTTGATGTTCACTCTTGCCATCTCCTGCTTGACCACCTTCAATTTACCTTGATTTATGGACCTAACATTCCAGATTCCTATGCAGTATTGTTCTTTATAGCATCAGACTTTACTTTCACCACCAGACACATCCACAACTGAGTGTCATTTCCACTTTGGCCTAGCCACTTCATTCTTTCTGGAAGCTATTAGTAATTGCCCTCCACTCTTCCCCAGTAGCATACTGGACACCTTCTGACCTGGGGGCTCATCTTCTGGTGTCATATCTTTTTGCCTTTTCACACTGCTCATGTTCATGGGGTTCTTCGTGCAAGAATACTAGAGTGGTCTGCCATTTCCTCTAGGAGTTATATACTGTCTGTGTCTTCTTCTTTTGCAGTCTTCACACTCTGATAATTATGACCATTCTCCATTCTCTACTATGGGCTACAGAATGGTAATATTCTCATTCTATCAATATCATATCTTTAAATCATTAAGAAAAGTTTTCTATAGGCCAATACCTTTCCTTGTGGCCACTTTTTGCTGAGGTATTGTTATAAAATACTTTTAGTTTTCTCTTAAAAGGCTTTAATATCTGCACCTATATTTTATACACTATTTTAAACTATTACCACTTCTTTCTGTTTCTTTTGTGATTGAGAACACTTATAAAACTATTGGTCATATAGATCTTATATAACAGAAGGAACAAATAAAATCTGGTATGTTCTATCAAGAAGTGGTCTGGCAGCAATGGTCACTGAGTGCATCAAGTCTGGAGGAGAAAGAATGAGAAGTCTGGGAATATCTATCAGGTCAGTAATAGAAGTACATGAGATGATATGAGCTGGACAGAAGAAGAAATGCCAGCTCTCCTTCCCCATGTTCCACATGCAGTTTTTTTCTTTTGGGGCCTCCACTTTCAAAATGTGACTTTCAACTGGGACTTGGTGTTGCATTGGGAGAATGTTATCTAAGCCAATTAGCTGTTCATTTCACCTTGCACTACATCATCACTCGTGCTGACTTGCATTGCTCTGCACCTCCTGAAATTATATTCTCTGGACTATATTGTTCCAGACAAGAGTCACCAGGGAATAGCTTGTTGATTACAGACACACTCAGAACCAAGAGGTCATTATTGACCTAGATGCAGTACCATGCCAGAGTGTCCAGATGTGATGGGAATAGAATCCCATTTATTCTTCCAGTGCTCCTTAATCAACTCAGATGTGGGCTTTGTGATGATGAGTCTATGGTGCTCAACTGAAATGCCAAACATTAGTTATGCTTGGAAAGAACTTAAAGAGCAACTGGGTGAGGATATTGATTCCAAAGTGAAGGGAATGGTCTTTCTCAAAGGAAAGCAGGTGTTTGCTTTGATATCCCTACTGCATCAGTAAAAGTAGTACAGGGAAAATGGCATGATTCACTGACAAGCGCTGGCAGCTTTCTGTGGCCACGGAGCAACCAGAGCTGGAAGGTCCACGGGAAGGGTATCGCAACTTCCGAGGACAGCGGGAAGGCAGTCGAGGCTTCAGGGGACAGTGTGAGGGCAACCAGGGTGTCAGGGGACAGTGGGAAAGAAGTAGAAGCTTCAGAGGACAGCGATCGGGAGGTGGCAACAAAAGTAACAGATTCTAAAACAAAGGCCAGAAGTGGCATTTTAATACAGCATTCAGACAGGAATTTGAAGTAGAGGATTTATTTGGCAAAAACAGAACTATGTTCAGCAACATGGAACTGAACATTATTTTTCATACAAAGTTAAAAGCACATTGTATTTCCTTCCTGACCACTTGCCCAGTCCCCATCTCTTCGAGAGAGAAAAGCTTCATCTAAATTATTTCATCTGATTGATGACTGTCATTTATAACTTTATTGCTACTTCCATCTTGGGTATTCCTTTGGAAAAGGTGTATGGATTCATTACATATTCTAATGTATTGTCTATAGATTATAAGATAAAGTCAAGCATGTATCTGCTGATACTTTTTAAGTTGACCTGTCTTTATACTTAGAAATGTCTCTTAATAGTAGGCTTCCCTGGTGGCTCAGATGGTAAAGAATCTGCCTGCAATGCAGGAGACCTGGGTTCAATCTGGGTTGGGAAGATCCCCTGGAGAAAGAAATGGCAACCCACTCCAGTATTCTTGCCTGGAGAATTACATGGACAGAGGTCCATGTGGTCGCAAAGAGTCAGACATGATTGAGTTTGCACACACATGCCTCTTAACTCCTTTTTAAAAATTGTCCCTCTTGTTTAACCTGCTATCTCACCTTTTACAACATCTACACCCAAAAAATCTGAGCAACTCAAGCAATGGCACAGTGTCTCCCAAAGAGCAGACACTGAATGTTTTAGAGATAAATTAACCAATGAACTTGATATCTAATTATTAAGATTTAATTTCTCCAAAATTCTTTATAACTAAATACAAATAGATATCTTTGGTTTTACGAAATGACATTAAAAAGCATTAGGAAATTTAAGAATTGACCAGTATTTATTTATATCAATTTCTTGGGGGAAATGACTTTACTACTGAGTTCTTTCAGATTTCCTAAGAAACCTGGATTGCAGTACCAGGTTATCCTGTTCTAGACTGCAAATATTGTTTTATAGAGCCACAAAACTCCTACTCAATCATGACAGAAAGCATAAACATGTAACCAAAATCATACATAAATATAGATTCTAAAGGGCTATTTAAACCTTGTGTAAAAAGAACAGCACTGGAAAAATAAATGAAAGAAGAAAGTAAGGCTATAAGGGAAGTAGGGATCAAGAGATGAGAAAAGGAAGAAAAAGAGGTGTTGGTCCTTTAATGGACTGGAACCTGGTGGTCTGGAGTCAATGATAAGAAAGTAAGAGAGAGAAAGAGGCTGATATCCCCTGGTTTACACGGAAAACCAATAGAGTCCTATTCTTAGGGCTCGCGCTACTGCACGTAGGCACCAGGCGCCTTCTCAAGAGGGTCTTAGAAGCCCAGGCAAGAAAGTGAGCTCAGCGGGCCTCCGCGCTCCAAGGAATTAGCCAGAAATAGAGAGAGAGAGAGAGAAAGACAGAAAGAATAGAAAGAAAGAAAGACACGGGGACCCAAGCTCTGATGGAGCAAAGGTGTTTTAATCAACAAGGTGTGGGCATATATAAGGTAGTTATTCTCAGCAAAGATAAAGATTAAAATTCCAGATTTACAAAACATAACGCGATCCCTATCAAAGAGAGAGTTGCAAGCAATCACCTTTTACCGTATGGTTCATAAAAAGGAAGAGGGTACTTATCACCGTAATGAGAAATGCCTGGATTCCTCAGCCCCGGGAAAGGCGAACCTCTCCTCAGGAATTAATAAGAGCCAGAGGGCTCCTGACAGATCCAAAACAGCACACAGGAAGCCTCTTGCTAAATGCTTCCTGACAAAGAGGAAGTGTGGAAAAGAAAGGAAGGAGGGAGGGAGGAAAAACTCCAAGTTACCACATAAATCAAGAATACAAAGATGATGTAAAAATTTCCCTCCAGCCCTTACTGGACCTCAGCTGCTTAGAACAGTGACTTTAGTATTTAAAAACCAAATGAAACATCTGTGTCAGGAGAAGCTGTTGAACTTGGCCCTATAATGTACACTTGCTATGGCAGTAGGGCCATCCCTAGCTGCAATTTTGGCTTGGGATATCCATCCCTCATTGCTTAGAGCCTCTTTATAGCAGGAAGGGAGGGCAAAGAGAACAATAACACGGGCCCTCTTAAAAAATCCCAAGACTTTAATTATGATGATTTCAGCATGGGCTGTTGGAATCCACATGTATTCATAGCATGTAGATCACTGCTGAGAATCTTCTAAAACATTAGATGTTTTCTTCGATCATGTCTCTGTTGATTAGATTCATGGGCTCTTAGTAGAAAAAGTGATTCCTCTCAGCATATACCCTCATTACATTAATCTCTTCTCATATTTCCTCCTCAGTGGCCCAGCTGTCCTTCCTGAAGATCATGACAAGGATAGTAAACAAGCGGCCAACCTTGAGCATGTCCTTGTCACTACTCAGTTTCCCAGCAAAGGTGAGGTCCATTTTGCTAATAAGGGCATAGAAGGGCTCCATGGAGTCAACTTTCTCCAAATCACTGAAAACACCCAGCTCCATCTACTCAAAAGCTACCCTGATTTCAGGGAAGTGGTCTTGTTGTTCACATTCATTAGCATGTGAGTCTTTGTGCTCTTTCATTTTATTAAGATCAACAGGGACTTCCCTGGTGATCCAGTGGCTAAGACTCCACACTCCCAATGCAGGGGCCCAGGTTCAATCCCTGGTCAGGGAACTAGATCCCACATGCTGCAACTAAGAGTTTGCATGCTGCAACTAAAGATCCTGCATGCCACAACTAAGACCTGGTGCAGCCAAATAAATAAAATGAGCAACAGAAATGACACCCAGAAAGTAACCTTGTTACGTACAGGATCTGCACAAAGTACTTACTGTCAGGCAGGGCTTATGAGGTGCTTGAATTTTCCTTCAGTTCAGTTCAGTTCAGTTGCTCAGTCGTGTCCAACTCTTTGCGACCCCATGAACTGCAGCACGCCAGGCCTCCCTGTCCATCACCAACTCCCAGAGTCCACCCAAACCCATGTCCATTGAGTTGGTGATGCCATCCAACCATCTCATCCTCTGTCGTCCCCTTCTCCTCCTGCCCTCAATCTTTCCCAACATCAGGGTCTTTTCCAATGAGTCAGCTCTTTGCATCATGTGGCCAAAGTATTGGAGTTTCAGTTTCAGCATCAGTCCTTCCAATGAACACCCAGGCCTGATCTCCTTTAGGATGGACTGGTTGGATCTCCTTGCAGTCCAAGGGACTCAAGAGTCTTCTCCAACACCACAGTTCAAAAGCATCAATTCTTCTGTGCTCATTTTTTTTTAATAGACCAACTCTCACATCCATACATGACTACTGGAAAAACCATAGCCTTGACTAGACAAACCTTTGTTAGCAAAGTAATGTCTCTGCTTTTTAATATGCTGTCTGGGTTGGTCATAACTTTCCTTCCAAGGAATAAGCGTCTTTTAATTTCATGGCTGCAATCACCATCTGCAGTGATTTTAGAGCCCAGAAAAATAAAGTCAGCCACTGTTTCCACTGTTTCCCCATCTATTTGCCATGAAGTGATGGGACTGGATGCCATGATCTTAGTTTTCTGAATATTGAGCTTTAAGCCAACTTTTTCACTCTCTCTTTCACTTTCATCAAGAGGCTCTTTAGTTCTTCTTCACTTTCTGCCATAAGGGTGCTATCATCTGCATATCTGAGGTTATTGATATTTCTCCCGGCAATCTTGATTCCAGTTTGTGCTTCCTCCAGCCCAGCATTTCTCATGATGTACTCTGCATATAAGTTAAATAAGTAGGGTGACAATATACAGCCTTGACGTACTCCTTTTCCTATTTGGAACCAGTCTGTTGTTCCATGTCCAGTTCTAACTGTTGCTTCCTGACCTGCATACAGATTTCTCCAGGAGGCAGGTCAGGTGGTCTGGTATTCCCATCTCTTTCAGAATTTTCCACAATTTCATTTATTGCTTTCTGTTTAGGATGCAGCTGCAGCAGTAGTAATGGTAGATGGGGACATTCGGAGAACTCTGGAGAGTCCTAAGTGCCCCCTGCACTGGAAGCATGGAGCCTTAACCACTGGACTACCAGGAAAGTCCCTCTCTTTATAATTAAGTCCATTCTTTATAATTAACTAAAATAATAATAGACCAGTTCTCACCCACCAAAGAGGCTTCATGTGGTTATTATACACCCTGTAATCATACTGCCTCAAGCAAGTCAAGTTTTTATGCTTTATTGAAATGACCCTATTGATGGTTGATGGCAGCTGTGGTTTCAGGAGCCACCTCAGATTCCTGCAGTGAAGCATCAGAAATCCATTGAACCAAGTCACACTTAGAATAACTAAGGGGGAATTTTAAAATGTTTCCTCTAATCTATCTAGTCATCTTCCTCCTACTGTAGATTATAGACTCATCACAACTGCATTGCATGTACACTCCCTCCAACATGAAAAGTTCTCACACTTGACTTCAATCCATAAAATAAAACGTATGCTAGACTTAGTCAAGTTTAAAACATTTTTTGCTCTATGAATAGCACTGATAAGAAAAAAAAATTACAATGTGAAGACTGGGAAAAATATTTGCAAATCTGATATCTGAAAAAAAAGGCTTCTTCCCTAAATAAGAAGAACTCTCTAAACTCAACAGTAATAGAGCTCAATTAGAAAACTGGCACAAAACTTGAACACATGCTTACCAAAGAGGACTACTGATGCCAAATAGGGAGATGAGACTACTTTAAACATCATTACACTTTAAGAAAATGTAAATTTAATGCTATGAGATGCCACTACATATCGATTAGAATAGCTTAAAAAAAAAGTACTAAAAATACCAAGTCCTGAGTGAGGATGTGGAGCTATCAGATCTCTCACACATTGCTTTGGGAATGCAAAATGAGCCAGGTTCTCTGGGAAACCATTTAGATGGTTCTAATAAAACTAACTTATTACTTAACTTTGAAAAGGCCCCTTTGGCATATTTTCATAGAGAAATGAAAACTTCTACTCACACACACAAAAACAGCATCTGAATGTTTATAGAAACTTGATTTCCAATGGCCAAAAGTAGAAGCAAATAAACTTCCCACTTGAGGAACTGATAGGACTGTGATTCATATACCACAATACAAAAGAAGGGGACAAGTATATATGTTATAATGGGACTCAATCTCGAGAAATAATGCTGAATCAAAGGAGCCAAACTTAAAGGTCAACTTTATCTACTCTATAATTTCATTCACATAAAATTCTCAAAAGGCTAAAATTATATTGGTATATGTGTTTATGTGTTTTCCACAGTCTTTCATATTCTAATTTTAATTTTTAACGTGTTTTGGAATGCTGGTTTATTCTTTCATGATATCTGTGTGCTGCAATAATTTAGATTTTACTGATGACTTCTACAACTTATACCATGCTGAAGATGGAGTAACTAGGACAGGATTTACCCACTCATCTGAAAACGACTGAAAAAGTAGGCAAAATATAAGACAACATTATTCAATATATTGGACATCAGCCCATGAAAAACAGGGGTCACTGAGAAATGGGAAAGAATGGATCTGAGCCTGTAATTGCCCCAGCTTGCTTCCTAGAGCTCGAGTGGAGCCTGTGGTATCTCTAAGTTGATAAGATAAAGCTGGGAGTCAGGAGAGGCCAATGCAGCTAGAGTTCCTAACAGAGAGTACCAGAGAGGAGAAAACTGCACACAGAGAGAACTGCGGTGTCCACCCAGGGCAGGGGTGTCCACCCAGGGCAGGGAGCACTTCTTGTCAGAGTGATAAACCATTATCATTTGTAGGGCATCAGGGAGAGAACTCAGAAGTGAAGTGAGGTAAGCCATGGTTCATGCTGTTCTAGTCCCAACTGATGAAGCTTGAAACCAAGAACTGACAAGATTTTGTTTCTAAGTAACTTAATATTTCTAAGTAACTTAATACAAAACAGGGCTTGAGAATACTAATATAATGGAGGAAAAAAACAAACTGTGCATTGGTTCTGCACAAGTGTGAGCAAGGCAAAAATCATAATATCACGATGTCTGGCGTCCAATCACATATCACCAGGTATGCAAAGAAGTGGGGATATATAGCCAATAATTAGGGAAAAAAATCAAGCAAACAAAACTGACCTGGAAATGATACAGGTGATAAAATGCATAGTCAAGGACAATGAAAGTTTTTATAAATAGATGTCATATAACATAAAATTAAATGGGTTGGAGATATAGAAAATATGAGAAGATTCAAAGTGAGCGTGAAGGGGGCTTACCTAGTGGCTCAGTGGTAAAGAATCTGCCTGCCAATGCAGAAGACACAGGTTCAATCCCTGATCCAGGAAGATCCCACATGCCAAGGAGCAACTAAGTCCGTGTGCACAACTACTGAGCCTGTGCTCTAGAGCCCGGTAGCTGCAGCTAGTCGAGCCTGCATGCTTTACAGCCTATTGCTCCACAACAAGAGAAGCCACCGCAATGAGAAGCCCATGCACTGCAACGAGAGAGTAGCCCCTGCTCTCTGCAACTGGAGAACGCCTGCACACAGCAACAAAGACCCAGCACAGCCAAGACCAAATTATTTAAATAATTAAAAAGAGAATGGATGTGAAGGGACTTCCCTGGTGGTCCAGTGGCTAAAACTCTGTGCTCCCAATGCAGGGGGCCCAGGTTGGATCCCTGGTCAGGGAACTAGATCCCACAGCCACAATTAAAAAGTTCCCACAAGCCAAGACCCAGATCTGGTGAAGCCAAATAAATAAAGAAATAATTTTTAAAAAATAGAAGAAGTAAAACTACTTGAGGTAAAAGTACACATTGGTTTGGATATTGAAAAGATAAAAAGGATCAGTGAACCCATGTATGTAAAAAATAGCACCACATATTTTTAGGGTATATCTATGTATGAAAAAATGATTACCTACAATCAAATTTAAATTAATATATTTCAGATGTTAAATGTGTTCACCTTTGAGGAAGGAGCAGAATTTTTGAATAGCAAATGGAGACAACTGTTAGAATTTCTTGCAACAAGAATATATGTACAGTTGCCTTAGTAATGAAAATTTTAAATGAGCCTAACACTAGGAGGAGTAGCTGTGTTTTAGCCAGAAAAAAAAAAAGTGACTGCTAAATGATAACATAGACAAAGTTTGAAATACAAAGAGCTTACAATAAAAGTTTCCAATATAATAAAAGTGTATTCCTCCATGTGGGTTGGTAGACATTCTGCACTAAGAGTGAAAAGCGGTGACTAATTGGGTGGATGTGAATGAGCAGGTTACCACTGTGGGTAATTGGGGCTTATGCCCACTGTGGATCTCTGCAATAAAATTCACCTCAGAGTTATTCCAACCAAAGGGCAAGGAAGATACGCTAATTTTTCACCAATTTCCATCCATCACTGGTTGCGGACTTGGCCTGCAGGTTTTAACTGCTACTTCTGGCCTAAGGCATTTGAAGGCTGAGCACCCTCCTGTGAACAGAGAAAGCCCTCAAGGACAAAGGAGTAGTTTTTCATGAAGCTACTGACCCACAGGGAAGATTTAAACGTGAAGGGACATGGCACGGCATGGATGCTATCTGCTACAGAGCAGTACTGGAAAGAACTTTGAGAAAACACGTCCCTAAAAGAGAATGATGGTATGGTGGCTGGCACGACGTGGCCAGGGAAATTTCCAAGCTTCTAAGGATGATAATAGTTTCTATCTTTGCTATTTTACATCTAAGGGAATGTGGCTATTGACTGACGAATCTCTTAACCTAGAAGTGGCTTCTGATTTATAATATATAACACACCTACTTATGTTTATTATATGACTCAATGAAATTATTTTAAAAAGAAGCATTATTTTATCAATACATCTTCAAAAACAGAAACATCTTTTCCATAAACTTCACTATTATGACAGATTTCTTTATGGACTCTTAAGGGAGGTGACTGTCACTGTGGCTCTTTGCTCATGAACATTTCATGAGTTCAAAAATATACACTTAAGAATGTCCTTGGATTTCACTTTCATACTCCATATCATTAGGAAATGAATATTTTAGGGAAAAGGAAACAATGCTTTTGAGAGAAAGTTTCTACCTGAACTTGCACATTTTTATTTCTGTGTACTGTGAAGAAGCTACTGATGCTTTGACTTTGATAACATTAATAATTATTGTTGAGTTGCTTAAATTTCCTACTCGAAACATTTCATTTTATGTAAATTTCCTATTCTAAAGTTTTTTAAAATTTCAATCTGTTCATGCATGAGAAAAATCAGGCATTTTTTCCCTGGATTTCTGCTAATAAAACAACACATTTTGACCAAACAGTTCTTTCTCCTGGTTTCCTCTAATGAGATTGTCACAACCCAAATACTTCTCTGAGAATGAAAATAATCAATGAACAAAGATGATAAAATGTGCCTGGAGTCCTTTTTTGCCAAGAGAAAATTATATTCTAAAATTATATTTGTATTTGAGTAGGATGGAATAAAACTAGCAATATTCTGACAGTCTTTGAGAGTAAGTGTGTTTGCCTAACAGACCATCTGAGAGTCTTGGGGCTTTAATTAGACACTATATGGATTTCAACTGTGACCCACTGCCAATATGTTTTAATAGATAATATAAAATTATAATATGGAATAAGTATGTAAAGCAGCACATAACATATAATATGTGCTACATAATGTATAATTAATGTGATAATGCAATTAATCTGTAATAAAATATAGTATGTACATAAAACATAACCACATTCAAACTCTCTGTTTTACAATGGATTTAAAGCAGTTAATATTCTTGCAGGAATGACTGATTTTACTGACACACAAATTTCAGTGCATTTGATAAATGTATCTTTAAAATTTGATATGTATATGTTTTTGACAGTAGTGAATTAAAATCATATCCATTTAGTTTCATTAACATGATACCTGTCTGATAGATAAGCTTTTTCTTATTTTCTGGAGAATTTCCTTACATGGAATTAGACCTTAGGACACTTTTTCTCATTTGTTATTTATTGATTACTTATATATATTGGCAATAAATGGAAAGAAAACCGTAATACAAAAATTTATATTATGCTTTTACACTGTATCCTACCCTTCGGGTTGAGGAGGTTCTTATAACTGTGCTCTGATTTCATTAAGATTAGAAAAATGGAAACCTTCAGACAAAAGTGACATTGCTTGAAAAGAAAAGACCAGCACAGATAAGCGAAACAAAGGATAGCCGGCCTAACCAGCTCCAGGACCTTGAAGAAACAGGGAAACTCTCCATGGATAAATAGCAGGGCAACAAGAAAGTCTTCAGTAGAGGAAGATAATTTTTTATAGTTATGTTGTCCAGCTGTTAAACCTTCTACCCATTTTAGCAATGTACCCTGCTTCCCTTGGCTACTCCCATGTTCTTTAAAGGAAAGGGATCCTTATTCAGTAATCTGAGACATGCAGGTCGTCATTTGTAGATTTAGACTTGAAGAAAACTGGAAAGTGCATAAAGCATTTTTTATGACAAAACTTATCTGTTTCATTCTCTATTATACAAGACAACATATTTCAACTCAGTAGCTTAGCTGGGCTTAACAAATATGTGTGTTTCAGGAGTGCTTCAGGATGGTGAATAACAGTTACTTAAGTGGAGGAGGCTTATTGGCTTCTTGCCATAAATTCTTTGACAGTTTCCTTGCTTGGTGTGGAATTAAGATTATACAAGATACAAAAAACAAAAACAAACAAACAAAAAAACCCCAAACTATCAAGGAGGAAGCAACTTCATTTGAGTATCTCTGGATACATACTGAATATAAATTATGTATTAGTTAAGATTTATTTGCAGGAAAGAATACATACACTCATGTCGGCAGAGATTGGATATCCTGTGAGTGGTCTAGAAGTGAGATTTGAAAACAGAGTTTCTCCTTAAAAAAAAATAATAGCACATTTTAATAAAAATAGATCATTGAATTGTTCTTGTCTCCTGCTCTCAGGTGGATTAAACTAGTATTTTAAAGTATTTATGTGCTATTTTCAAAAATATAGTTTCCATAGATATGAGGGAAAATAAGAGTCTGGAGTGGAGGAAAAGTAAAATCTCCTAAGGTATTGTGGTTAGTAAAATATGATAGTGGTAGGCTGGGAGATCAATGCCAAAGTCACTGGGAAATTGTAGAAAAGGTTTATCTTATAGGTATGGGAGGATCTCCTGGGGCCATAGTCCAATTTGAAAACTGTATAACAAAGACCAGATTAGGGCAAAGAAATTTCTGAATGTAGTCCTAAAATGCTGAAAATCAGCTATTCATTCATTTATTTATCCATTCAACTAATGTTGGTGAGCCCTTATACATGTCAGAGTCTGTGTTTGGCATGAGACATGCCAAAATGGACCATGGGGACAAATGGTGGGAGTCAGAAATTTTGTCTGAGAAAATTCAAGTTGCCAAGATTTTGCTGCACAGATGAGAGATTTAAAACTTTAGACATATTGAACTTTGAGCACTCTCAAGAAACTCAGCTATATAATTATGATAGGTTAATCCAGGGGCAATAAAGGTAGGAAATGATTCTTGATATCATAAGAAGAAATATTCTCTCCAGGGAAAGATGGAACTAAGGATTGAAGAGGGCAAACTGAGACATGTGCATACTGAAATTAAGAAAAATATGAAGAAACTCAAAAGTTACTATGAAAAGAAAAGATCATATTTGTCAAGGAAGGAAATTTTATTTGGAGTTTTCAAAAACCTCTCTTAGCATACCTGCTTAATAAAATTTTCTATTTTTCCTCTTTGACAGAAAAATGTTTTATCTTATGTGACTACAATCAACTGTATGCTTATTTTTAAACACAGGTCAATATCACTGCATGGTGAATTTCATGACACTGTAAATTTTTTCTTTAAAATGAAACATACACACTGAAGCAAGATTTGTATATGGCAGTCAAGTTCAGTATCACCTTCTAGCTGGATGAAACTGCATATAACCAAATACACTCACAAATTTTGGTTAAAGGTAAAATGTTTAATTATGAGTAACTATGTGCAAAAACCAACATACTTAAAATAACATTCTTCAGTACACATGCCATTTTGCTCTATGAAAGCAGGTAAAAATTATTTTCAAATTAACATATCATTAATCTTGACCTTATGTGAGAACAAAGTAATTTATTTCAAAGACTTTAAACCTAATATGTAAAACTTAATAAAGTTACAAGTAATATAATTTTTCTCATTTTAAATTTGGGTCAAGTTTATAATGTAAAAAGACAGCAAAGAGAATATTAGCTTCATAAAAGCTAACAGGCCCCTTCATTGGTCACCAGCCTTGTCGTGGAGAAGGGGCTTGTGTAACTCAATGAAGCTATAAGCCATGCCATGCAGGGCCACCCAAGACAGACGGGTCACAGTGGAGAGTTCTGACAAAACGTGGTCCACTGGAGGAGGGAATGGCAAATCACTCCAGTATTCTTGCTGCAAGAACCTCATAAACAGTATGAAAAGGCAAAAAAGATGTGGCATCTTTTTTTCCAGCCCCCAGGTTGGAAGGTGTCCAATATGCTACTGGGGAAGAGCAGAGGGCAATTACTAATAGCTCCAGAAAGAATGAAAAGGCTGAGCCAAAGCAGAAATGATGCTCAGTTGTGGATGTGTCTGGTGGTGAAAGTAAAGTCCAATGCTATAAAGAAAAGTATGCACAGGAATTTGGAATGTTAGGTCCATGAATCAAAGTAAACTGGATGTGGTCAGGCAGGAGATGGCAAGAGTGAACATGAACATCTTAAGAATCAGTGAACTAAAATGGAAGGGAATGGGCAAATTTAATTCAGATGACCATTATATTTACTACTGTGGGCAAGAATCCCTTAGAAGAAACAGAGTAGCCCTCATAGTCAACAAGAGAGTCCGAAATGCAGTTCTTGGGTGCAATCGCTAAAACAACAAAATGAGCAAGGTAAACCATTCAATATTACAGTAATCCAAGTATATGCCCCAACTACTGACACCAAAGAAGTTGAAGTTGACCAGTTCTATGAAGACCTACAAGAACTTCTAGAACACCAAAAAATGACATCCTTTTTGGTGTCATTTCTTTGAAGATGATTCAAAGAAATGGAAAGACATCCCATGCTCTTGAATTGGAAGAATTAATATTGTTAAAATAGCCATACTACCCAAAGTAATCTACAGATTTAACACAATCCCTATAAAATTACCTGTGGCGTTTTTCACAGAATTAGAATAAATAATCCTAAAATTTATGTGGAACCACAAAATACCCAGAATTAACAAAACAATCTTGAGGAAAAAGAATAAAGCTGGAGGCATAATCATCCCAGATGAAAAGATGAAGACTCTAATTCAAAAAGATACAAGTACCTCAATGTACACAGCAGTGCTATTTACAATAGTCATGACATAGAAGCAACCTATGTTTCCATCAGCAGATATGATGTGGTCTATATATATATATACAATGGACTAGTAGTCAGCCATAAAAAGAATGAAATAGTGCTATTTGCAGCAACATGGACGGACACAGAGATTTATCATACTAGGTGAATGAAATGATACTGAGAAAGACAAATATATGATATCATTTATCAAAGTGAAAGTTGCTCAGTTGTGTCTGACTCTGTGACCCCATGGACTATACAGTCCATGGAATTCTCCAGGCCAGAATACTGGAGTGGGTAGCCTTTCCCTTCTCCAGGGGATCTTTCCAACCCAGGGATCAAACCCAGGTCTCCCGCATTGCAGATGGATTCTTTACCAGCTGAGCCACAAGGGAAGCCCAAGAATACTGGTGTGGGTAGCCTATCCCTTCTCCAGTGGATCTTCCCAACCCAGGAATCAAACTGGGGTCTCCTGAATTGCAGGTGGATTCTTTACCAATTGAGCTATCAGGGAAGACACAGTATCATTTATGTGGCATCTAAAAAATAAAATGAATGTACTTATTTACAATCAGAAATAGACTCAAAGATACAGAAAACAAATTTATGGTTACCAAAGGGAATAAGGGGAGAGGAATAAATTAGGAGTATGGACTTAATAGATAAACACCAGTATATGTGAAACAGATAAAAAATATTTACTCTATAGCATAGGTAACTATATGACTATATTTAATATTTTATAATAATCTATAGTAGAAAAGAATCTAAAAAACTGTATATAAAACTGAATCACTGTGCTATATACCTGAAATTAACACAATATTGTAAATCAACTATATTTCAATAATTTTTTTTTTCCTAAAAAGCAAAACTCAATGTTCATTAAGGGACTCCAAGGAAACTTTTGTCTCTTCCACTTGGTTTTTTGCCTCAGAAGATTTTTCACTTAGTAAATAGCAAAATGTATTTTTTAAATTTCAAATAAATATGTTATCCAATATTTTAATTAAAAATAAAATTAAATGAAGGAATATTTTAAAAGCAGAAAATAATTAACCTATATTTCAGTTTTCATTTTAATAATCAAATGAGAGTTGTGCAATTTAACTACTTGTAATGAGCAACATGTCTTTTAAAATTGGCATGATTATTTTTAGACAAAATATAATTAATGAACCTCAGTATTTTATTGTATATAAGGCAGCAAGGTCAGCTACTAGAAGAAACATAACAAGGCCTTGTAAACTGTGGAACATTATTGAATTAGGAATGTTCTGGTCCACTGGAGAAGGGAATGGCAAACCACCTCAGTATTCTTGCCTTGAGAACCCCATGAGCAGTGTGAAAAGGCAAAAATATAGGACACTGAAAGATGAACTCCCCAGGTCGGTAGGTGCCCAATATGCTACTGGAGATCAGTGGAGAAATAACTCCAGAAAGAATGAAGAGACAAGCCAAAGCAAAAACAAACACACAGTTGTGGGTGTGACTGGTGATAGAAGCAAGGTCCTGATGCTGTAAAGAACAATATTGCATAGGAACCTGGAATGTTAGGTCCATGAATCAAGGCAAACTGGAAGTGGTCAAACAGGAGATGGCAAGAGTGAACGTCGACATTTTAGGAATCAGCAAACTAAAATGGACTGGAATGGGTGAATTTAACTCAGATGACCATTATATCTACTACTGTGGGCAAGAATCCCTTAGAAGAAATGGAGTAGCCATCACAGTCAACAAGAGAGTCCAAAATGCAGTACTTGGATGCAATCTCAAAAATGACAGAATGATCTCTGTTTGTTTCCAAGGCAAACCATTCCATATCACAGTAATCCAAGTCTATGCCCTGACCAGTAATGCTGAAGCTGAAGTTGAATGGTTTTATGAAGACCTACAAGACCTTCTAGAACTAACACCCCAAAAATACGTCCTTTTCATCATAAGGGACTGGAATGCAAAAGTAGGAAGTCAAGAAACACCTGGAGTAACAGGCAAATTTGGCCTTTGGAGTACAGAATGAAGCAGGGCAAAGGCTAATAGAGTTCTGCCAAGAGAACGCGCTGGTCATAGCAAACACCTTCTTCCAACAACACAAGAGAAGACTCTACACATGGACATCACCAGATGGCCAACAATGAAATCAGACTGATTATATTCTTTGCAACCAAAGATGGAGAAGCTGTATACAGTCAGCAAAAACAAGACTGGGAGCTGACTGTGGCTCAGATCATGAACTCCTTATTGCCAAATTCAGACTTAAATTGAAGAAACCTAAATCAAATCCCTTACGATTATACAGTGGAAGGGAGAAATAGATTCAGGGGATTAGATCTAATGGACAGAGATCCTGAAGAACTATGGACAGAGGTTCATGACATTGTGCAGGAGACAGGGATCAAGAGCATTCCCAAGAAAAGAAATGCAAAAAAGCAAAATGGCTGTCTGAGGAGGCCTTAAAATAGCTGTGAAAAAAAGAGAAGCAAAAAGCAAAGGAGAAAAGGAAAGATATACCCATTTGAATGCAGAGTTCCAAAGAATAGCAAGGAGAGATAAGAAAGCCTTCCTCAGTGATCAGTGCAAAGAAATAGAGGAAAACAATAGAATATGAAAGACTAGAGATCTCTTCAAGAAAATTAGAGTTACCAAGGGAGGATTTCATGCAAAGATGGGCTCAATAAAGGACAGAAATGGTATGGACCTAACAGAAGCAGAAGATATTAAGAAGAGGTG
Source organism: Odocoileus virginianus (assembly GCF_023699985.2). Classification (NCBI taxonomy): domain Eukaryota; kingdom Metazoa; phylum Chordata; class Mammalia; order Artiodactyla; family Cervidae; genus Odocoileus; species Odocoileus virginianus. Next base: position 1,367,926 of record NW_027224272.1, read on the forward strand.
GCAAGAATACACAGAAGAACTATACAAAAAAGATCTTCACAACCCAGATAATCATGATGGTGTGATCACTCACCTAGAGCCAGACATCCTGGAATGTGAAGTCAAGTGGGCCTTAGGAAGCATCACTACGAACAAAGCTAGTGGAGGTGATGGAATTCCAGTTGAGCTATTTCAATCTAAAAGATGATGCTGCAAAAGTGCTGCACTCAATATGCCAGCAAATTTGGAAAACTCAGCAGTGGCCACAGGACTGGAAAAGGTCAGTTTTCATTCCAATCCCAAAGAAAGGCAGTGCCAAAGAATGTTCAAACTACCGCACAATTGCACTCATCTCACACACTAGTAAAGTAATGCTCAAAATTCTCCAAGCTAGGCTTCGATAGACGTGAGCCATGAACTTCTCAAGCTGGATTCAGAAAAGGCAGAGGACCTAGAGATCAAATTGCCAACATTGGTTGGATCTTCAAAAAAGCAAGAGAGTTCCAGAAAAACATCTATTTCTGCTTTATTGACTATGCCAAAGCCTTTGACTGTGTGGATCACCACAAACTGTGGAAAATTCTTAAAGAGATGGGAATACCAGACCACTTGACCTGCCTCTTGAGAACTCTGTATGCAGGTCAGGAAGCAACAGTTAGAACTGGACGTGGAACAACAGACTGGTTCCAAATTGGGAAAGGAGTGTGTCAAAACTGTATATTGTCACCCTGCTTATTTAACTTATATGCAGAGTACATCATGAGAAATGCTGGGCTGGATGAAGCACAAGCTGGAATCAAGATGGCCAAGAGAAATTTCAAGAACCTTAGATGTGCAGATAATACCACCCTTATGGCAGAAAGCAAAGAACTAAAGAGCCTCTTGATGAAAGTGAAAGAGGAGAGTGAAAAAGTTGGCTTAAACTCAACATTCAGAAAACTAAGATCATGGCATCTGGTCCCATCACTTCATGGCAAATAGATAGGGAAACAGTGGAAACAGTGCAGACTTTTTTTTTTTTTTGGCTCCAAAATCACTACAGATAGTGACTGCAGCCATGAAATTAAAGACACTTGCTTCTTGGAAGAAAGGTTATGACCAACCTAGACAGCATATTAAAAAGCAGAGACATTACTTTGCCAACAAAGGTTCGTCTAGTCAAAGCTATGGTTTTTCCAGTGGTCATGTGAGAGTTGGACTATAAAGAAAGCTGCTGCTGCTGCTGCTAAGTCACTTCAGTCATGTCCAACTCTGTGTGACCCCATAGACGGCAGCCCACCAGGCTCCTTGGTCCATGGGATTTTCCAGGCAAGAGTACTGGAGTGGATTGCCATTTACTTCTCTATAAGGAAAGCTGAGCACCAAAGAATTGATGCTTTTTAACTGTGGTGTTGGAGAAGACTCTTGAGAGTCCCTTGGACTACAAGGAGATCAAACCATCAATCCTAAAGAAAATCAGTCCTGAATATTCATTGGAAGGACTGATGCTGAAGCTGAAACTCCAATACCTTGACCACCTGATGTGAAGAACTGACTCATTTGAAAAGACCCTGATGTAAAGATTGAAGGTGGCAAGAGAAGGGGACGACAGAGGATGAGATGGTTGGATGGCATCACCGACTCAATGGACATGAGTTTGAGTAAACTCTGGGAGTTGGTGATGGACAGGGAGGCCTGGCGTGCCACAGTCCATGGGGTCGCAAAGAGTCAGACAGGACTGAGCGACTGAACTGAACTGATGATAACCCTGAAGGAAAGTCCTGTGCTAGGGACTACTGAAATGAACAGAGGAATTAAAGAAGTGGATTTGATATGCTTTTTCTTTGTATAGCCTTGTTTGTGTTGGTCTTACCAGTGATTGTGAGGCTATACATTTCAAGACATATTGACAGTAAGCAAATAAGTACTCTTTTAACATAACTGTATGGAGAAAGAATTTAGGGAACTAAAAGTGAATCAGGGTGCAAAGCAAAGTAAGGGTGGATTAGGGTAAATGCTGGTGGTTACATAAGAGGCTTTGCAGGCCTCATTATTTTGAAAAATATTTGTAAAACATGTTTATGATAGCTGTGCTCAGTTTTCCCTTAGAGTTGAATTAATGTTGCCATTATGCTCTGGAAAAATAGAGCTAGTCAAGGAAGAGCTAATTCCATTTTTATTGATATTACTACTAGACGACTTGTACATGTTTTTAAACACAGTAAGTGTAATTGTTTTCAAACAGCTGTTAACTAATCTGAAATAATATAAGGAAAATTACACTATTAATTTTTTTCAAACAATATGTGAAAATTGAGTGTGTGTGTGTGTGTGTGTGTGTGTGTGTGTGTGTGTGTGTGTGAGTGTGCATGCATGCATAGTCTGTTTAAAAAGTGCTCATTTTCAGTTCTGTCCTTAAGTATACAACAGTTATTTACTGATAACCTTTAATTAGAAAATCTTTGATAAGTATAGTAGCTATCACAAGGCTGGCATTCAATCAGTTATGCTCTAAGTGTTAAGATATCATAACATATCATAACATTACTATCATGTAACCCTTGCCCCTCTAACTACTATGTCCTCTCCCATAAAGCCTCCTGGGTCTCTCCAATAATTTAGTGACATGTAGTAAGTACATCAGGGAGTTTCAGGACTTTGGTCAGGCATCCTTTCAGATTGATAAGAACTCCAAGCTGCGTTCATTCAGTTCAGTTCAGTTCAGTCGCTCAGTTGTGTCCGACTCTGCGACATCATGAACTGCAGAATGCCAGGCTTCTTGTCCATCACCGACTCCTGGAGTCCACCCAAACCCATGTCCATTGCATCGGTGATGCCATCCAACCATCTCATCCTCTGTCGTCTCCTTCTCCTCCTGCCCTCAATCTTTCCCAGCATCAGGATCTTTTCAAATGAGTCAGTTCTTCACATCAGGTGGCCAAAGTATTGGAGTTTCAGCTTCAGCATCAGTCCTTCCAATGAACACCCAGGACTGATCATTAATCATTTCAAATATTAGCAGAGGATATAAAGATAAATATGATATGCCTCCTGCCTTCCAGGAATTCATATCTGGTGGTAGAAATAGACGTCTATAAATCTTCTCAATAGAAAGTACACTCTGATAGATTCAAAATGTCAGCATGATACTGGAGAGCATGGTGGAAAGAAATTAATCACAACGGTTGTGGTGGTAGAGGTTGGGGGGGGCGGTGGTTCCTGAGAGGGCTTCTTAGGAGTTACTGGATTTGATTAGGGCCTTGACTTATCAGCCAGTAGGGGTAGGGCAGGGAATTTTAGCAGATGAAACAACTGTATTGTAGAATAAGACAATTTCTGTTGCAATTACAGAGAAGACAATTTCTGTAAATAATGAATAGAAGGATGTGTCAGGAGTGTGTGTGTGTGTGTGGTAGTAAATGCTGAGTAACATACAGGTAGGAATATAGGCAGCATTTTAAGGGCAGGTTTTTTTTTTTGGGGGGGGTACTTCTTATTGCATTGGAAACCACTGAAGATTTTGGAGGAGGCAAAAGACATGAGTCAATAGTTTTGGAAAGAGAAATCTAGAGGTAACATATGAAACAAATGGACTGGAGAGATAAGGCAGTTAGATCTGCAGAATCATTTAAGGGCCTTTGGCAATGATTTAGATCAGGTAACAGTTTTTTTTTTTTTCTGTAAAGGTCCTGATAGTAATATTTTATGCTTGTGAGTAATATGGTCTCTATTGCAACTACTGAATTCTGCTGTTACAGGGTGAAAGCAGCCCCAGATAGTACCTAAATGAATGTGAGTGGCTGTGTTCCAATATTTACAAAACTAGGTGGCAGGTCAGATTTGACACACAGGTCTGTTGACTCTTATCCTGAATCACCAGTTATCAACCTAAGTACCTTATCTTGGCTTCCTCATAAAGTAAACTGTGAAACAAGGATCTGCATGCAAACAGTTTATCTGGAATGTAATCTTAGGAAACACTCTGAAGTGGGAAATTAAGACAATGAAGAGTGAAAGCCAATAAAGAGTAGAATTACAAATAGGTTGCTACTGAAACCTGGGGTTCCTCACTGGGGACCTTGTTAGAGACCCCTGGTGGCTCAGTGGTAAAGAACCTGCCTGCCAATGCAGGAGACACAGGTTGGATCCCTGGGTTGGGAAGATCCCCTGGAAAAGGAAACAGCAACCCACTCCAGTATTCTTGCCTGGAGAATTTCATGGACAGAGGAGCCTGGCGGGTCACAGTCCATGGGGTCGCAAAGAGCTGGACACGATTTACTGACGGAATGACAACAACAAAGAATGTCCCAATGCAGAACTGTCACATTGTAGGGTGAGGAAGCTGGCTTTGTATTCACTATAACCCATGACTCATTATTTGAGAAACACTCTTGAGATATCATCTCCCAGATAGCTCTGACATAAACAAAAGTATGTTTCCATGATAAAACAATGCCTTCAAGCAGAAAGATGCAGGGAGACATGAACATGTATGGGAACCATTATGCAGGACATATGGCCTCAGAACAGTACAGTCATTCTGCAATATCTGCCAGGGGTTGGTTCCAGGAGCCCCACAGATATCAAAATCCTTGGATGCTCAAGTGCTTACATACAATGACAGAGTACTTGCATATAACCTATGCACATCTTCCCATACACTTTAAATCACCTCTAGATTACTTATAATACCTAGTACAATGTAAACAATATGTAAATGATAAACACAATATAATTGCTATGTAAATAGTTGTGGCCCATGGCAAAAAGTTTTTCTGTCTGGAACTTTCTGGATTAAAAAAGAAAAAAAAAATTTTTGGATCCACAGTCAGTTGAATTTGCAGATGCAGAAGCCACAGGTATAGAACCCATGGATACAGAGGGCCAACTGCACATGTTTTGATGGCTATAATGCCATATGGGTGAGTAGGGAAATGTTTTCTAAGAAAAGGATGAGTTGAAATGCATGCCTTCAGTGAGCTCCAATCAAAATCCATGTGTCTACGGGAGCAATATTTATTTTAAAGCCCACTTGGCACGGAACAAAAGCAAAGAATGATCATTCAAAATGAGAGTTTAATGGTAGACTGAACTAGATCAGTGAGAAAACAGAGGAGAGTTTCAAGAAAAATAAAAAGGTAGAATGGTTTCGTCACAGACTAGGTTCCATGAGAGGCAATCCTGAAGATGGAATTTAGCATGAAGGATGTTTATTAGGACACCCTAAGGAAGGCAATGCAATGCAGGAGACCCAGGTTCCATCCCTGGGTCGGGAAGATCCCCTGGTAGAAGGAAAATGGCAACCCACTCCAGTATTCTTGCCTGGAGAATCCCATGGACGGAGGAGCCTGGTGGGCTACAGTCCACGGGGTCGCAAAGAGTCGGACACGACTGAGCGACTTCACTTTCACTTTTCACTTTTATGCATTGGAGAAGGAAATGGCAACCCACTCCAGTGTTCTTGCCTGGAGAATCCCAGGGATGGGGGAGCCTGGTGGGCTGCCGTCTATGGGGTCGCACAGAGTCGGACACGACTGAAGTGACTCAGCAGCAGCAAGGAAGGTGACATAATTTAAAGAGAACAAGATCAGAGGGATTACAACCCTAGTTAAATGTTGAAGTCAAAGCTATCTTTTTTTGAAAACAAATTTCAGAAAAAAAAATAAGTTGATCTAGACAAGAAAATACAGAAACTAATTTTATAAACATGGCATTATATCAATGAGAAAAAGAAGCAAAAGCAAGCAAGCAAATCCACTATGTGTGGAATCTGCTTTTCTTAATGTCATGATAGAAACCATGTTCATGATATGCTTTAAGATATGATGAAAGTTAAAATTCTTTCCTGAATCACCACATATAAAACTCTCTGATCTGGATAAAAATTGTAATTTTACTGTCCCTTATTACTGGATTGATATATAATGAACTATACAAATAACTTAACTGTGGCAAGTTTGGTTGAAGTAGTGAAATATGCAAGTACACATCTACTTTTCTTCAGAAAGAAGTTTGTTTTGCACAAGACTGAAATTTGGATGAAGATAATTTGTCCTAAGTGGTTATCCTATACTTCAGTGACAGGAATTCTTAAATTTATTTTTATTGCAATAATATAATATGAGTAATCAATATAATTTAGAGATGGCTATAAAACCTGCATGCTCATAAGACAGAGAAAACTCACTTCTAATGCAATATTATGAAAATTAACTTGTACCAATTAAAGGTTGTATAATATGGTATAACTTGCACATCATTCTTCTAATAATTTTTTCTAGGTGCTCTTAAATAACCTATATAAAAGTACTATGTCAGAGATGTGTCTCTAACATAATAGTTCTAAACTTCTTATGAGGATGTCACTCCAATCAGCTCAGGGCCCTCTAGCTTCTGAATGTCAGGGTCATCATATATCCTTAAAAATAACATTCTAATAACAACAAGCAGATAAATGTAATGGGTTTAAATTTATAGAACTACCCCCAGGACCACTCTTCCCTGCTATAAGTTACCTACTTCCAGACCATGATATATACACCATAGCAGTTTCGAACCTATTCTCTGACACAGACACCTTTGGAAGTCTAAAACAATATACTCAGAATATTGTTTGTATATAAATAAAGGTATGTAAGATAGGAAAAACACACACAGAAAACAAAACCAAAACAAAACCCCCAAAATAGAGCTACCACATGATCCAGAAATTCCACAAGAAAACCACACTTTGAAGATACACGCACCTCAATGTTCATTGCAACACTATTTACAATAGCCAAGACATGGGAAGCAACTTAAATGTCCATCAACAGATGAATGGATAAAGAAGATATGGTACATATATACAGTGGAATATTACTCAGCCATAAAAAAGAATGAAATAATGCTATTTGCAGCAACATGGATGGACCTAGAGATTATCATACTAAGTGAAGTAAGTCAGAAAGAGAAAGACAAATATCATATGATATCACTTATATGTGGAATCTAAAAAGATGATACAAATGAACTTATTTATGAAACAGAAACAGACTCATAGATTTAGAAAATAAACTTATGGTTACCAAAAGGGAAAGGAGGAGGGGGATAAATTAGGAGGTTGGGATTAACATATACACACTACTATATAAAAAGTAATCGACAAGGACCACTATGGAGCACAGGGGAATCTACTCAGTACTCTGTAGTAACCTACATGGAAAAAGAATCTGAAAAAAAAAATATATATATATATATATATATATATATATATGTGTATATATATATATGTGTGTGTGTGTGTGTGTGTGTATAGTTGTTTAGTTGCTAAGTCATGTCTGACTCTTTGTGGCCCCGGGGACTATAGCCCACCAGCTTCTCTGTCTGTGGGATTTTCCAGGCAGGAATACCGAGTGGGTTCCCATTTCCTTCTTCAGGGGATCTTCTTGACCCAGGCATCGAACCGTCGTCTCTTATCTCTCCTACATTGGCAGGTGGGTTCTTTACCACTGGCACCACCTGGGAGGCCCATGGGATTCTCCAGGCAAGAAAACTGGTGTGGACTGCCATTTCCTTCTCGTGTGTGTGTATGTGTGTGTATAAAACACTTAATCACTTTGCTGTACACCTGAAACTAACATGTTTTAAATCAATTGTAATCCAATATAAAATTTGATTTAAAAAAAAAAAGATAGTATAAACCAATAATTTTAAAATATTGCTGTCAAAATAAAAATGAAATGCTTCTGTGGTATAGGAATACATATGCTTCTTAATGTACTGAGCAATAAGACATAGTGAGTGGTTTCATAATTTTCATAACCTCGAGATGTGTGACGTGACTGTTACCTGATTTAAAAATACCTGGGATGCTTACTGGTGACCTGGTCATAGGTACTTCCTACTCATTAGGTTGGTCACCCATACTCATACTTGAAGGAACTAATACATTTAGTGAGACATCTATAAAAACATAAATGTCATTTTTTCCCATCCAATTCTTCTGTCCTCCCCATCCCCTGAATTTTATACATGGGAACCTCTGGCAGACCTTGGATGCTAGCTGAGAAATCCATGGAAGGCCCCGCTCTATTGCCTTCTGCCAGGGCCACATGTGCAGTGAGTTCGGTGTTGGCAAGTCAGTCCAGTGGTTCTTCTGCATAGTCTACTTTGATGAAACCCTTTCCCTGAGCGTATTTCTTTGGTGTGAGACCAGATAATGAAGGAATGTAAATTCAAGAACAAGAAACTTAGAACTCAATCCATAGGCATTTTCCAGCCTTTGATACTTCTCTGATAGCATGCTAGTATGATCTAAGCAGTGGTTTAGCCTTACAACTCTGTTAGTGTTAAACAAGATGGCTTGAAGCTGAGTGGGGTGAGGGGGTTAAATAAGGCATGAGAACAAAGTGTGGGTTGAGTTGAGATATCACTGTCAGAGTCATGTCTTAAAAAGGAGGGGTATGAATTACCAGGTAGCATGATGAACTACTAAGACTTGATGAATGTGGAATTTGGATAAAGAATCAAAGCTCTCACTGATAATGTTTTCTAGAAAGTAATAAGAAAATTGTTGCAAGACAAACAGAAGCAGAGAAATAAGAAGTTAAAATATGTTGGGGGAGGACACATTATGTCTTTGATTTTAAATGTTCACAATTTGCTATCATGGCTGAGGAAATGTCCAACAGGTACCTGTAAGTCTTGAAGTTCTGGGTGGGAGGATGGGAGTTATACAGAACAAGATGATATTTGGATTTGTGAACGTGGTAAGATGACTGAAGGACAATGTGTAGAGTGAGAGAAGAGCAGAGAGGTTAAAACAAAGCTTTGCAGGAGTGCTACTTTGAGAAAGAACAGAGAGGTAGGGAAAGATCAGGAAATACAGGAGACAAAATAACAGTATAGTTTCACATATGGTAAGCAGTTATAAGATGACTAAGTTCTAAGGTCTAATGCATAATGTGGTGACTATAATTAATAGTATTGTATACATGAAAGTTACTAGAGAGTAAATCTTAAAAGTTCTCACTATGAAAATAAATAATGGAAACTATGTGAAGTGATAGCTGTATTAACTAACCTTACTGTGGTAATCATTTTGCAGTAAACACATATATCAAACCATCATGTTGTACATCTTACATTGAAAGTGAAAGTGTTAGTTGCTCAGTCTTGTCTGACTCTTGCAACCCCATGGACTGTAGCCCACCAGGCTCCTCTGTCTATGAGATTCTCCAGGCGAGGATACTGGAGTGGGTTGCCATTCCCTTCTCCAAGGGATCTTCCCAACCCAGGGATAGAACCTGGGTTTCCTGCATTACAAGCAGATTCTTTACTGTCTGATCCACCAGGGACACAGTGTTATATGTCTATTATATCTCAATAAAGCTGGGGAAAAAAGAGAAAGAATTTGCCAAACTGTCTTCCTAAGTGATTATACCATTTGGCATTCCGAGTAATACTGAATGAGAGTTCCTGTTGCTCCACAAACTTGCCAGTATTTTAGTGTTGTCAGTGTCCTGATATTTGGCCATTCTAGTAGGTGCGTAGTGATATCTCATTATTGTTTTAATATGCACTTTCCAGATGACATTTGATGTAGAGTATCTTTTTGTATGCTTATTTTCCATCTGCATTTCTGTTTCAGTGGGGTGTCTATTATGGTCTTTGGTCCATTTTTCATTAGTTGTTTTCCTATTGTAAATTTTCTTTTTCTTTTCTCCTATTGTAAAGTTTTAAGAATTCTTTTTATATTTTTGGTAACAGTCCTTGATCTGATGTGACTTTTGCAAATATATTTTCCCAGTCAGTGGCTTGTCTTCCTCTGTTGACATTGTCTTTCACAGAGCAGAAGTTTTTAATTTTAATGAAGTCCAGTTTATCATACATTTGGCATTTATCTAAAAAATTCACTGTCATACCTTAAGGTCATTTAGGTTTTTAATCAATGTTATTTTTTTTTTACATTTATAGTTTGTGTTTTCCATTTTGCTTTGTGATCTATTTTGAGTTCATTTTTGTGAAGGGTGTAAGGTCTGTGCCTAGATTCTTGTGTGTGTGTGTGTGTAGTGGTTCCCAAACCATTTTTTGAAAAGACTGTCTTTGCTGCCCTGCATTACCTTTACTCCTTTGTCAGAAGTCAGTTGACAATACTTACATGAGTCTATTTCTGGGTTCTGTATTCTGTTCCAACAAACTATTTTTCTTTCATCAATATCATACTGTCTTTATTACTGTAGTTTTATAGTTAAGTCTTGAGATTATAGAATGCCAGTCTTTGAACTTTGTTCTTCTGCTTCTATATTGTGTTAGCTATTCTGAATTTTTTCCTCTCCATATAAATAATCCGTTTGTCAATATCCAAAAAATAAAGCTTGTCTGCAATTATATTGAATTTGTAGACTATTTTGGAAAGAAAAGACTCTAAGAATTTAATATGCTGATCTTGGCTCATGGCCTAAAATAATTTCCAAACATTGAACAACCAGAATGATTTTATATGGCATTAGTTACAGGGACAAATCTTTAGATGTTACAGAACATAACAGGAACATAGTTCAATGCAGTTATCAAGGTGTTTTAACTCTATTTACTCCACATCAGCAAACTGAATACTCAGAACTTATAATTAAAGTGGTTTTTATCATATTAGTAAATTTAATCTCTACCCTGAACATTCGCCCAATTCTTAATATATTAGTCTGCAATTCAATCCTTTTATTCATGACCTTGATAATAATAAATAGTCAGCTAAGCTTGTAGTTTCAGAAAATAAGCAACAATGATCAATTTTAACACCATCAACAAATACCTTGTACTTCTGCTCAATAGCAGGTAGTCCTTTTATACTTGCTGAAAAGTGATTTTATTCATTTGGTTCTTACAAGTGTAAATTATATCTAACACATACTTCTAAAAATTTGCAATTCAGAAGTTAGCACACTGGAAAGAAATCTATTACGACAATGGCATATGAAAGTCTCATCCAAACAACTGCAAATAAGCTTTTATTCAGCTTTGGTAAAGACTCAACATCACAAAACTTCTGTTTAATGTCTAAGTAAAATGTTTAATGTGAGCACAATAAAGTTGTTCTTATGCTAGGCCTATATTAAAGCAAGACAGAAATAGTTTTTATAGTCAATATTCTTCCACTCTCTGAAATTCTACACTTTCCAGAAACACATTTATTACCAGCTGCCATCTTTAAAATGACAAATTCAGTTCAAAATTTGATTTTTAATATTATGTGTGATAAGAAGGATTGCTTGCCCTGAACATTTTAAAAAAGTGATGCCAAACAAAAGTATTACCATTTAATTTTGCATTTTCATTTAACTTTGGTAAGGATATTTATTCTATCCACCACCTTATAATGGCAAAATGGCACATCTCTAATTTTGCAATTTCCTATTTAACTGTTATTGCAAAAAGAACTTATTCAGAAGTCAAATAATTCAGTTTTCAATGCTTTCTTAAAATATCCCTTTGAAAATATTTCAAGGTAGAGCCAAGGTTACATATTTCAATAGATTTTTAAGGCTTATTCTTTTTCTTAAGACAATATTCCATAACCAAAATAGTTGACCTGAGAAGGGCTTTTCTTTTTAAAACTTGAAGCATATATAACAGGCTTACTCCATTTTTACAAAATATATTTTAAATATTATTTTCTAAAATATCAATAAATCAACAAAGTCTTTCCTTTTAATGAGAGATTTCTCTCTTGAACATATACCACACTAATTTTTATATCTTGAGCAAGCCATTCTTTGATTTTCATCATTTAACTTGATAGACAGCTATTTCAAGCTTTCCAACAATATTGTAACAAAGAATCACTTTACATAAAATCTTAGCTTGTTTTATGTACTGTAAGAATATATAATATTGTCTCAAAAATGGAGCTTTTGAAAAATCAAAAGCTGTCACCACAATATGATTGTTTTTTGTAATTCCATGTTATGTAAAGAACAGACTCTAAATCTCCTACCTACCACTTCCTTTCACTGGGACCTGGGCCAGGTTGTTCAATCCCTCTAAACCTCAATTTTCTCATCTAGGGAGTGATAAAATAAATACAACCAACATCACCAGCTGTTATACCATCAACGGATGATAAAGCTATGAAACCTCTAATACAGACAATGCAGAAAGCACTAAATAAATGCTAGGTCTCCTCATTATTTTATACCACTGAATAAACATGACTTCAACTCTCAATTATGTCATTCTCTGGTTGCTGTGATCTTGGGTTACTAATTAATCTCACTAAATATCAGGTTTCTTATCTGTCAAATAAGATACTGTTTAACCTTTCAGGGTAAGTGTGGACAGTAAATGAGAATAAATGAAATGCACCCAACTATCAGGGCTCAATTAATGTTCATCACTCTTATTTAAGACGCTAACTCCCATCTCCACCCCATCTCCGGCCCTCACACTTGATAAAATAGTCTCTTTCAACATGAAAAAAAAAAATCATGTAGGGGGCATCCTTTGCATGCTAACACTGTGTTAACTGAAATTTACTTTTTATTTTTAAATAAAGTAAGCCATAGAGAAATCCTGTTTGGAAGCTGGCTCAGAAGATGCATGATACAAATGTAAATCTACCAATTACTTGTACCTCTGAAAAAAAACTGTATACTAGTTGAAGCTCATGAGAAATCTGCTTATGATGATCAGTTTCACTTTTGCATGTGTTCTAATAACTATTAGAACAACACATGGCTCCTTTATTAGGAATAACTACTAACATTACATCTGTATCTTATCTACTAAATCTGACAAACATTTGATATAGGTAAAATTATTTCTGCTGTTTTATAGAGGAGGAAACTGAGGCACAAAAGAGCTTAAGTGAGTTGTTGACATTCACAAAACTCATCAGTGTCAGAAATGATACTTGAACTATGGTGGGTTTGTCTCCACAGTCTGCTCTGCATCTGTGTGCCATATTGTCTCTCTTCAATGGTGAAAGAAGGCTAGTGACTGCAGACCACAGAAATTGATAAGGTTTTATCTAATGTAAACTTTTGCTTCTCTACCTTCTCTTTCTCCTCACTATTCTTTTCTTAGTCTGGCAAACAAATAATACTAAAATTTATATGGAACCACAAAAGGTATCAAATTGCCAAAGCAATCTCAAGCAAAAAGAACAAAGCAGGAGGCATAATCCTCTCAGACTTCAGACAATACTACAAAGCTACAGTACTTAAAAGAGCATGGTATGGCTACAAAAGCAGACACTGGAGCAAAATAGAAAGCCCAGAAATAAACCCATATACCTATGGTCAATTAATCTACAACAAAAGAGGCAAGAATATACAATGGAGAAAAGACAGTCTCTTCAGCAAGTGGTGCTGGGAAAGCTGGACAGCACATGTAAACAATGAAGTTAGAACATTCCCTCACACCACACACAAAATAAACTCAAAATGGTTTAAAAATCTGAACATAGGACATGATGCCATAAAATTCCTAGAAGAGAGCCAGGCCAAATATTCTCTGACATAAATCATAGCGATGTTTTCTTAGGTCAGTCTCCCAAGGCAATAGAAATAAAAACAAAAATAAACAAATGGGACCTAATTAAACTCAAAAGCTTTTGCACAGCAAAGGAAACCATAAACAAAATGAAAAGACAACTACAAACTGGGAGAAAATATTTGCAAATGATGCAACCAACAAGGGCTTAATTTCCAAAATATACAAACACTCATACAACTCAGTATCAAAAAAAAAAAAAAAAAAAAACCAAACAAATAACCCAATCAAAAAATGGGCAGAAGACCTACAAAGACATTTCTCCAAAGAAGATATACAGATGGCCACAAGCACATGAAAAGATGCTCAGCATCACTAAGTATTAGAGAAATACAAATCAAAACTACAATGAGGTATCATCTCACACTAGTTAGAATGACCATCATCAGCAACTCTACAAACAATATGTGCTGGAGAGGTTGCAGAGAAAAGGAAATCCCCGCACACTGCTGGTAGAAATGTAAATTGGTACAGCCACTATGGAAAACAGTATGGAAGTTTCTTAAAAAACTAAAAATAGAGCTATCATATGATCCAGCAATCCCACTCCTGGGTATGTACCCAGAAAATAAAACAAAACCTCTAATTTGAAAAGATACATATATCCCCAATGTTCATAGTAGCATTGTTTATTAATAGCTAAGACATGAAAACAACCCAAGTGCCTATCAACAGATGATTGGTTTACAAAGAGTATACATACATACACACACACACACACACACACACACACACACACAAACAATAGAATATTATTCAGCCATAAATATGAAATATCATTTGCAGTAATATGACTAGACTTATATTACATGAAGGAAGTCAGAGAAAGACAAATACTTTATGAAAGCGATTATATGGGTAATCTAAAAAATAATACAAATGAATCCATATACAAAACAGAAACAGGCTCATAGACATAGAAAACAAACTTTTTTTTTTTCCATTTATTTTTACTAGTTGGAGGCTAATTACTTTACATCATTACAGTGGTTTTTGTCATACATTGAAATGAATTAGCCATGGATTTACATGTATTCCCCATCCCAGTCCCCCCTCCCACCTCCCTCTCCACCCGATCCCTCTGGGTCTTCCCAGTGCACCAGGCCCGAGCACTTGTCTCATGTATCCAACCTGGGCTGGTGATCTGTTTCACCCTAGATAATATACATGTTTCAATGCTGTTCTCTTGAAACATCCCACCCTCGCCTTCTCCCAGAGTCCACAAGTCTGTTCTATACATCTGAGTCTCTTTTTCTGTTTTGCATATAGGGTTATCGTTACCATCTTTCTAAAGTCCATATATATGTGTTAGTATACTGTAATGGTCTTTATCTTTCTGGCTTACTTCGCTCTGTATAATGGGCTCCAGTTTCATCCATCTCATTAGAACTGATTCAAATGAATTCTTTTTAATGGCTGAGTAATACTCCATGGTGTATATGTACCACAGCTTCCTTATCCATTCGTCTGCTGATGGGCATCTGGGTTGCTTCCATGTCCTGGCTATTATAAACAGTGCTGCGATGAACATTGGGGTCCACGTGTCTCTTTCAGATCTGGTTTCCTTGGTGTGTATGCCCAGAAGTGGGATTGCTGGGTCATATGGCAGTTCTAAGAAAACAAACTTGTTACCAAACAGGAAGGGATGGAAGAAAAATTGGAAATATGGGATTAACAGATACGAACTACAAAAAATAGATAAGCATCAAGAATTTACTGTATAGCACAGGGAACTATATTTAATATCTTGTAATAACATATAAAGGAAAAAATCTGGAAAAAAATTTATATGTTGTGACTATTTACAGTTAAATGAAAATGTGGTATAATAAACTTTTCTCATATACAGCATTTACTTAAGAATCTCAGATACAGGGGTTTATTATAAATTGTTTTGTTATCATGTCCTTCTTTTTTCAGAAACTCTTTCAAATTCAAAGCACTCTTCAAAATACTTTCCTAATACGTGAGAAATTAAACATAGCCTACTGGAATTAGTAGCAATGAAAAACTCTTCAACAGTTTTAGAACCTTAAAATTACTCGGAAGATTAGTAAGCCACCACCACAGTGCAGTGTGGCTCCAAACAGATGAGCACAATGACATTTGATACTCATGAAATGTACCTGACTAAAACATATTTGACAAGTTAGTCTTGCTAGTAAAATGACTGGTGTATTCGTCAAGATCCTCTAGAGAAACAAAATAGGATATACATAGATACAGAATATGGAAAGAAATTTATTATGAAGGACTGGCTCATGCATTTATGAAGGTTGTGAATTCCCACAAGTTGTTATCTGCAAAATACAGACTCAGAAAAGCTGGTGATGTAATTCCAGTCCAAACATGAAGACCTGAGAACCAGAAGAACCAATGGTGTATGCCCCAGTTCCAGGAATGCCAGAAAACAATGAACACCAATTTCTGAGGGCAGGAAAGATGGGCATTTCAGCTCAAGCAGAGAACAAAATCACCCTTCCTCCAAATTTTAATTCTATTAAGGCCTTCAGTGGATTGGATGATGCCCACATACAAAGGCAAAAGCCATCTCCTTCACCCACGTTACCAATTCAAATGCTAATCTCTTCTAGAAACACAGATACAACTATCTGGGCATCTTGTAGTCCATTCAAGTTGACATATAAAATTAACCAGCACAAGCATAATACATTTAGAAAATGATACCACAAAACCATTGCCATGGGATTGAAAAAGTACACAGACAAGAAATAAATAAAAAGCATTTCACAGGTATTGCAAGTAGCTGATCTACTTATTTTTCTGGATTTTGTGGTGCTTGCAGTATTTATCAGCTTTCAAAATTTATAACTGTTGTGGTTTCTTTTCCCATTTTCAATACAGTCCTTTAAATACCTAATCTTTTAGTTTCAATTCTATATTCTCTTCTCCTAAAAAGGCTGTGCAAATCATACAAGTTTCAAGCCGCCAAAACCTGACTGCACCTGATCACAAGTGTGAGAACAGTTTTACTTACCTTTATTACAACGCCCACTGCATAGTTAAGCTCATGAACAGAACTGCCGATCTTCCAGATACATACTCTGCTTTTCATCTCATAGCCATTTCATTGCCACTGCTGGGACAAGGATGTGCTAGGCTGAAAGCAAAGAGAGATGGTGTAGTTAAGTCTGTGATTTAAGTAAGTGACTTGTGAGCAATGTAAATATACCATAGTAAATGTTGTAAAAATGTTGATATTGATTTCACTTTTTTCAGTCCATTTTGTAATATGTTTACAGTAGCACTGAATGACAGTTTTCACATTTTAAGCTGTGTTATAACCAGCAAGGAGAATCTATCATGCTCACATCACCACAGTGAGAAGCATTAATATGGGGGATAGAATATTAGCTTTGAATCAGGAAGATTTTGTTCAAAACTGGGTTCTACCTCATTTTGCTCTGAGTAAGTTGTTTAGTTCCTCAGCTTTTTACTCTCTATAAAATGTGAATCAAAAATAGCTATCTGGAATAATGGTTCAGAATGTTAAAAGATATTTTATAAATGATTTCAATACTTTGTTCCCTACTTTCTTCAATTTAAGTCTGAATTTTGCAATAAGGAGTTCATGATCTGAGCCACAGTCAGCTCCTGGTCTTGTTTTTGCTGACCATATAGAGCTTCTCCATCTTTGGCTGCAAAGAATATAATCAATCTGATTTTGGTATTGACCATCTGGTGATTCCATGTGTAGTCTTCTCGTCCAGAGTGTTATCTTGGCAAAATTCTGTTAGCCTTTGCCTGCTTCATTCTGTACTCCAAGGCCAAATTTGCCTGTTACTCCAAGTATCTCTTGACTTCCTACTTTTGCATTCCAGTCCCCTATAATGAAAAGGACATCTTTTTTGGGTGTTAGTTCTAGAAGGTCTTGTAGGTCTTCATAGAACTGTTCAGCTTCTTCAGCATTACTGGTTGGGGCATAGACTTGGATTACTGTGATATTGAATGGTTTGCCTTGGAAACAAACAGAGATCATTCTGTCATTTTTGAGATTGTACCCAAGTACTGCATTTCGAATTATTTTGCTGATGGTGACTGCAGCCATGAAATTAAAAGATGCTTGCTCGAGGGAGAACAAGATGGTGGAGGAGTAGGTGGATGTGGAGTACATCTCTCTCCACAGATACATCAGGAATACACCTTCAGACACAGAAGTGCATGCAGAACACCAGCTGAGAGTGGACAGGAGTACCTGACCAGCAGAAAAGAATATATAGACCCATGCAAAACTCAAGATCAAGCCCTGAGCCTTTGGAGTGGGAGCACTGACTCCAAGACCCTAGACTACCAGAGAACTAACCCTAGGGGGTATCAAATAGTGAGAACTCACACAAAGGAAACCACTGAATACAAGACCTGGCATCACCCAACCACCAATAGCACCCTGTGCAGGATGCCTCATCTAAACAACAAACAAAACAAAAATACAAACCCAATCATCAGCAGACAGGATTACCACCTCACTCAGCCTTGCCCATCAGAGGAAAAACAAACAAACAAACAAAAACTCAGCACAAATCTCACCCTATAAGAAGCTTACACAAACCACTGGACCAACCTTAGAGGGCAGAAATCAAAAGGAAGAAAGAATTCAACCTTGAAGCCTGGGAAAAGGAGACCTCAAACACAATAAGTAAAAAAAAAATAATAATGAAAAGGCAGAGAAATACTACACAAATGAAGGAACAAACTAGAAACACAGAAGTCCAAATAAATGAAGAGGAAATAGGCAAACTACCTGAAAAAGAATTCGAAATTTTCTTTTTCCGAAAAAGAAAAATGATAGTAAAGATGATCAAAAACCTTGAAAGCAAAATGGAGAAAATGCAAGAATCAATTAACAAAGACCTAGAAGAATTAAAGAATAAACATACAGAGACAAGCAACACAATTACTGAAATTAAAAATACTCTAGAAGGAATCAATAGCAGAATATCTGAAGCAGAAGAATGAATCAGTGAGCTGGAAGATAAAATGGTGGAAATAACTTCTGAAGAGCAGAATAAAGTAAAAAAGAATGAAAAGAACTAAGGATAGTCTCAGAGACCTCTGGGACCATATCAAATGCACCAACATTCAAATTATAGGGGTCCCAGAAGAAGAAGAGAAAAAGAAAGGGTATGAGAAAATTTTTGAAGAGATTATAGTTGAAAATTTCCCCAATATGGAAAAGGAAATAGTCAATCAAGTCCAAGAGGCACAAAGAGTCCCATACAGGATAAAACCCAAGGAGAAACATGCCAAGACACATACTAATCAAACTAACAAAGACTAAACACAAAGAAAGAATATTAAAAGCAGCAAGGGAGAAGCAACAAGTAACATACAAGGGAAACCCCATATGCTTAACAGCTGATCTTTCAGCAGAAACTCACAGGCCAGAAGAGAATGGCAGGATATATTTAAATTCCTGAAAGGGAAGTACCTATAACCAAGATTACCGTAACAGGCAAGGATCTCATTCAAAACTGATGGAGAAATCAAAAGCTTTTCAGACAAGCAAAAGTTAAGAGAATTCAGTACCACCAAACCAGCTTTACAACAAATGTTAAACAGACATAGTCAAGAAATACAAGAGAAGAAAAAGATCTACAAAATCAAACCCAAACAATTAAGAAAATGGCAATAGGAACATATATATCAATAATTACTTTAAATGTAAATGGATTAAATGCTCCAACCAAAAGACACAGACTGGCTGAATGGATACAAAAACAAGACCCATATATATGCTGTCTATAAGAAACCCACTTCAGACCTCAAGACACATATAGACTGAAAGTGAGAGGATGGAAAAATATATTCCATGCAAATGGGAAGCAAAAGAAAGCTGGAGTAGCAATCCTCATATCAGACAAAATAGACCTTAAAATAAAGAAGATTATAAGAGATAAGGAAGGACACTACATAATGATCAAGGGATCAATCCAAGAGGAAGACATAACAATTGTAAATATCTATGCACCCAACATAGGAGCAACTCAATACATAAGACAAACACTAACAGACATAAAAGGAGAAATTGACAGTAACACAATAATAGTAGGAGACTTTAACACCCCACTCACACCAATGGACAGATCATCAAAACAGAAAATAAGGAAACACAAGTCTTAAATGATACATTAGATGAGATGGATCTCATTGATATCTTCAGGACATTCCATCCAAATGCAGAAGAATACACCTTCTTCTCAAGTGCACATGGAACATTCTCCAGGATAGGACCACATCTTGGGTCACAAATCAAACCTCAGTAAATTTAAGAAAATTGAAATCATATCAAGCATCTTCTCTGACCACAATGCTATGAGACTAGATATCAATTACAAGAAAAAAACTGTAAGAAACACAAACACATGGAGATTAAACAACACATTTCTAAATAACCAACAGGTTACTGAAGAAATCAAAAGGGAAATAAAAAAATTTCTAGAAACAAATGACAATGAAAACACAACTCAAAACCTACAGGATGCAGCAAAAGCAGTTCTAAGAGGGAAGTTTACAGCAATACAATCCTACCTCAAGAAACAAGAAAAACATCGAATAGACAACCTAACTTTACACCTAAAACAACTGGAAAAAGAACAAAAAACCCCCAAAATTAGTAGAAGGAAAGAAATCATAAAGATCTGAGCAGAAATAAATGAAAAAGAAATGAAAGAAACAATAAAGATTAATAAAACTAAAAGCTGGTTCTTTGAGAAGATAAACAAAATTGACAAACCTTTAGCCAGACTCATCAAGAAAAAAAGAGAGAAGAATCAAATCAAAAAAATTAGAAATGAAAAAGGAGAGGTTACAACAGACAATGCAGAAATACAAAGGATTATAAGAGTATTATGAACAACTATATGGCAATAAAATGGATAACCTGGAAGAAATGAACAGATTCTTAGAAAAGTTCAATCTTCCAAGACTGAACCAGGAAGAAACAGAAATTATGAACAACCCAATTACAAGCACTGAAATTGAAGCTGTGATCAAAAATCTCCCAAAAACAAAAGCCAGGACCAGATGGTTTCACAGGGGAATTCTATCAAACATTTAGAGAAGAGCTAATGCCTATCCTTCTAAAACTCTTTCAAAAAAATTGCAGAGGAAGGAATACTTCCAAACTCATTCTACGAGGCCACCATCACCCTGATACCAAAACCAGACAAAGACAACACAAAAAAGAAAACTACAGGCCAATATCACTGATGAACACAGATGCAAAAATCCTCAACAAAATTTTAGCAAACAAAATTCAGCAACACATCAAAAAGCTCATATACCATGATCAAGTTGGGTTTATTCCAGGAATGCAAGGATTCTTCAATATACACAAATCAATCAATGTGATACACCATATTAACAAACTGAAAGATAAAAACCATATGATAATCTCAATAGATGCAGAAAAAGCCTTTGACAAAATTCAGCACCCATTTATGATTAAAACTCTTCAAAAATGGGCATAGAAGGAACCTACCTCAACATAGTAAAGGCCATATATGATAAGCCTACAGCAAACATTATTCTCAATGGTGAGAAACTGAAAGCATTCTCCCTAAGATCAGGAACAAAACAACAGTGTTCACTTTCACCACTGATTATTCAACATAGTTCTGGAAGTCCTAGCTCAAGCAATCAGAGAATAAATAAATAAATAAAAGGAATCCAGATTGGAAAAGAAGAAGTAAAGCTCTCACTGTTTGCAGATGACATGATACTGTACATAGAAAACCCTAAAGATAGTATCAGAAAATTACTAGAGCTAATCAGTGAATTTAGCAAAGTTGCAGGATACAAAATCAATACACAGAAATCACTTGCATTCTTATATACTAACAATGAAAAATCAGAAAGAGAAATTAAGGAATCAATCCCATTCACCATTGCAACAAAAAGAATTAAATATCTAGGAATAAACTTACCTAAGGAGACAAAAGAACTGTACACAGAAAATTATAAGACACTGATGAAAGAAATCAAAGATGACATAAACAGATGGAGAGATATTCCATGTTCCTGGGTAGGAAGAATCAATATTGTGAAAATGACTATACTACCAAATGCAATCTACAGATTCAATGTGATCCCTATCAAATTACCAATGACATTTTTCACAGAACTAGAACAAAAAATTTCACAATTCATATGGAAACACAAAAGACCCCAAATAGCCAAAGCAGTCTTGAGAAAGAAGAATGGAGCTGGAGGAATCAACCTTCCTGACTTCAGATTATACTACAAAGCTACAGTCATCAAGACAGTATGGTACTGGCACAAAAACAGAAATACAGACCAATGGAACAAGATAGAAAGCCCAGAAATAAACCCATGCACCTATGGGTACCTTATTTTTGACAAAGGAGGCAAGAATATACAATGGTGCTGGGAAAACTGGATAGCTACATGTAAAAGAATGAAATTAGAACACTTCCTAACACCATACACAAAGATAAACTCAAAATGGATTAAAGACCTAAATGTAAGACCAGAAACTATAAAACTCTTAGAGGAAAACATAGGCAGAACACTTGATGACATAAATCAAAGCAAGATCCTCTATGACCCACCTCCTAGAGTAATGGAAATAAAAACAAAAGTAAACAAGTGGGACCTGATTAAACTTAAAAGCTTTTGCACAGCAAAGGAAACTATAAGCAAGGTGAAAAGACAACCCTTGGAATGGGAGAAAATAATAGCAAATGAAACAACTGACAAAAGATTAATTTTCAAAATATACAAGCAGCTCATACAACTCAATACCAGAAACAAATAACCCAATCAAAAAGTGGGGAAAAGACCTAAACAGACATTTCTCCAAAGAAGACATACAGATGGCTAACAAACACATGAAAAGATGCTCAACATCACTCATTATTAGAGAAATGCAAATCAAAACCACAATGAGATATCACCTCACACCAGTCAGAATGGCCATCATCAAAAAGTCTACAAACAATAAATACTGGAGAGGGTGTGGAGAAAAGGGAACACTCTTGCACTGTTGGTGGGAATGTAAATTGATACAGCCACTATGGAAGATGGTATGGAGATTCCTTAAAAAACTAGGAATAAAACCACCATATGACCCAGCAATCCCACTCCTAGGCATATACCCTGAGGAAACCAAAATTGAAAGAGACACATGTATCCCATTGTTCACTGCAGCACTATTTACAATAGCTAGAACATGGAAGCAACCTAGATGTCCATTGACAGATGAATGGATAAAGAAGTTGTGGTACATATACACAGTGGAATATTACTCAGCCATAAAAAGGAACACATTTGAGTCAGTTCTGATGAGGTGGATGAACCTAGAACCTATTATACAGTGAAGTGAGTCAGAAAGAGAAAGATAAATATCATATTCTAATGCATATATACAGAATCTAGAAAAATGGTACTGAAGAATTTATTTGTAGGGCAGCAATGGAGAAACAGACATAGAGAATAGATTTATGGACACAGGGAGAGGGGAGGAGAGGGTGAGATGTATGGAAAGAGTAACATGGAAACTTACATTACCATATGTAAAATAGATAGCCAATGGGAATTTGCTGTATGGCTCAGGAAATTCAAACAGGGGCTCTGTATCAACCTAGAGGGGTGGGATAGGGAGGGATATGACAGGGAGGTTCAAAAGAGAGGGGATAAATATACATGTATACATGTATAGAAATGGCTGATTCATGTTGATGTTTGACAGAAAACAACAAAATTCTGTAAAGCAATTATCCTTCAATTAAAAAATAAATATTAAAAAAAAAGACGTTTGCTCCTTGGAAGAAAAGCTATGACCAACCTAGACAGCATATTAAAAAGCAGAGACATTACTTTGCCAACAAAGGTCCATCTAGTCAAAGCTATGATTTTTCCAGTAGTCATGTGTGGATGTGAGAGTTGGACTATAAAGAAAGCTGAGCACTGAAGAATTGATGCTTTTGAATTGTGGTGTTGGAGAAGACTCTTGAGAGTCCCTTGGACTGCAAGGAGATCAAACCAGTCAATCCTAAAGGAAATCAGTCCTGAATATTCATTGAAGGACTGATGCTGAAGCTGAAACTGCAATACTTTGGCCACCTGTGTGACCAAAATGTCACCTTTGGTGACCTGTGTGATGTGAAGAACTGACTCATTGGAAAAGACCCTGATGCTGGGAAAGATTGAAGGCAGGAGGAGAAGGGGATGACAGAGGATGAGATGGTTGGATGGCATCACTCCAACTCAATGGACATGAGTTTGAGCAAGCTCTGGGAGTTGGTGATGGACAGGGAGGCCTGGTGTGCTGCAGTCCATGGGGTTGCAAAGAGTTGGACATGACTGAGCGACTAAACTGAACTGAATACTTGGTTCTGACCCCTGATAGGCACTGATACAATACATTCTGGTTGTTATTATTATTAAAAATTCTTTCCATCATGGAAGATAATTATTGAGTCATCTTATTATCATTCTATATCTGCAGAGCAGAGATGTCCCTGCTATATAGGCAGAAGCAAAGGTTTACTTACTACACATTACCACATAATTCTTTGACCTCTGTCCTAGAAAATAGTTTTATGTTAAGTTACTAGTGAAGAAGACATTTTGACAAGATCATCTAACTAGAATAACTTCTACCATGATAAGCAATTAAAGTTGCTCCACTGTTTTGATGCCCAGTTTCTATTTTTAGCATAGAAGTAAGTGACTTGTAGTAATGTAAACATAACTTTTATAACTGCTGTGATTTCTTTTCCCATTTTCAATATAGTCCTTTTAATATCTAATCTTTTAGTTTCAATTTTATATCCTCTTCTCTTAAAAAGGCTGTGTAAATCATACAAGTTTCAAGCCCCACAAAACCTGACTGCACCTGATCACAAGTTTGGTATTATCAAAATATATGGTATGTAGTACTGTCTTATTCTTGGCAAGCCAGTGGTTGGTGCTCTTCACAATGGCTAAACATCAGTTCACAAGATTAAGACTCAATGAGTTAGCGGTAGCTGAGTAACACAATATACAGTGTACCTATAACAATATAGCCGCCATGTAAATATGTTTATACAATATCTGCAGGTCAATCAAAACTGACATCATTGGCTCAAGTTTCATTCCTTCTTATAACAGATTTTATCTTAGGCCCAGGAAGCCATATTTGGGGCAAATGATTATGTGGCTACAGCTGACTGGATCAAGAGGAGACATCTGACAACCTGAATATCTTTCTGGGGCGTTTGGAGTAAGACTATTTTAGGCTGTGTCTGCAGATATAAGACCTGCCATAATGAATCAAAACTAGACTTGGCAGTATAGATGTTTAAAGCTCTATGCAGATCAAAGTAATGGGGTAGCAAATCCTAAGTATTTTCAGGGCAAGTTAGTGTTTAGAAAGGAGCCTGGGGTAGGCCTGCAGAAAAAAAACAAAGGTATGGTACACTGTGAATGAGAGAGAAGGAGGATGATAAGGAAGTAAGAACTAGAAAAAGAGCCAAAGAATGAAAGAGTAAGTGTGAGACTATATGCCTGATGATTTGTTAGTTTCTGTAACATTCAGCTACACTTCCAAATACTGGTCCTTGTAAGAAATAAATTTCCTATTTATTTTAACTACTTTGAATTAGTGATTTTTATAACCATGTGATTTTTAATTAGAATTCTAACAATTATATATTTCACAGCTGTACAGGATCTGAATCCAGCTAAGCAAGATATCTTCAGAAATATACAAAAAAAATCACTACTGTAATATGGAAGCTTTAATTCATCTATCTATAGTAGTCTCCTAGTGTTGCTGTAATAAATCATCACAAATTTTGTTACTTCAGACTTGTGGACTCTATGGGAGAACCCGGGGGTGGGATGTTTCAAGAGAACAGCATCGAAACATGTATATCTAGGGTGAAACAGATCACCAGCCCAGGTTGGATGCATGAGACAAGTGCTCAGGCCTGGTGCACTGGGAGGACCCAGAGGGATGGGGTGGAGAGGGAGGTGGGAGGGAGGACCGGGATGGGGAATACATGTAAATCCATGGCTAATTCAATGTATGACAAAAACCACTGCAATGCTGTAAAGTAATTAGCCTTCAACTAATAAAAATAAATGGGAAAAAAAAAAAAATAAAATTCACATAAAAAAAAAATAAAAAATAAACTATAAAAAAAAAAAAAAAAAAAAACAACAACAGAAATTTATTATCTTACAATTCAGGAGGTCAGAAGTCAGAACAGGTCTCATGGCCCTAAGATTAAAGTGTCAGCAAGGCCACATTCCCTCTGGAGAATCCATCCCTTGCCTCACCCAGTTTCAAAAGACTGTCTGTATTCATTGGTATGGGCAACATCATTTCAGTCTCTACTTTTACTTTCATCATCACATCTCTTTCTCTACTTCTGACTCTTCTGTTTCTCTAGTATAAGAAAACCTTGAGATCACACTGGGCCCAATCAGATAAATTCAGGATAATCTTTCCATCTCAGAATGTTTTATTCAAAAATACCTGAAAACTCCCTTTGCCATGTAAAGGAACATATTCACAGGTTTGGGGGATTAAGTCAAAAGCATTTTGGGGGGAATATTATTGCATGTGTCATACCATATATAATATTATTATTTTAATAGTTTTATAATTCATTTTTTCACTCATGTTTATATGCTTAAAATTATTAAAGCTATCAGAGTTTATGGTAAGGTAAGAGTCATAAATCTCAACTTTATACTGTTTATAAACTTTACATAACTTTTGGAGGGTATACAAAAAGATAGATGCTCTACCTTTAAGTATACTTTAATAATGAAATATTTGGTTAATTTTTCAAATGAAAAATTATTGACTAGATGCAACTAACATTGTGATCTTAATCATTACTTATATATCTTGAAGATACTTTTAAAATATGACATTTGATATTTTAAAAAAATTAATATTTGATTTCCAGATAAGTGTTTACAATTTTGATTCCAAAGTATTTCACTTCTCTGTGATATATTGAAATACACAACATGAATATTGAAATTAGACCAAGAAGACATTGGTCATCTATAATTCACCTCAATTTACTTAGTCACCATCCAGGCCTCTTTTGATTTTTATGAATACACTAATTTAATATCCATGCTTTTTATGTAGATGTCCACTGATAATTTCAACTAATGACCACATTTTATTTAGTGATTTCCCAAATTTTATTTCTATCCACGCTTATATCATGAGTTTTAGAACTTCAGAATATATGTTTGAATATCATGCCTTTTTAACAGTATACTGTGCTATGAAAACATTGAAAGAAGAAAAATATTCTCCATCTTCCTGTTAAAGATCCCAGACAAAGACAAATACATGTGTGCGTGCTCAGCGGTGTCCTCTTTGCGATCCCTTGGACTGTAGCCCACCAGGCTCCTCTGTTCATGGAATTCTCCAGGCAAGAATACTGGAGTGGGTTGCCATTTCCTCCTCCAGGGGATCTTCCTGACCCAGGGATTGAACCCGTGTCTCCTGTGTCTCCTGCACTGGCAGGCAGATTCTTTACCACTGAACCACCTGGGAAGCAAAGATCCAGAGGTATTTGTTTAAAGAAATGAAGTTGTTGGCTGGGAAATTTACACAATATATAAGAGAAGCTCTAACACTCCATTTATTTTGAATGGGCTAGTTCATAAAAAAGAACACAAAATCAAAGAGTATTTAGGAGATATATATATATTTCCCCTTTGGTTTAAGAATCCCATAGGTATTTTTCATAAAATAAAACCAGAACCATAGAAGATCACAGATCAGTGAAAAATTTATTAAATCTTACTGGAAATTAAAATAGACTGCATTTGATAGGGTTCTCCAGAGGAACAGAACAAATAGAATGTATGTGTGTGTGTGTGTGTACATATTTTTTTTTTAAGAAATTGTCTAACTTGATCATGGAAGCAGAGAAGTCCAGACCCAGGAGAGCTGAAAGTGTAAATTCCAATCTGAGTTCAAAACTGAATCCCAAGGCAAGAGAAGATTGATGTTATAGATTGAAAACAGTCAGGCAGAGGGAGAGAATTCTTTCTTACTTAGCCTTTTATTCTATTCAGGCCTTAAACAGATTACATGAGGCTCACCCATATTGGGGAGGGCAATCTTGCTTTGCTCAGCCTACTGATTTAAATGTGGATCCCATGGAGAAATCCCCTCACAGACACACATAGAAATGTTTAATCTACTATGTGAGCACCCTGTGGCCCTGTTAAGTTGAAAGCTTAAATTAACCACCACATAGACTTTTAAAATATCCTGAAGACTGCAGAAAATTGAGCTGTTTTCACTTAAAATTGATTGATACTGCTTTCTAATAGTTCACAGTATAATATGGATCAAAATTGGGGATGAAAAAATAGAAATCCAAATATCTTTCTATAGCAAAATATGATAAATATCATGAAAACAGAGGAAAGTTAGGTAGATGCATAATGCAGAATCCCAGTTTAAATAATGATGGCCAGGGCAAGGCAGATACTAGTGGATGTGAATATGTTAAATCCAGTGTCCCACATGTGAAGGAAAAATCTTTCTTGGGAAATTAGAGGCATTAAAGGATCATAGAGAACTGATGAGAGAAGCCTGGCCTTGCTCTGAAAAAACAGAGTGGGTAAGCACTTTGTTGAGGTACGACCCAACAAACAAAAAGGCATTGATGAACCACAGTGAATCATCATTCCCTATGTAATACCTCAAATTTAATTCTGCTCACAAGGACACAGTAATACACACTGTAGTGGATATTGTTACTGCCTGGACCATATCTCCTCTGCCCACCTTGGACCTCACCTAAAGCTACAGTGGACTGTGCCTTTCATACTCCCAGGATGCCAATTTAAGGGCATCACTGCCTCTCTGCTTGTCTGCCTTAAGGCTTCCTCCTGCCTGCTGATAAGTCCAATCAGAGTTTTAGTTCTCTCAAGGAAAAACATCAACCAAAGGAGGATGGGAGTCTCTAATGAAATGCTCCAGCCTCCTGTCCACTGGGAAAAGCCAATTCCACAGGGAATTCTATATAATTCCTCATAAGGTCACAGGGACACTGAGCATAGTTGTTCATAGGGAAAACAAGGACCTTACTGGGTTTCCAGTCTGACATTCCCTGTTCTCTCCTGTACCCTTTCATGGATAATCTGTCAAATAAATACCCTATTCCCTCAAACTGATGCATGCTCTGTTGTGAGGAAGACCTAAGCCAAGACACACACTCAGTTTAATGTGTATAACTTCGCTGTAAACAAAAGTGTGTTATGCTCCTAATTGCTCTCCTTAGGTGCTTCCCTGGTGGGGCTATAAGTCTACCTGCAATGCGGGAGACCTGGGTTCAATCCCTGGGTTGGGAAGATCCCCTGGAGAAGGGCATGGCAACCCACTCCAGTATTCTTGCCTGGAGAATCCCCATGGACAGAAGAGCCTGGCAGGCTACAGTCCATGGGGTTGTAAAGAGTCAGACACGACTAAGCAAAGTACACAGTGCCCTCTGAAAGACTCGGGATGTGGTGGGGATTGGGAGACAAGTTTTAGAGTTGTTGTCAACTCCATTTTACTGACAAAGAAAAGACTTTAGATAATCTGAGTAATTCTCCCAAAGTCACACAGTTAATAATTGGCAAAGTCTTTCTTTGATGTGCTAAACAGAAACTTGGCAACACAAAAAAGAATGAATCATTTCCCAAATGAGTTCTACATGCTTTAATTTTATGTATAATTTCAATTTAATGTGTCAGGTCTTGCTAGCTTAAAACATTTCAGTTAAACCTCATTAATTTGGACTCCATTAATTTATGCTTTGTGATAACTTGTAAATGTAGGAGTGAAATTTATTTTCTCTGTAAAAATATTATTATCTAATCTGAGATATAAATTTTTAATAAGGCCAAATCATTTCCTCAATCCCCATCTTGCCATCATCATTTAATGTTCTATGATATCCAATAAAAAACAAAGAACATTAGGTACACTGAATTTTGGGATATTTTATTGCTCTCATAATGCTCTCCAGGACCATGAGATGAAGCTCTGTTCCATTTCAAGTTATATTCAGAGAAGGAAAACCTTTGTATATTTTTTTCCAATTTCTAGTTTTTATTTAATATATACTTATACAGCACTAACTATATGCTGAACACTATTGTAAATGCTCCTATGAATAGTAAATCATTTAATTCTTACAATAGCCCTTTGAGTTAATACTGTTATCCTCATTTTAGGACTTCCCAGGTGGCACAGTGGTAAAGAATCTGCCTGCCAATGCTGGAGACAGGAGACCTGGGTTCGATTTCTGGGTCAGGAAGATCCCCTGGAGGAGGAAATGGCAACTCACTCTAGTATTCTTGCCTGGAGAATCCCATGGACAGAGGAGGCTGGTGGGCTACAGTCCATGGGGTTGCAAAGAGCTGGACAAGACTAAGCACACACACATACACAAACTGGGGTACAAGGATAGTAGGCGATTTGATCAGTGTCACACAGCTAGTAAATGGCTAAGCCTGGATTCAAACACAAGAAACTTGGCTCTGAAGTCAGTGTTCTTACCTACTAACGGTGCCTTGAAAAATCTTCAAATCCTGTCTTAGTCACTACAACA
Organism: Odocoileus virginianus; assembly: GCF_023699985.2. Lineage (NCBI taxonomy): Eukaryota > Metazoa > Chordata > Mammalia > Artiodactyla > Cervidae > Odocoileus > Odocoileus virginianus. The sequence goes on from NW_027224272.1 coordinate 1,398,030, forward strand.
ACCTACATTCCATAGCTGGCAGTCCTTTGTAAAGAAAGACTGAAGAGGAGGGTTTTAAACTACACATTTCCAGGATGTTCATCAGGCCTAATTTCACACCAGTGATTCAGTTATTAAGGTCCCAGTTGCTTCTAGATGCCTTCATGTGCCTTTAAAGACCTTTCCAGTCCACCTCACAGCCCTTTGTTGAGGAAACATTATGACCAAGAAAGGCTTTTGTAACAACAAAGAAAATGGATAAGAAGTACTACAAGGTTTTGAATGTTCCTCATCTGAAACATGAATGACAAAGAAGGGAAAGCCAGCAGATTCAACAGTCATTTGCCCATGCAAATCATGTGTAAATATCAGGCTGATTCAAAGATTAGTCAAATTCTCCACCAGTACAAGAATTTGGTATACCCAGCGAGAGAGAGAGGAATTTTGCAATTATTTCTAGAGCTGAGCTAGGTTAACTGTCATATTGTAATAGGAGTAATTTTCCAGACTAATGCCCCTTGCCCCAAAATGCTTTTGTGGATTTTATTATATGTGTTGGGGAGAAAAAAATGTTCCCTTCTTCCCTTCTAGGTTTTTTGGTTGGTCTAATAATTAAATTGACATAAGACAGATTACCAGGAGAAAAATAAATTTAATTATGCACCTATGGGAACCCCACAAAGACATAAGACCCCCCAGGCAATCAGGTAACTGAGACTTATATACCATCCTGAGCTAAGGAGAAGGGGACAGGACTTCAGAATTTCAAAGGAGTTTAATTCACAGGAAGCTGAGAAGAGCATATTTTTGGTACACAAATGTTTGCCCTGCCATGCAGCTAAGTATGTCTAAAAATAAAAGTTATCTCTGGTAATAGTTCTCTTTCTGGTACAGTCCACCTACCTAAATGCTTTCAAGCAGTTAAGGGAGAGGTAAAAATCTTTTCCTGAACCTGCAGGGTCTCAACTGCCTTCAGTTCAAAACAATCTCCATGCCAAAGTGACACAGGTGGGGGTGGCATATTCAGTTTCCTTCACGTGTCAGTGTTTTTATTTCGAAAAGTTCTTATCAAAAGGCTTAGATTTTCTAAAATAAATTATCCAGCTATTTCATTGTTTTATCAACAGCTTTTCTATATATTCTTTTTTTTTTTGAGAGAAGTGGTTTGTAATTTCATTTTTTTTAACTTGGAATATAATTGCTTTACAATGCTGTGTTAGTTTCTGCTGTACAATGAAGTGAATCAGCTCTATGTATACATATATCCTTTCTCTTGGACTTCCTCCCCTCCCAGCCCCCTTTCTCACTTCCCACCCCTCTTGGCCATCACAGAGCACCAAGCTGATTTGCTTTACAGCAAGTTCCTACTAGCTATCTATTTTATACATGGTGGTATACGATATATATTCGCTTAAGAAAAAAAATTGCTTTCCTCCTTAAATATTCTTGCTCTCTGATTGTTTTCATAAGTCTCAATGATATTTCTCCACACTGAAGAAATTTGATTGTACAAATTAAGGCCACTAGAATACCATTTACCCTCCTTGAACATTACTTTCCTTAATAAATGATTCTCTAGAATTCTGAAACAAGATTAACACACTGAACAGAACACCTAGCTCACAAGGGAGTCAGATTATTTACTCATTAGGATTTATTTAGAAGATACTACAAAGACTAAAATCCTCAAGATGGAATAGAATTATATGACGGTACAATAACACTCATTTTATTGATTTGACTTTGATTTGATTTTCTAACCCTGTGTTTTGTGATTGTCTCATTTTCTTATTAAGTTTATAACATCATAATGTTAGAAGCCGTGACAAGAATAATAAAGCTCAGCTTCCTCATTTTACATCTAATGAAACAAAAGCCCTTGCTTCCAACCCAGGGCTCTGTTCAATAAACATCTCTCATTAATCATGACATGTTTATCTTCAAACATAAACTCCTTGGTGAGAGGAAGTGTGTGTTTCAAAAATATATGCATAAATAAAATATTCACAAATGTTAATTAATTATGGTGTTGATGGAATAAACATCAGTAGTTTTATATTTGACTGATTAAGAAACACTGACTGTTGATCTTAGTTTAAATACCAGATTCCAAGGAAATTTTTCAGATGTGTTTATGTTTTAATTTGATATTGATTTTATAAGTACATCCCTCTTTTGGGTAGCACTGACACTTTTATTATACTTTTGACTGCAGAATTTATTTGGACACGTGTATGCAGAGCAGAAATGGAGGAGTTTTATAAGCAACCACACATTTGTTTGTTCTGAGAGGTAGCATAAAGGCAACATAAAATAAAACAAACTGGAGACAGAAAAAAGTTCTGCAAAAGAAAGAAAATGCGTTTCTGGTGAAAACCAAAACAACAGCAACTTACTTGCACAGAGAAAGACTACACTATTCAAAAGACAGAGAATTCTGACAATAATCAGATGTTCACAGTGTCTATCAAAGCACAGGTAAATGGTGTCCCCACCCTGGACCCTCCCCCGCAAGTGGATACAGAAACCCAATTGACTTGACTAAACACATGTGTATTAATCTATCAGAATCTGATGTCATCAAATGCCTGTATCAAGCCACTGTCTTCTCCTGGACTTGAGCCTGTGTTGATCAAGCAACCTTCAGATAATTTGCCTTCTAAAGAAAGAGAATGTGCTAATCTTTTCTTTTTTTATATTTATTTATTTTTTTTATTAAGATTTTTTTTTCTCCATTTATTTTTATTAGTTGGAGGCTAATTACTTTACATCATTACAGTAGTTTTTGTCATACATGCTCGGGCCTGGTGCACTGGGAAGACCCAGAGGGATCGGGTGGAGAGGGAGGTGGGAGGGGGGACTGGGATGGGGAATACATGAGAATGTGCTAATCTTATCATTCAGGACAAATCTCTGTTTCACTGGACAGTATTTTGTTTCTTTTCCTCCTAATATACTGCTGCGGAAGACAAGATTTCTTTCTAGCTTTCCAGGTTCTGTGCCTGGTCAAACATTAAAATAGTGTAAAACAGATTAACAAGAAAAAACAAATTTAATTTCATACATATGGGAGTCCCATAAAGAATAGGAGACCCAAAAGGCAGCCAGGGGATTGAAGCTTATATAACATCCAGAGCTAAGGAAACGAGTGAGGCCTGGGGACACAAAGGAAAAGAAGGCCTGGCATTTACAAGGAGGGCAAAGGAGATGTTTAGAAAACTTAGGTTGTCCTATTAAGCAGATAAGTTTCTTGTGTAAAAGGGTAGTTTTAAAAATAGCTCTCGTCCTGGTAGAGTCCCCCTTTCCAATGCAAAGTTAGGCAGTACGTGAGGGGGATATAAAGGATTTTTCCTTAATCTGCTGGGTTTTCATTGTCTTTACCTCAAAATAATTCTCATGCCAAAGTGGAATATTTTGGAGTGACAAAATTCTGTTCCCCTATCAGACTCTTGTGAGTTGACATAGAAAATTTAGTCTTTGTAATTCTAAATAGTTCTGTAGTGATTCTAAACATTTATATACTGTAACACCAAGGGGCATAGTTAATTCACCAAGACAAATACATTTCATGAGGCATTTTGGGAACTGGCCATCTACCTTTCTGCATGGGCAAAGAAAGCTTTGCAACTATTTTACTTTCAGGTTTCCAGAATAGATACTTATTCTATTTTTAGTATACTTTTGTTTTTCAGATCCATATTACTAATTCATAAGTGCATCACCAGTATATTTATCACTACGGTTTTAAGCCTATAATTCTGTAAAGTCATCCAAATTAATGTTTAACATCATGTTACCTAAAGATGAAAACTCTGGACTGTTAAACTTTGCTGAACTTCCAATTATCCTCAAGGTTCTGGTTATCTGAGATGTTTACCTTGGTAGGTAGTCACAGGACCTAAAAATGGATATATTCATAATAACTTTTTTGAAGTATCACAACTAGTTTCCTAAACTTCCTTTGGAGGAAAAAGAATCAATGTATTTATAACAGTGAATCTATTTTGTCAAGACTCCCATAATATTTATAATAAAATCTGAAGACTAATTAAGAGCTTGTATAAAACTTTACTTATAAAATTAAATTATGTTCCCAAGTTATGGGAATTTGTGTATTCTACACCCTGCAATTGTAATATTTTGACTTATAAGAAATAATATTTGGTCATTCAAGATGACCAAAATATATTTTTCATATATATTTGGTCTTTATCCACAGTTATAGCTCTCAAAATCCTTGGAATTTCCTGAGCAATAACAGCAATGGAGTATATTTTGTTGTAATATTTGGCCTCCTGGCCTTAGTCCCTGAAATCCCTTCAGGGTCATAAAAGTGAAATGGGTGTTTTGTTATTCATAACAAGTCCCTTTCTATAATAACTGGGTTTATGTTAACAAAAATGACTCCTGGAAAGCACTTAAGGATAGAAGCTGGTTGCCAGGGGACCCAATCATGAGTAGAGGGGTGAAGTTTTCAGTCCCACTCCCTGATTTCTGGAGGGGAGAGGGGCTGGACATTGAATTAATTACTGATAGCCAATGATTTAATCATTCATGCCTATATAATAAAGCCTTCACAAAAACCCAAATGGACTGAACCCAGAAGGCTTCCAGTTAGTGAACACATAGAGATCTGAGAAGAGTGGCACTTAGAGCATGGAAGCTTCATTCCCTTTCCCCTACCTTGCTGTACTCATCTCTTTCATCTGTCTCTTTCTGAGTTACAGCCTTTCATAATAAACCATAATAAACAGTGATTCAGTAAGTACAATGTTTTTCTGAGTTCTGTGAGCCACCCTGACAAATTAATCAAACCCAAGGAGGAGGTTTTAGGAATCTTTGTTTATAGCCAGTCAGTGAGAAGTATGGATAACAACTTGGATTTGCAAGTGGTGTCTGAAGTAAGTGTGTGTTTGTGTGTGTGTGTGTGTGCATACACACACACACACACACACACACACACTTAGTGGCAGGAGGTGGGGCAGTCTGGTGGAACTGAGCTCTTTACCTGTGGAATCTGATGCTATCTCTGTGTAAATAGTGTCAGAACTGAGCTTTTTGGTTGTGAGAGGGCAATCCAACCCCCTATACATTGGAATTGAGTGCAGATTCAAACGGCAGTACAACAGAATATTCTGTTGAGGTATCACCTCACATCTGTCAGAAAGGCTATAGTTAAAAACATGAAGAGCAAACATTGATGAGGATGTGGAGAAAAGGGAACTCTCCTACACTGTTGGTAGGAATGCATTACAGGCAGATTCTTTACCATTTGAGCCACCAGGGAAGTCCAAAATGATAGCCTCCATCCATGGAATTCTCCAGGCAAGAATACTGCAGTGGGTTGCCATTCCCTTCTCTAGGAGATCTTCCCGACCTGAGGATTGAACCTGGGTCTCCTACATTGCAGGTGGATTCTTTACCATCTGAGTCACTAGGGAAGCCCAGATTGGTGCAGCCACTGTGGAAAACAGTATGGAGGTGCCTCAAAAAAAAACCAAAAACTAAAATTAGAAATAATCTGTGACCCAGCATTTCCATGCTTGGGCATATAATCAGAAAAAAAAAAAAGCAACACTAATTTAAAAAAAGACACATTGTACCCCAATGTTCATAGCAGCATTGTTTACAATTGCCAAGATATGGAAGCAATTTAAGTGTCCACTGACAGGTGGATGGATAAAGAAGTGGTATATATACACAATTGAGTATTAGACATAAAAATGAATGAAAATTTGCCATCTATAGCAACATGAATGGACTGGGAGGGGATGGTGCTAAGTGAGATAAGTCAGACAGAGAAAGACAAATACTGTTTGCCACTTATATGTGGAGTCCAAAAAATACAACCAACTAGTGAATATAACAAAAAAAGAAGTAGACTCACAGACGTAGAGAACAAACTAGTGGTTACCAGGGGGGAGGTGAGGGAAGCAAATATTGTGGTGAGGAAGTGAGAGGCACAAACTACTGGGTATAAGATAGGCTCAAGGATGTATTGTACTACATGGGGAATATAACCAATATTTTGTAATAACTGTAAATGAAAATCAATCTTTAAAATTGTATAAAAAAGTATAAAGTAACTACAGAAATACAGCATCACTAAAATGGTTTCCCTAGCTACATATCACTATTGAGCATCTGAAATATGGCTAAGAGGACAAAAAAAACTAAATTTTAAATTTTACTTATTTTTATTAATTTAAATTTATATTGTTATATGAGGCTAGGGCCTCCAGTATTAGACAGCACAGCTGCACAGTACAAAGAGACTAGAATTCTGTGTTATAAATGTACTGATTAAATTAATTTTAAGAAAAAAAATGTGAGCAAATTAGAATATGCATTTGTAAAGAAATGAGTGAAATCCTTACAGATACCAAACTACATGTTTCATAAATTAAAACTGTCTTAGTTTTGGTACTCCTTTATTAAGAAAAGACAGCTTTCATTACTTCTTATATTAAATACCTTTCAATCATTTCTTAATCATTATGTGAATCTCTGTTAACTAAAATTATATTTTAAGACTTAAATTCTATTTCCTAATCTCTTCATGGTGTAAAGAATTTTGTTAAGAATCTAGGAAATGTTGTTGATGATTACCAACTATATTAAGTGAAAGAGCTTCCCATTACCTGACATAATAAAGAACAATGTATATTTAATATGTATATATATTATAATCCCAATTAAAAAAAAACTATCTTGCACATGTTAAATGTCAATGTATGCATTTTTATGTAGTAAATTCTAGCAACTTTTTGCAAATGTTTTGATCCTGCAGGCTTCTAAATAAAAATGTTATCAAAATAAACAGGAAAAATAAGGAGACATGGTACGAAACTAGAAAATATATGTGTTTATTTCCTGTTTTTTTTTTTCTTTTTCCCAGTAAGGCAAAGCAGATATTAGAGGAGAGAAAAAAATAGGCTAAACTTGAAAGGTTGGACTGAATTGGTGTATACTAGATTGAGAGAACTGAGTTGCATTATATTGAAGCTTTCCAGGATATCATTGATTACTTAACTCTGGAATTGACACATCAGTTGTTGTATGTGCCTACTACAAAAGTGTAAACCACTAGATGCAAAGCCTAGATAGTACTATAGTGGCTTCACCCAACCTTGAAATTCATTTTTCCTGTTCTTGCAGGAGTGCCCAGGAGGAGGGCGGGAGATTGTCAGTAAGAAAACTGCATTATCTGGCCCCAGAGGAAAATTTTGTGATAAATAAAATCCAGTTTCTGAAGGTTTATATAAACAATCCATAGCTAAAATTGTTATCATATAAACCAATTTATGATGCATTTTATGACAGGCTTGAAAAGATTGAGAAGGGAAAGTAAAACAGGCTAATTGGTACAATTCACTGGACAGTATTTAGGGCCTCAATAATCCTTCCTAAGTCAGAAACAGAATTCAAATTATATTTTTTTCCCCACTGTTATTGGCATACATCGCTGTAGAAGTTTAAGGCCTGATAGCTATGGTGTGTTATGTTGTGAAATGATTACTACAACAGGAAAAGCTAACATTCATTTTCTCACACAGATACAATAAAAAGAAAAGGAAGACGAGAAAAAAGGGAAAATAATTCTCTTTATGTTGAAAACTGTCTCTCTTAACAACCTTCCTATATACTGTATAGCAGTGTCAGCTATAGTCATCATATTGTACACTGCATCCCTAGTACTTATTTATCTTATAGCTGGAAGTTTGTATCTTTTGATCATCTTTCTCCAATTCCCTTTTCTCCCTCCCTCTGCCTCTGATAACCACAAGTCTGGTCTCTTTTACTATGAGTTTGTTTGTTTGTTCTTTTTTTAGATTCCATATATGAGATCATACAATATTTGTCTTTCTCTGACTTATTTCACATAGCATAATGCCTTCAAGGTCCATCCATGTCATCATAAATGGTACAATTTTCTCAACTGTAAATACAAAATAAATCTAGAATTATAAATTGCAGTAAGTGTTCTGAAACAATATATAATGATGCAATGGAAGAGGATATCAGGGAGAAAATGGTTATATTTGGGGGCTAAGAAAAATGCCAATTTGAGAAAGTGACAATAAGCTGAGGTCAGAAAGATGAAAAAGAGTAAATCTGGGGAAGAGTGAGAAACTTTGAGAAAGAAAAAAAAATTGATAATAAGTGCAATTCAGAGATATTATCTAAACATTTTGTATTACAGAGCATTAGACTTGTTTTAAATAATGGAAATCAGTAGGTTTTCAAGAATTTGTCACCATTTTCTGATTATTAAACCATCATATTAATTATTTAAAGTATTCTTTATAAAATCTTTCAAGACTCAGGCTCTTTTTATTGTAATGAATTGATTGCATTATTTGCTCAATTTTGAGTTAGCACTTATATTGAAATCTTCTCTTCTACTAATTATATCCTTGCCATTAGATTAATAGGATGTTTTTCTAGCTACTCATTCAAAAAAATTTTAGACTTTTATAGTGTTAAGTGACCACTTATTTAAACTGATTTACAGCAGAGAGTTTAATCTGGTAGAAATTTATAAATTCTCTCGGATCAGCTAGAAAAAAAGAAAATAGGCCTTCCAGGCTGGAACCAAGCTTTTCTTTGTAGAGAATTCTTTAGATCCCCCCCCCCCCCACCCAAAGAGTTTTTCTTTAGTTAAAATTTTCTTAAAATGATTTTTTTTCTAGTGTCAGGAAACCAAAGCAAAGTCTACTGTTTGATGTAGAGTGGAGGAGGTGGCATTTGGCTTTGCACAGCACTTTGTTAACCAGTTTTCTTCAAGCGGCAGTTTCTTTTGTAAGGGGGTGGCAGATTTGTAGCAGAGTGGCATCTAGAAATCATTGTAATTGCAGCAGTATTTCATGCAATTGCTGAAGAGTATTCTCTGCTCAAGGATTTCAAAACACTTTTCTAATGGTAAATTACCTTCACAGTATTCTTTTCTTGTAAACTCCAAAAAACTGAAGTACACAGTGAGCAATAGTTTATCAAGGTCTAGTGCAGATTTTCTTAGGTAACGTATTTGTGGATATCTTCTAAATCCTGAACACTTTGCTGGATGCAGTGAAGGGAAATAAAAGATAAGTTTCTTGAAGTCAGTTGTTCAGCTTAATGAGAGAGATACAAGAACCAAAGAAAATTATGCACGTGTAGAAAACATTTATAGAGCCAATTATAGATGTTCCCATTAAAGTGCTTAAGTTTTTAGACTGCTGAAAAGGCTGGATAAAGAGGTTTCATTGTATAATTAGGATCATTGACCTTGAGAAGGTTTTTAACGAGTGAGGCAGATGACTTGACACTGCAAAGTGGGGATGGCATTCTAGGCAGATTAAATGGCATATTTAGTGATACAGAGGCCAAAGAGAGGACAATTTATGTGGGGGTTGGCTTGCAATATTGCCAAGGCAGTCAGATCTGGATGGTCCCAAATCAAGTAGGCCCTTATAGTTAAGGGAAGAGTTTCTGGCAACAGGAATACCTGGAGTAATTTTAAGTGAAAAGATAAGACTGACACCAAAGTCAAGTCCTTACTACACTATATGTCAAAAATTGGACAACAGAAGGGGACGGAGGAATAAAGAGGGAGAGGCATCAGCAAGAATTCTCTGGAGACACTTGATGCACTGGGTAGCAATGGGAATGAAGAATCAATTATTTAGAGAAGATTTTAGAATCGATTCACTATTTACCAAATTCTAACTGGAGATGAAATAAAATTTAGGTATTAGTGTATTAATTAGGAGCTATTTCTAAGAAACAGAGATGGAAACAGACACATAAAAAGTTGCTCTAAAGGTTCAGCTGTTTATATTTTAATACAATCATGTAGAGAATTTCCAGAAATTTTATTATGATATAATTCCCTCTGCCTCTGTTCAGCTCACCAAGTTCCTCTCTTTTGTCTCATCATATATTCATGGATCATTTGACTGACATGAAGAGAACTGAAGTAAAAATCCTTAGAATTCCAACAAATAAACAAGAATTGCCATGACAAACTATTTTTATACTTGACATTACTACAGTTTGATCTTATGTACAAATTATTCACACATTTATTAACACAAACATAATTCTCATGCATACCCTATCAGGGAACATTGTGGCATATTAGCAATAGCCTTGGGTAGTAGATGTGAGTAGAAAGAACTACAGGTTATGGATTCTTTAAAAATTGCCTCAGCAATAAGATTATTTTATGTTTAACAGCTCTAGCAATAAGTATTATAATCAACAGAAATGGTGCATGCTATTATCAATGAAAGATAATAATTCCTGCCCTTTTTTCATAAAATATATGCAGTTGAGAGCTAGTGCTTTAGATAAAGTTCTCTAAGTTTTACTTTCCTGTATCAGGCTACAGTATTGGAAAGCACATCCTTAGAACTGATGATCCTTACCAACAACTTAAAAAAGATAAAACAATCCCTGAATGTGTGTGTGTGATTATTTTTTGAGGAGTCACATTTTATTGGCTCTATTTTCTCTACCAATGCCCACATGCAAAAAATCAAAGTGATTTTTCTACTGTTCCAACTTGAACTTGTAACTACCTTTCTTGAGGGCTACACAAGTTTTTTGGTAACACTTTGTAGTGGGAGCAGTGGTTCTTTGAGAGTTTAGTATTAGCATCAATAAAGTAAGCATAATTCCTTTCAATCATCTGGAGGGATAATAACAAAGATTAACATTCTGTAAAGATCTGTACAGCTTAATATCCTTAAAGGTACTGTGTTCAAATCAAGAAACTGGTACACACAGGCTTTCTGACCATGACTTCTGTGCCTTGAGTTCTATGCTGTTGTTTTTATTAGAGGGAGATAAAAACAGTGTAAAAACCATATCTGCTTCATTTATTTGTTTGACAAATGTTTACAGGGTACCAAAATGGGTATTTTAGTGATAATATGAATTTATCTGAACATACACTAGAATTTTTAAAGAAAACAAATGTTTAGTAAAGGAAAGAAAACTTCATGGAACTATAAGTGATATAATATTGGGATATTAATTTTTTAAAAGCAATTTATTTCAAAAATTAACTTCTCTTTGGATCCTGTGCTGTAATTTTTAATTAGAAATGACTTTTCCAGTGACCTCTAAAGTCATTGTTAAACTTAGTGTTAATAGGGTTTCATATAGCTTTGCTTAATTTTATAATAACAATAGACATAATAATTTTAGTGAAAAAATGATTAAGTTCTTTTTTAGGAAAAATATCCCCTCTCAGTTTAATTAGTTGAAGTGAATATTAATAAAGCAGAAATTTTCAAAAGAAGGTTATCCTTTTAAAAACAAGATTATTATGGAATATGGTTTATTTAGACTTATGGTGTGCTCCTTGACTGGAATTTTCATAGCAGAATGAACAAAGGGAAATCAGTTACACCTTTAATTTGTTTCTTTAACTTGCTTTTGAAATAGTCATTCTATAAACCTTTACCTGTTTCTTCGAAATTATTCCTACTATTCCCATCTCAGCAAGAGGTGCATCTATCCACTGAAGTTCACCAGCCTGGGCTTATTATATTCAGGTGGTCCACACTGATGCTGCCATGATTACTGTTTATTAGTGACATCTATTCTGATTGGTAATATCCATTGACCAGTCATTATATATTTTGAATTGGACCTTTGTCCTGACCATCAATCAAATCACCACCTACTGAGGGCATTTCCTTCTCTCCAGCTTTGCTGTCATCATCACCTGAATTCAAGTCATCTCATCATTAAGATCCAGCAATCTGTAGTAACTTCTTACTGATCCTCCCAAATCAGTCTTGGCTCCTTCCAACTCATCTTCCATGTAGCATTTATTATACTCCATCAAAATAATCCATTTAATGATGAGGGTCTCCTCCATAAAACACTGAATTGGCTTTGCAATGTTCTTGAGAAAAACATCAAACTCTTTAATATATTCTAAAAGCTCCTGCTCATCTCAGCAATATAAAAGCTTGTGATCAATCCCCTTAGTCTCCAAACAAGCAGTCTTAGTCTCCAAACAAGTAGTCTCTAGCCACAAGCACATTTTTTGGAGCTCCTCCTAGAAACAAATGTTCTTCTCTCTGCTTTACTTTTCCCTGCTCCCTACTATTTTGTCTACTATTCATCCTTTAGAGGATGCTCAAAGAGGCCATTGCTAACCCTCCAGCTTATTCAGTGTCCCCTGTTGTATGCCCTCATACCAGCCTGAACTTCTCCTTTGTAATTTATCACTGCTCTAGTTAAATAATTCTGATTATAAGTTAATCATTATGCTACTGTTTCCCTTACTAGTATGTAAGTGTTACTAATGCTGGGTTGTGTCTGTGCCTATCACAATACCCTGCACAGAGCAGACATTCAATAAACATCCACTGAATAAATGAATGAATGAAATATGTTTTAAATAACAATGATAATTTCTTATATGTCCACACCATGGTTATGCAGCATTTACCAACAAGTATCAAAGAGCTATTACATGTAATTAGCAAAGTCATAAAATGGCAGAAGATAAATGTGAAATAGCAAAAGTGGTTTTGCCACTGATAAAAATTCCAATTTGTTCTTCTAACAACATAGAATTCTTTGTTAAAAGTGTTAAATAATGTGGGAATAGGACAAAGATCCCTGGCTTGGGAATACAGGAACCTGGGTTTTAATCTGGCTGTGGTACAAACAACCTGTGAGATCATGAAGTCACATTTACCTCTATTAAAAGGAACTAAAAAAAAAAATTATCTTAGCACAGTATCTCTTAAACTATGTCCCCTGGAACTGTAGCTGGGTAATCTAATTCAATATGTTTTAGAGTCTACTACTTCTCAAATGTCTCTTGTCTTATAAGAAAATAATAACATAAAAATTATACTAATTTTAATTGTTATAAATATTTTACATCTATTTAAAAATACATAAGGTATTAAAATTTCTACTGAAAAGGTTTATAACTTGCAAAGTTCGATACATGTCTGTTTATATTTTACAATAGCATCTCAATATTTTCAGATTATGTGAAATTTTTTTTCAATTTTTCTAAATTTCAACATCTTTTGAATGCCTTTATTTTAAAAATCTGCACTTCTATGCCACAATATTAAATACATATGATATAGTCCTTTCATAAAAGACTTAAAATTGGAGGCAATTTCTTTAAACAAGCAGAAATTTTTTCACATAGAACATTAAGTCATTATGCCAGTTAATCTATTCTTTAACTACAAGTGAGAGAAAAATGCTTTATAAAGGAGTTTTTATGATAAGGAGAGGGAAACCTTTGCCCCTCTTGAGTTCTTGTAGATGGGCTGATAACAAAATTGATATAAAACAGATTATAATAGGAGAAAAAGAAAGATTTTAATTCAAACTCATGGAGGTCTCACAGAAATAGGACCCAAGAAGTGGCCAAAGTAGACAGCTTCTATACTTATCACACACTAAAACAATACATTTATGAGGAATTGACAGGACAAAGAACTCAGGCTTCGGGTGCTTAATTGGTGAGGAATCTAAACAGAGTGTGGGCTTGGGGTAGTCAACTGAAGAAGTAACAGGGTTTGTGTATACAGGTTTCTCAGCCCAAATTCCCTGTCTCTGATGATAAGGGTGTCTTTCTGCCTCCAGAGGCAGGGAGAGCACAGAAGAAACTTATCTTCTGCTTTCAGGGGGACAAAGGAGAAGCAGAGTGCTTCTCTTGTACTGTTTCTTAAGTAACTTTAATTCAAAATAATCAATATGCCATTGCTCTGCATATTTTGCAGCAGCTTATCCTGAGCCCTAACACTCTCTATCATTGAACCTAAAAGAGTCCACATGAAGATGAAATACATTTTCTGAAGTCATCATGTAGAGTCAGCATTATTTTACTTGTATTCAGAAAAAAAAAAAAAACCTGGTCAAACAGTCATGAATTTAAATTTACAATAAAAGCTCACCTACAAAATGGAGGAATAAAATCCCACACATCAACATGAGTCAAGATACTAGTGAAATTTTCAAACATACTAAAGTATTCACAGAGATTCAAAGACTGCACTTGCTGTAGCTCCTGTGTGAGAGCCATTTCTCTTAAATAGAATAGGAGCAAGACGCCTTAGACAACAAGATAAACTATTTTTGTATAGAGAATTTTATTTATAAATTTTACTTTGCATACTGTTTGCTCTAGACTCTTCTGCATTTCTGGAACGATAAAGTTAACATAGGGCTTCCCAGGTGGCTCGCTGGTACAGAAGTTTAAGGTGATCTTAGGCCCCCAACTCATTGCATATTCCTGTCAACACTTAGGTTCAGGTAAGACTGAAACTAGCCCCTCAGGCAGCCAGCCACTCAAAAAGTAAGAATGTTGAATGCTGGATAAATGTTCCACTCTTCTCTTCCTCTCACCAGTGAGAAGCTGGGAGTTGGGAATTTTTTCCCAATCACACAGTGCTGTCCTACAATGAGGCACTATGGAGAGTAAATGCCACTTTTCCTACTGGACTCAATATGGTTCTTCTTGTCTATGTGTCACCTGAAGTGCAGGAGCCTCTTAACTGGTTTCTGGATTCTTCTCCTAAAAGTGGTTAGTACTGCTGTTCCCATGGGAGAGAGCTTCCTATCCTGCCATATCGCCATCACTGTAATTAGAAGCTTAAACTTTTAACTATAAGGAAAATTTTCTTTCTAGTGAGTCTCCTTCTTAATTAGAAACCCTAGAGAATTAGATTCCAGGGATTCCCAAGTGATTGTTGTGCTGGCAGCTGTGAAGGATTTTGAAGAGTAGAATGATCAATTGGTGAGGTTTGCCATGGATGTACCAAGGAAGAGCTGTGACAGAAATGTCCCATAGCTACTATCTCCATGTCCTACTCTTAAGATTCAGCCAACCGTAGAATGCTTTAACACCTCTGTAACATGGGGACATGCTCCTATTAAACAGGCTGCACCTCACAGAGAAAACAGTAGGTTTAAAGTGGTTTTATTTTGTGTTCAAGACTTATAAACGATGATTAAGACCTAAGTCAATTCTTTATTCCAGTATTTTGCTCCTCTTTGGACCAGGGTTTTACAATATGCTGGTAATGTCAATCCATGAATGAATCAAAACAAGCATTATCCTTTAGGAAATAGACTAGAATAGAAGAGAATAGAAAATATCAGAGACCATCACATGTGGTAAGGGTAGGAATTATTTTGTGATACTTTTGTGGTGAAAACATTTTGAAAATCACTGGCATTTTCACTTCCATGAAGAAACTGTAGCATTTTCTTGAACTGACATTGATCTTCTCTAATAAATATCTGAGTATTAGACCAGAACAAATGCCGAGGCCTTCATTTTCTCTCTTAAATCCTAGGCAAAGTTTCTAGAGCAATGTATCGTTGATGGTGTTTGTTATTCTGGCATATTCCTTTGCTTTAGTAGTTGATTTGCTTGACCACTGGAAAGTTCCTTGGAGGCCAAATCCCATATCAATTTTATAAAACATGACATGCTAATGTGGAAATTAGTCATTGTCTAGTATTTTGTCTTTTATAATTTTATTTTTTTCTTCTTTATAATTATAAGCATTGAGTGTTTTACTGTAGTTCTTTGAGTGTCCATTTATCTTATGGATCCATGATTCTAATATCACCTGCAACTATTGCAGAAAGCAATCTCCCATTGTCACATTATAAACTTGTGTATATTCTTAATTTCCATCTTTTCTCACCAGATGTTTATTCACAGCCCTAAATTTTGTCCCTGATCTCCTAAAATGCATTATTTTCTCACTTATTTATTTGCAGAGGTAATCAAGTATATTTTCTTGGAGTTGGGCCCTCTGAAACACCCTCTAGACCAAGCTGTAATGGTCATTTTGAAGATGTACTTTGTGAATAACTCTTCTGTCACCATCTTATTATCAAAGTTGTCTTGTCACCTCTGTAACATTATTTGATAGATGTCAAAATATCTTTGTCCTAAATTATATAAATCATAGTTTTTTATATCCAAAAAAAAGCCACTCTTCATTATTTCTTAGATTAAGACGCTATTTATGTACAACTGGTCTTTCTTAAAATTAAAATGATTTCTGCCTAATAATAGCCTTATGGAATACTGAATTAAGTAATTCCTAAATTTTTCTTTATGCTCCCTCTTCTTTTTACATTTCACTTTCTGAGAACAAAAATTAGAACCAAATGGTATTATATGAGAAGGCTCAAACTATTCAGTTTCCTTAATGAAAATTAATTTCCACTTAAATTCTCCAGTAATCACATAGCACCCATAGACAGAACAAGAAACATTTTTTAAAAAGTCCTAGCAGGTGATCTCTTAGCATTTAATTTGTCTGTGAAAAACTTATTTGTGAAAAGACACACATACATATACCTATATGTATACGTGTGCATATACATGAGTAATTCAATTACTTTAATAAAAAATCAACTTTATGATATATGTTTCAAAATTAATTTCTAAATTCTTTATTGGTATTTTAAAGTCCATAAGTGACTTAGGTACAATTTGTACACTGAATTTAATTTTATTCCATGAAAACAACCTTTGTTAGTTTATAAACTCTTTCAGCGTGATAATAATTCCTATCTATTCTCCTAGCACTGATCTGTCATACCATCAGAATCAAGTAATTACCACCTAAATGTATGAATAAATGACTTAATTCACAAAGTTTTAAAGGATAAAACTATCCTGTAATTTGAAGCAAAAAAAAAAAAAAAGGATAACTTATTCTGATGGGCATTCTTTGATAAATTGCTGCTAGAAACATAGCCTGGTCTGATCTCCCATATTAGCTAACTAGAGCTGCCATAACAAATTACCACAAACCGGGTAGTTCAAAACAACTGAAATTTATTGTCTCCCAATGTCGAGTCCTCCTGGTGATGGAATTTGGAGTGATGGAATGGTCTATATTTTGACTGTGTCAGTGTCAGTTTCTTGTTTGTGATATAGAACTACAGTTTTACAACATACTACCTTGGGGAAGACTGGGTGCAGGGTACATAGGATGTTTCTGTATTATTTCTGATAACTGCATGTAAATCAACAACTATCTCAGAATAAAAAATTTAACTAAAGGAAACTATTTTCTCCTGGTTCTGGAGGCCAACAGTCTGAAATCAAGGTGTCAGCAGGGTCACACTCCCTCAAAAGGCTCTATGGCGAGTTTGCAGCTTTCCAGCTTCTGTTGGCTGCAGGCATTTCTTGGCTTGCATCTCCATCACTCCAATCTATCTCATGATCACCCTGCCTCAACCCTTTCTCTCTGTTTCCACTTCTGCCTTAAATATCCCTGTCGGCCATTCTCTTATAAGGACTCTTATCATAGTATTAAAGGCCTAGAGGGATAATTCAAGATCTCCTTAAGACTTTAAATTGCATCTGTATATATCCTTTTTCTAAACAAGGTAACAGTCACAGGTTCCAGAAACTGGATATATAAATATCATTTGGAGGTGGTGGGAGGATCTTTCAACTGCATCTCCCCAGTGTGATTTTATAAACTTCGTGAGAAAGCACCAAATCTTGTATTCGCTATATCAGCATACATTAAGGTACATAGCCTTACCTAACACTTGACTGTCTACTCTGTTATCTTCATTGTGGCAAGTATTTTACTACATACACACACAGAAAATCTCCACACACTCATGTGAGGTAGGACGGCATCATCCCATTTTATACATGATGGAACTGAGGCTTGCAGATCTTGATTTACTTGTCCAAATTTGCACAAATAAATAGTGGTGGAGCTAGGATACTAGCACAGTTAAGATTTTAGTGAGTCACAAACTCTCCACTGGAGCTGAATACATGTTGATTATAAATGGAGCTCTCTAGAAATGTATGTCACTTGACAACATTCACATAAAAATATATGCATTCAACAATCTGAATCTGATTTAATTACATTTCCTATGTTAGTTTAGACAATATATTAAAATCCGTTAAGTTTAACAAGTGTTAATGCCAAGTTCACTGTTTTTCTTAAATAAGAAACTATGAAGTAATATCTTCACCATAAAATAAATGTTAAAAGATACACCACAATGGGCACTGTGTCACAGTGTGTTTACCAGCAGTGCACCTTAACCCATATAATTCTAATACTTTTGCACACTTTATATCAAAATTATTATGAAAACTAAGTGTAATGACCAGATTATATATATGTGTCTCCTCCAGTTTTGTTTTCAGCCTAATAAAAGTTTAGAGTTAAGATATTTACTGAGACTGACTACTGAAATACCACAACCGATCATAATACCAGAACTTAAGTTGTGACCTTGAAGAATAGTTTTTTTTCATGCCAGGAAAAAAAAAATAAAGCAATAGAGAAATCAGCTAAGAGAGGTGAGCCAGCAGTCCAAATCACATTAATCCAATCAGGAATTGAGATGCTTTGAAGTTTATACTGTTAATCTCAGAGGGGATTATTTCATGGTTTCCATGGAAAGTCTGAAGTCTCTTCTAGGACTCATCCTCAATGATTGACCCTGAAATCCATTTCCATTGCCCTCCCCTACTCCGCAGACTTATAAGTTAGCTGAAAGTCCTGCTAAACTTCAGCCTTCCAGTTGCTACTTTCAGGATCAGTAAAAAATGAAAAAGAAAAATGGCTTAAATGCTGCTTTCTTGTCTTTAATCATGTTTTTTGAAGAAATACATAAAGGATTCTCCTTTATTAGTCAATGAGACAATCAGTCTTTAAGCAAGTTACTTCTTACTTTCATACTTTTTATTGTGGTAATAACAAAATAAGAGCTACCCTCTTCACAAATTTTTAAGTGTACAATACATTATTGTTAACTATAGGCACAATGTACTACTAGAGCAAATGTCTAGAACTTTTACTCATAGAACCAAAAACTGTATTTACTCTGAAGAGCAACTGGCCATTTTCCCTTTCCCTCAGCTCCTTGCAACCACCATTCTACTTGAGGCTTCTGTGAATCTGACTTTTAGATAACTCATATAAATGGAGGCATGCAGTATTTGTCCTTCTGCTCCTGGCTTATTCCGTGTAGCATAATGATTCAGTAGTTCCACTTCTGGGTATACAGCCACAAAAGCTGGGGCACCAGAGGCAGGTATAAGCTCTTTTTAGAGAGAAACTGGTGATGTGGACCAGGCTAGATAGAAAGGGCAGCGGAGGTATCTGCAGGATTGCCCAGTGTCTGGGGAGTATCACTGTGAGCCAGTTGATGTGTACTAAATTAGAAGCCAAACCCTCAGGTAGCAGCTTTGGTAGGGATAGAGTAGGATAATTAAATAGTCAGTTTAGAAACCTCACTACAGGACTAAAGATAGAAAGGGAATTTTAAGGGAAGTTTGGAGACTGTTGTAAGCTAATGACCACCCAAGAAAAGAATCCAGTAACTTAGCAGCAATTTACACGACCTTGAAGGAAGATCAGGTGCATCCAGGTGCCGGACACACTCAAGCCACAAATCTTGATAGTTGAAACATAGACAATAGATATGGGGTCTGACTCTTGTTATAGGAAGTCAGGGAATCCTTGAAGAATAGCATTTCTGCATGTAGCCAAGACATAAATACAGGTGAAAGGGGAAAAAATGAGGCAGAATGAGACATTATACCAAAATCTAAGACAAATTACTATGTTTAAGTATATGTTACCACCCTCTGCTAATATACATATGATTTAAATAATGACATGAGGGTCCCAGTTAAATCATATAGTGTCAAAGAAGAGACTAATGATGTAAGTCTTGATGTTTGCCCAAGGATGAGGAAGAAGGTGGTCTTCTCCCCTTCCCATTTTTCTTTTGATTACAAAGTCCTCTTTCTATACAATGAAGGAAAGACAGTCTCTTCATTAAATAGTGCTGGGAAAACTGGTCGACCACATATCAAAAAATGAAAGTAGAACATTCTTTAACACTATACACAAAATTAAACTCAAAATGGATTGAAGGCCTAAGTGTAAAACTTGATACTATAAAACTCTTAGAGGAAAACATAGGCAGAACACTCTTTGACATAAATTGCAGCAATATCTTTTTGATCCATCTCCTAGAGTAATGGAAATAAAAACAAAAATAAACAAATGGGACCTAATTAAACTCAAAAGCTTTTGCACAGCAAAGGAAACCATAGACAAAACAAAAAGACAATCCACAGAATGAAAGAAAGAATTTGCCAACAATGCAATGAACAAGGGCTTAATATCTAAAACATATAAACAACTCATACAACTAAACAACAAAAAAACAACTCATACAACTAAGCAACAAAAAAACAACTCAGTAAAAAAATGAGCAGAATACCTAAATAGACATTTTTCCAAAGAAGGCATACAGATGGCCAGCAGGCACATGAAAAGATGATTGTTAATTATTAGAGAAATGCAAATCAAAATTACAATGAGATATCACCTCACACCAGTCAGAATGATCATCATCAAAAAATCTGCAAACAATAAATGTTGGAGAGGGTGTAGAGAAAAGGGGACCCTTCTACATGGATGGTAGGAATGTAAACTGGTATAGCCACTACAGACAGCAGTATGGAGGTTCCCTTTAAAAAAAAAAAAAAACTAAACTAAAAACAGAGCTACCATATGATCCAGCAATCTCACTCCTGGGCATATATCCAGAAAAAAACATTATTCAAAAGGGTACATGCATCCTAATGTTCATTGCAGCACTGATTACAATGGCCAAGACATGGAAATAACCTCAATGTTCCTTTGACAGAGGAACAGATAAAGAAGATGTGGTACATATACACAATGGAATATTACTCAGCCACTAAAAAGAATGAAATAATGCCATTTGCAGCAACATGGATGGACCTGGAGATTATCATACTAAGTGAAGTAAGACAGAGAAAGACAAATATCATGTGATATTGCTTATATGCAGAATCTAAAAAAAATGATATAAAAATAAAGTCTTACCAGTGTCTGGGGCAGAGCTGTGTGCTTCTCTCTCTCATAAGCACCCTATGCTAATAAACTCACTCTGTGCCTGCTGCTTTGCCTTATGCTGAATTCTTTCTGTGATGAGACAAAAAGAGCCTGAGTTTCAGTAAGTCCTGACACCAGGTGAGCAGTTTCAATTTAAACACAGCCCCTTACTAAGTTAGGGACCCTGGGTTCAAGTCCCAATCTGAGATGCAGGTCCCAGCCCATGAGTTTGGGTTCCAATCTGAGTTTTGACTTGATTGAGTCCCACCGGAGGAGTGTGGTTTCAGTTTAAGGTATGCAAATAGGCCTCTTTCCGGGAAAGACTAGGGGATGGCAGGACTATTTCCTCCGCAGAGCCCTATGGGGATAGCTGATTAAGAACTGTTCTTTGTTTGCCAAAGTCCAATGGGACTGGTGAATGCAAGCCCCACTGGCTAACAGAGCCAAGTGACCGAGGGGTCCCATGGCAGCAGCTGCAAAAGCTGGGGCGACAGACGTGCGCATGCTCCCACCAGGAAGAAATTGGAGACATGGGGTAGGATAAAGGGAGAGGGCAGAGGTGGAATTCGCTGGCTTCCCTGGTTTCTTGGCAGAATCAAAGTTAGCCCCTAGATGCATATTAAATTAAAAGCCTAAGTCTCAGGCAGTAGCTTTTAAGGTATGTAAGTATGCCAAAGGGAGACTGGGAGGCAGGCTTTTTTTGCCCGTTTCTTTTACTCCAAGCCTTGGTGGCTCAGATGGTAAAGAATCTGCCTGCAATGTAGGAGACCTGGGTTTGATCCCTGGGTCAGGAAGATCCCCTGGAGAAGGGAATGGCTACCCACTCCAGTATTCTTGCCTGGAGAATTCCATGGACAGAGGAGCCTGGAGGGCTACAGTCCATAGGGTCCCAAAGAGCTGGAAATAACTGAGCAACTAATGCTTACATTACTTTGCCTATTATACTATTTTTGTCCAGTAGGTTTTTTTTCTTTAAGCACATTTAATACATCATCCTCCTCTTTGGTGGTCTACAAGGTTTCTGCTGAAAATTCAGCTCAGTCTTATGGGAGTTCCTTATATATGATGAGCTCCTTTTCTCTTGTTGCTTTCATAATCCAAACTTTGACTTTAGAAAATTTGATCATAATGTGTCACGGTGTGGATTTCTTTAGAGTCATATAATTTTTTTTTTGAGGGTCTTGGATCTGAATGTCCATTTACTTAGCCAGATTTGAGAAGTTTTCAGCCATTACTTCTTTGAGTAACCTTTTTGGTCCTTTCTCTCTCTCTCTCCTCTTTCTGGGACTCCATATATATATATATATATATATATATATATATATATAGGTCTGCTTTATTAGATCTCGTAAGTCCTTTAAGTGTTTCTCACTGTTTCAGTCTGTTTTGCTTTTGTTTCTCTGAATTATTTCCAAGGATCTGTCTTTGATTTGATTGATAGCTTTTTTCTTCTTGATCTAGTCTGCTGTTCAACCCCTTTTAGTATACATTTTTCAGTTCATATTATTGTATTCCACTCCATGATTTCTGTTTAGTACATTTTAATATTTTCCATATCTTTGTTGAAGTTTTTACAGAGTTCATGCATTGTTCTCCTGACCCACGTGGGAGTTACTTTGACTTTTCTGTCAGGTCAATCATTTGATTGGTTTCTGGAAATTTATCTTGATTCTTTGTTTGAAACATTTTTGCCTGTTTCTTCAATTTCCTTGACTCTCAGTATTCATGTCTGCAAATTAGACAAAACAGGCACCTCTCCCAGCAATCCTGGCCTCATACAGGAGAAGATCTTCACCAATCATCCCAGCTAGAGATTCTGCCCACCCTCTTCAAACTCCTTCCCTTCCCAGGAAGAAGCAGGTAGATGTGGTTATATCTATTCACTCTGTACTGATCCAGTGGTTGTGGCATCTACCTGTCCAAACTATAATCTATGTTCTCTCCAGGTGTCTAAACTATGCCATTTCTATCTGAGTTCACAGATGCCAGTTCAGATCCCACATCTAAGATACAAGCCAGAAGACAATTCTTGGGCAGCTCTGGAGAAACTGGGACATGGGACACTTAGATCAACTCTTTCCCTTATAGGGGAAAAGCTGAGAGCTGGGATTTTTCATCTTTCTTTCTTTGTTAAACAGAGAAAGGGATAATCTATAATATCCAACAGCCCCAGCCACCATCTATGTTCTACCCTGAGTGGCTAGACTGTGCTGGATTCATTAGAGCTCCAAGACTGGCAAAATACAAGTTACTCTTCTAGGGAGTTTCTGGGGTACTGGCCATGTAAACTACCCCCCATACCCCCCTAATGAAGTTGGGAGATAGGAGGCTTCTTCCTGTTGTATAGTATTATGCCAGGAGAAGGGACATCAGGGAGTGGGTGATCTGAATCTCTCTACTGGCTTTGGAGAGTGGTTTTACATTCACTAGGGATGCAGGATTCTTTCAATTAGTTTCTAGAGTTTTCCAGAAGGGAAAAAGTTCCAAAGGGAAATGTCTATGAATTGTTGTTCAGTTGGTATATTTGTAGGAGGATGAAGGGTCCAGGTCTTCCTACTCTACCATCGCTTGTTGTCACTTCTTGACAGTGATTTTTAATACAATATTTTTAAAGGTTTAACAATTTCCTAAATTTAACATCTTAAATATACCCCATTTCAATAATTCAGTAGTTTGCTGCCAATGTTATTTTTCTTTCCTTGAAAGCATGGAAGACACATTTTCAGTGCATTTCAATGAATTTTTAGTAAAAATAAAAAATAAAGAATTTTGATTGGATTATTGATTGTTTATATACACCACCTCAGTTAATCTTTACCATAGGCCTCTCACTTACGGTTGTAGCGGAGGTACTTGAGGTTACAGAGGGTAAAATACTCAAGGTGTATGGTTGATAAGTGGCAAAACTAGAATAAAATACAAGTTCACATAGTAATTGATCTTTGCAATGAAATGGATGACTTCCTATAATTAAATATAGATAGATATGGACAGAGAAACAGAGAGACAGAGAAAAACACCTACATGCACATTTTTTTTCATATTAACTAAGCTGTAAGGACAAATGGAATGCAATTATATTCTTATTTATATTTTTTTGGCTAAGACTGATACTAAAATTAACATATTCCTTAAGGGTATACTAACTGATAACCCTGTAATATTTGAGGTGTTAGGCCAACACAAGATAAAAATAGTTGCTGTAGATAAACCAATCATGTACATAATGACATTGCTATAAATATAAAATTTAGTTTTCTCTTTATAAAATCATGATAATTATCAAAGTTTCTTGAATATCAAGTGCCATATGCTTACAAAGATTAAATTATACTGTTAAATTGCAGTTTTAGTTTTTGAAAGGTTATCTGACAAAACATATTAGTGAAAAATAATTGACTTACTTTTCAAATATATATGCAGCTTCCCTGATAGCTCAGTTGGTAAAGAATCTGCCTGCGATGCAGGAGACCCTGGTTTGATTCCTGGGTTGGGAAGATCTGCTGGAGAAGGGATAGGCTACCCACTCCAGTATTCTTGGGCTTCCCTTGTGGCTCAGCTGGTAAAGAATCCTCCTGCAATGTGGGAGACCTGGGTTCAATCCCTGGGTTGGGAAGATCCCCTGGAGAAGGGAAAGGCTACCCACTCCAGTATTCTGGCCTGGAAAATTCCATGGACTGTATAGTCCATGGGGTCACAGAGAGTTGGACACCACTGAGCAACTTTCACTTTCACTTTCCAAACATGTATGACTCATTCTGTAAATTTTGATATTAAATATTATATTATTCCCATTGTGGCATTTTGATTACAGAAGATACTCTTGCTCTCATTATGTTGAGATGGAGTTGCTGGCTTCTCTTACAATTTCTGAAGTGGTAATTTAAATTAAATACCATACAGTCTCAATTTATTCCAGCTGATCACAGTTGTACCCTGAATGTGTATATGATTGGAGAATAAGAGAAACTTCATTGTACACTAAAAAAGAAAGTCGCATCTATGTGTAGAATTTTTTTACTTCATCAAGCCTATAACTTAGGTGCCCAGTACTCTGATATATACAATGGGATGAATAATGCACTCATCCCTTGGTATCCACAAAAGATTGGTTCCAGGAGCCCCAAAGATACTAAAATCTGCAGCTACTCAAGTCCCTTATATAATATGCTATAGCATTTGCATATAGCTTATGCTCTTCTTTCTGAATACTTTAAATCATCTCTAGATAATTTAGAATACCTAATAAAATATAAATGGCATGTAAATAGCTGTGAATACAATGTAAATGCTATGTAAACAACTGCAAATTCAAGGTTTGCTTTATTGGGACATTCTGGAATTTTTTTTTTTTTTCTTAATACTTCCAACCTACTGGTGGTTGAATCCAAGGACATAGACCACATGGAAAGGAAGGGCCAACTGTGTACTATGGGCTTCAAAATAAAAGGTACATTTCTACTGGGGCTTCTGAATCAGCTTAAAAAATTAATTCTGACTTCCTTTTATATATTCAGTGAAACCAGGTGGTCAGTGTGCTTCAAGCACCACTAAACACTTTACCAAGGGCTGCTATACCAATATCTTAAGCAGGCATGCTGAGAATGAAGAATGTGTGGAAGGCAAGACATTAATCACATGAACATCAACCTTGCCTATACCTAGTACACAGAGATGCTGACTCAAACAAAGGTATTGATTTTTGTTTCCCTTTTGCTTCTTTCCATATATGTACAGTTACTCATACTACTTCATTTCACTATAGAGGTGTCTATTCAGTTTCATCCTGCTGTACTCAGGAAGGTTATTCATCAGGCTCCAATCAACTTCCACTATGCTAAGAGAGGATAGTATATTCTTAGACCAAGTCAAATTAACTAACTTTTAAAATAAATAAATACCTCAATCACTAGATTGCTTGAATCAAGCAGAATCAATATTCAGGTTTAAAAGGTACTATAATGTAAATGCCATATTCCTGGCATTTACATTAATTTTCTGGCTTGGGTTTTACTACTCAACTTTCTATGAACACAAGTACAAACATGTAGACAGTGTGATTTTGCATATAATGTGCAATTTTCACCCCATTCCATCTGCAGGATATTGTTGAATAATAATTTTTAAAAACAACAATAGTTAATCAGTGTTTGAGCATCTCTAAAGCTGCTACATACCAGTCTAAAAATTTTCTCAATTCATCCTCATTACAATCCTATAGTGGAAGTATAGTTTTCAACCACATTTTATGGATCAGGAAACTGAGACACAGAGACATTAAGATCAGGCAGTAAGTAAGAGGCTTCATCAAGATGTGAACCCAGGATATCTGAATTAAGCTTGTCTTCATGATCACTTTTCACAGGTACCTACAATGTGCCAATGATTATAATTCTCACTGCCGATGAACATTTTAGATAGTACTTTAGAGGTATCATTATTAATTAAAAAAAATCTTGATGGGGAAGAAAGTCAATGGAGGAATATTAAAGAACATCAAAGAACTCTAATAACTCTATCAGAGAAGCAATGGAATCAAATATCATACAGGAGTCCTAAAATCAGTGCTCAGCTTGTGAGTGACTGAAATGTTGCCTTTTCAAAAAATATGCAATTTTCTTTTAGAAGAATTGTTTTGAGACTAATTAGAAATATTTTTACAATCCTAAAAATAAATTACAAAATAGCAATCCTCACCCAGAAGGGAAAATATAGAAGAGATTCTTTTTTTTCTTTTACACAAATAGATAAAGGAGCAGAGTGATTATAGGTTTTGAATATTAACAGCATTAGAAAATGCTAGTCTAGAAGCTCAAATTCTTTGCCAAACACAAAAGAAATCAAACAAGTAAATAATCAACTCAAATCTTTTGTGGACCAGTTGAGTACTGGTATTTGATTTTATTCTGAGAATCTTCTTCCAAGTTGTAATAAATCTCCAACGATTCATCTAAAGCTGGACTTGAATCAATAACTCATCCTTTCAGCTGCTGGCTCCAGACTCCTTCAACCTTTTCAATGTATTGCTCTAACCTTTGCAATTTTTCCTGCCCTTTTCATCCTTGAATCATCTGGTCTTCTTCTATTTAACTCATTTAGTTGGCATCTTTTTCAAACAAAAAGCAGTTCACTGAGAAGCATTAATTGAATAAAAGTGTAAGTGCAGACATATAATGGAGCTTTGTAAAATAAAATTTCAAGGTTTATTTTTTTAGATCTAAGAGTCTGAAATAACTTTTAGCCATTATGAAAAAAAATGGCAGTGCTTATAAGATAAGCTTTATTTTAGATCACTCCTCTTGCCTGAACCAGGGGGCATGGTATGGATTACTATTGGCTTCCTTTGTTTCTAACTCGGATTCATAGCAAGATTTCTGCACCACAAAGTCTTTAGGCTAGAGTTGTTTTGTGCAGATTTTGAATCTTGAAAGTAATCTGGTTAAGGTAACACAAGTGCAAATATCATGAATTCCTATTATGCTATCAGAGGCTCTAAATGGGACTACATTACTGCATAACAATTAAAGGAACAGTAATAAAGAGCAAATGTGGGAATTCAGGACTGCCCTTGTGGCTCAGCTGGTAAAGAATTTGCCTGCAATGTGGGAGACCTGGGTTCGATTCCTGGGTTGGGAAGAACCCCTGGAGAAGGGAAAGGCTATCCATTCCACTCCAGTATTCCATGAACTATACAGTCTACAGGGCTGCAAAGAGTCAGACACAACTCAGTGAAGAGTCGGACACAACTCAGTGATTTTCACTTTTGGTCTCATATTCTGATATTTTCTTTCTTGGCCTTCAGTTGTTCCATTTTTAATTTTCAAAGAGTTGGCATTATTTATTTGATTCTTACTTGATTGTTTGACTCTCTTCACCTAAAGGTCAGAATAGCAAAAATGAGGGAAGAAGGTACACAATCAACTGTTTTGATAACCCAGCTTGAGTCCATGGTCCTCAGAGCCCGTGTCTGTGCAAAGCTCTGTGGATTTCCGGCATGTTTTGACATCCTGGAGCTCTCTTCAGTATGCAAGCCAGATTTGATTTCTCTTCCTCTACTTGTATTATCTTTTAGAAACAATGGCATTGAAGTTCTAAAGATTTTACTGCCTCTCCTTTAGAAGACTGCAATTAAAATAGGCTTAAAAAAAAGTTTTTTTAAATGGTCACGCTCACTGGGTTACTTTTTAATTTTCCTTTCTACACCCGAGTGGATAATTTAAGCAATGGCTAGGGTATCAGATATTAGTGTTTTACTGTTTACTGGGTTCAACAGCAGAATGTGTCTTGGCAGAGAAGCACAGAAAAACTCCATTACACCAGGCCACTAGGGGAAACAAGAAAACATGCCTTTCTTTTTTTTGTAGCTTGTCTCATTGTGATGGTTTCAAGTTATGTGGTTTCTGTTATTCGGGATCTATTTTGTAAAATAGCCAAACAATAAGCAACTGTTTGTGAACTAATTAAACCTGTCTTTACATAATTATGTAGATACTCAGTGTGCTTCTAAAAATATCTTAACATATTTGTGATCTAAGCCCTTTAACAAATAGACACCACAGAAACAGACTGTTGGTACTGTAATAAAGTAGAAATATGTCAAATATCTGCAATGACTGATTCCTTATGCCAGGGCTCAACAAACTTTATCTGTAAAGGGGCAGAGAGTAAATATTTTTGGCTTTGCAGCTCATATGGTCTCTGTTGCAAGCACTCTGCTGTTTCGGTCCAAAAGCAGACATAGACAATATTTAAACAGATGACCATGGTTACATTCCAATAAAATTTTATTTACAAAAACAAGCAGTGGGCTGGATTTGACTCATGGGCACTTGTGTGACAGCTCCTTCCTTATTCTCTTGATGGTAGACATCTCACTCATACATGATACTTTATAAATGCATGCTTAGTGTTATATATATAAATGTGATGGTAAACAAATATGATTTACTACCTTAAATGTTTTAGATGCACTGGGGGAGACTTTTAACAAAGAGAACAAACAATAAAGCATTACAGGGATGTGAAATTTACGAAAATGCTGTTTGATCAATATGTTAACATTAAAAATAAATTAAGAAATTGTTTGGCTTTTTAATTTCCCACAATTGTTTTGACCTACTTTCTACTCCATAGTGAGGAAAACAGTAAATTTGCCAATCAAAACCTCTTTAACAAGTGGTGCTGGGAAAACTGGCCAACCACTTGTTAAAGAATGAAACTAAGAACACTTTCTAACACCATACACAAAAATAAACTCAAAATGGATTAAAGATCTAAATGTAAGACCAGAAACTATAAAACTCCTAGAGG
Source organism: Odocoileus virginianus (assembly GCF_023699985.2). NCBI lineage: Eukaryota > Metazoa > Chordata > Mammalia > Artiodactyla > Cervidae > Odocoileus > Odocoileus virginianus. Next base: position 1,427,237 of record NW_027224272.1, read on the forward strand.
AGAACATAGGCAAAACCCTCTCCGACATAAATCACAGCAGGATCCTCTATGACCCACCTCCCAGAATATTGGAAATAAAAGCAAAAATAAACAAATGGGACCTAATGAAACTTAAAAGCTTTTGCACAACAAAGGAAACTATAAGCAAGGTGAAAAGACAGCCCTCAGATTGGGAGAAAATAATAGCAAACGAAGCAACAGACAAAGGATTAATCTCAAAAATATACAAGCAACTACTGCAGCTCAATTCCAGAAAAATAAATGACCCAGTCAAAAAATGGGCCAAAGACCTAAACAGACATTTCTCCAAAGAAGACATACAGATGGCTAACAAACACATGAAAAGATGTTCAACATCACTCATCATCAGAGAAATGCAAATCAAAACCACAATGAGGTACCATTACACACCAGTCAGGATGGCTGCTATCCAAAAGTCTACAAGCAATAAATGCTGGAGAGGGCGTGGAGAAAAGGGAACCCTCTTACACTGTTGGTGGGAATGCAAACTAGTATAGCTGCTATGGAGAACAGTATGGAGATTTCTTAAAAAACTGGAACTAGAACTGCCATATGACCCAGCAATCCCACTCCTGGGCATACACACTGAGGAAACCAGATCTGAAAGAGACATGTGCACCCCAGTGTTCATCGCAGCACTGTTTATAATAGCCAGGACATGTAAGCAACCTAGATGCCCATCAGCAGACGAATGGATAAGGAAGCTGTGGTACATATACACCATGGAATATTACTCAGCCATTAAAAAGAATTCATTTGAATCAGTTCTAATGAGATGAATGAAACTGGAGCCCATTATACAGAGTGAAGTAAGCCAGAAAGATAAAGACCATTACAGTATACTAACACATATATATGGAATTTAGGAAGATGGTAATGATAACCCTATATGCAAAACAGAAAAAGAGACTCAGATGTATAGAACAGACTTTTGGACTCTGTGGGAGAAGGCGAGGGTGGGATGTTTCAAGAGAACAGCATCGAAACATGTATATTATCTATGGTGAAACAGATCATCAGCCCAGGTTGGATGCATGAGACAAGTGCTCGGGCCTGGTGCACTGGGAAGACTCAGAGGGATCGGGTGGAGAGGGAGGTGGGAGGGGGGATCGGGATGGGGAATACATGTAAATCCATGGCTAATTCATTTCAATGTATGACAAAAACCACTACAATATTGTAAAGTAATTAGCCTCCAACTAATAAAAATAAATGAAAAAAAAAAAAACCATACCAATGTTTTTACAGTTGAAAAGTTTAAATAAACTTACTGTCTCTAGGGTAAATGTTCAGACTCTTAGAGTTCTCCCTACCTTTGTCTTCATTTAGTGGTGTGGGTAGGAATGAACAGTGAGATGCTGGAGTGTTTTTCTGGTGATGGGAGGGTATCTCTAGATTCACAGCTGAATCCTCTTACTATTTTCTGGGTCCTTGGTGGTCTTCTCTCTTTAATTTCAAGGCTAGTGAAAGGCTTGAGCAATTCTCTCACAGACAAGTTCTGAGGGCTGCCCAGGCTTTATCTCAGCATGAGAAATTCCATGAGGTTAATTATAAGGCCCATTGGAGTAACAGAATAGGCATGATCTGGCCCAGTAGCTTTCAAACAGATCAGCTCTATGATCCACTCTGTTGATCTCCTCATTGTATCTCTAGTTTATACCATTAATTTTTATTTTTTAAGATTTATTTTATTAATTTAGTTTTATTTTCTGGCTGCACTGGGTCTTCATCGCTGCGTGCGGGCTTTCTCTAGTTATGGCGAGCAGGGGGCTACTCTATAGTTGAGGTGCTCTAGGCTTTCTCATTGCAGTGGCTTCTCCTGTTGCAAAGCATGGGCTCTAGGTGCGCCGGTTTCAGTAGTTGTGACCCAGGGGTTCAGCTGTCCCGCGGCATGTGGGATCTTCCTAGAGCAGGGATCGAACCTGTGTCCCCTGCATTGACTGCTGGATTCCTAACCACTGTACCTCCAGGAGGCCCCTATCAGCTATTTTATATGACCTTAATATGGCAATAAGGAATTCAAGAATTAATTGCACATAGTTGCCACAGGAGACTCTTTGGTTCTATTTGTTATTCCTTTTCCTGATATTCCACTTCTCACACTTTTACTCTGATGTGGGTACCATGTGTCCACAGGGTGCTCAACGTGAGGTGCTCCTCACCCAGATTTGCAAACTCAATGTGGCAAGAAATTGCCTCTGAGGTCTGTTTTTCTGCAATGATTATCTTGTTTATCTAATCTACTCATTCTCCTTCTACCTCTGAAATTCAATAAAAGGAATGGGAGCAAAGAAAGACTCTGATCTCTGATATCTTCTCTCTCTTTCTCTTCTACATGAAGATCCTTCTTACTGTTTTTTGGTAATTATATCCCCCACTCTCTAATAACTTACTGTTTGTCTTTTGTTTTTTCTTTAGGCACCATCCACATGTCTTGTGTTCATATTCTTTGGTGACCAAATCTCATAATGCATCCTGCATTGTCAAAAGGTTATAGGGAAACATGATTGACAGGAAGAATAAAAATGCTGAAAACATATGCCAAATGTACTCATTACAAAAGGTACTAAATGAGCAACTTTCATTTAAATGTTTTGAAATGTTTTAATGTTATTGCAAGATAAGATTATGCTTTCTTTTGCTGTCTCTCAACAGATGATATGAATGTGCATTTAGATGGTACAGAAATCACAGAATCTCTGCTAGTGGCAGGTTGATAGTAAGATTCATGATACATCAGCAAGAGGGAGATTTGTGGATGTGAGTGATCTCACAGAATTTCAGATACTGCATCTATCATGCCCTGCTGCTCCCCTCCCCCAACACCAGTATTTTTCCAAGAAAGGAGAAGTCTTTGAGTTTCAAACTCATTATCAAACTTTTAGATTCCTTATTTCTCTAAAATCTTTTTTCTTTCTGACATCTTGGCTAATTCCACTTTTATCAGCTGTCCCAGAAATATTGCCCTGTGAAAGTTAAGGAATCTTTTTAACTTTATTTCTATTTTGCTAAATCTAAGTACTAGATAGCCATAATACTTTATTCATGGTCCAGTCATCTAGTAGAGAAGCCCTGTCCTATTTGCCATATAAATGCCTAAGACAAAAACTCTACCTTCAAAGATCTCATAATACAGTGAGGAAGACAGACATTAACAAAAATAACTGTGAGAGAATTAATGCAATAAAGGTATGTATAAGCTGCCACATAGTTCAAAGAAGGGATGCAATCATCCCAGGCTTAGCAGATTCATAGAAGATCTGGCTAGAGATGCTATGCACCTGAAGACACTATGACCAAAGTTTGGCAGATGAAAAATGTGGGGAAAAGCACTAAAGGCAAAAGAAGAGCATGAGGAGGTAAATGGGAAAGATGCATAGGCCATTTGGGGAAGAAAGAGAGAGATTTACCATTCAATGTGGGAAGAGGTTGTCTTTTCAACAAATGGTGCTGGGGGGAAAAAAAACGCTATCTACATGCAATAGAATTAGAATGTGGGACTCTACCTCATAGTATATATGAAAAATTACTCAAAATAAACCAATAACCTAAGTATCAGAGCTAGCTAACAATACAAAAATATCAAAAGAAACCCTAGTGACTATAGATTTGGTAATGGATTACTAGAGAAGAGTAAAATAAGAAAGAGATAAATTGGATCTTAACTTTTTTTAAAAATGTGTGCCACATGATAAGATTATCAAGAAGGTGAAAAGGCAGTCTAAAGAATGGAAGAAAAATCTGCAAATCAAGATATACAAATGGGCCAGCAAGCAAAGGAAAGATGATTGATGTGAATTGTCATTCAGTTCAGTTCAGTCACTCAGTCGTGTCCGACTCTTTGCGACCCCATGAATCGCAGCACACCAGGCCTCCCTGTCCATCACCAACCTCCCAGAGTTTACTCAAACTCATGTCCATTGAGTTGGTGATGCCATCCAGCCATCTCATCCTCTGTTGTCCCCTTCTCCTGCCCCCAATCCCTCCCAGCATCAGGGTCTTCTCCAATGAGTCAACTCTTTGTATGAGGTGGCCAAAGTATTGGAGTTTCAGCTTCAGCATCAGTCCTTCCAATGGACACCCAGGACTGATCTCCTTTAGGATGGACTGGTTGGATCTCCTTGCAGTCCAAGGAACTCTCAAGAGTCTTCTCCAACAACACAGTTCAAAAGCATCAATTTTTCAGCACTCAGCTTTCTTCACAGTCCAACTCTCACATCCATACATGACCGCTGAAAAAAACCATAGCTTGACTAGATGGACCTTTGTTGGCAAAGTAATGTCTCTGCTTTTTAATATGCTATCTAGGTTGGTCATAACTTTTCTTCCAAGGAGTAAGCATCTTTTAATTTCATGGCTGCAATCACCATCTGCAGTGATTTTGGACCCCACAAAAAATAAAGTCTGACACTGTTTCCACTGTCTCCCCATCTATTTGCCATGAAGTGATGGGACCAGATGCCATGATCTTAGTTTTCCGAATGTTGAGCTTTAAGCCAACTTTTTGAATTGTCATTAGGGAAATGCAAATCAAAACCACATTGATATGCCATTTTTTGAAATTCAAAAGAAAAAAAAAACCAAAAAAAGAAAATAACAAGTATTGGTGAGGATGGGGAGAGACTGGAATCCTTGTCAATAGATGGTGGCAAAGTCCAACGGAGCAGCCACTCTGGAAAATAGTTAAACTGTCCTTATAGAGCTAAACACAGAATCCCATATGAACCAAGTATTCCAACTTCAAGGTTTAAATACAAAATAACTGAAAAGGGGTACACAAATAAATACTTGATACAAATGTTCATTGTAGCACAGTCACAACAGTCAAAAGGTGGAAACAATCCAAATACTCATCAATAGATAAATACATAAACTGTGACATTACTTTGCAATCATAAAGGAAAAGAACAACTGATGAACTCAACAATGTGAATTTATCTTGGAAACATTACATGAAAGAAGGCAGACATAAAATATCAGCTATTGTATGATTCCATTTATATGAACTGTCAAGAAGAGGTAAATCCACAGTACAGAAAGCATACTGGTGGTTGTCAGAAGCTAGAGGAAAGGACCATAAGGAATAACTAATTAATGGGAACAAGATTTCCTTTTGAAGAAATGATAGTTTTGGAGTTAGATAGAGTTGGTGGTTGTACTACATTGTGGATGTGCTAAATATCAACCAGATGTACACTTTAAAAATCATTAATTTTATGTTATGCTGATTTTATCAAGATTAACAAAAAATTGCATGTTAAAAATTTTCCTGGCTGTTCTTTTGGAACAGAAAGTGGAAACATTGGTTACACACTGGTCTATGCATTAAAGCAGGCTCACAACTATGTCCTAAGGAGAATTTTGACCCCATTCATAAGAACTTCCTGAGTGGGGTGGGTTGCCTTTTACTTACACATAAATTCTTGTGATGCTCTTCAATTCCACATGAAGATCATCAACCTTTAACTCAACTATTAGTTATGGTATATATTGTTTACTTGTAACTGAACTGCTATAACTTAGGTGATATACAATAGATACTATTTAAACTGTGAATTATGACAGGTACTCTGCAGAACCCTTTATTTTTATCCCAGGACATTTTTGGTTTCCAGGATGGGATTTATCTGGGCCATCTTCCAACTCCAAAAACCAGAACTCTTTTACTAGAAGCTTTCTCTGGATGTCAAAGCCTGCTCAGCTTACCCAGGGCAGGAACCCTCTGAAACAGGCAGTATCTATTTTTAAAGATATGAAAGCTGAAGCATAGTGAGGCTTAGCAATTTGATCGAGATCATAGAGCTACTGAGTGATGTTGCTGGCATAAAAACCCAAGACTGCAAAGCTGGGTCTCTGAATCACTTTGCACATGACCTCTCAGTAAACAACAGTATCTCACTAACTGTTCGCCTAGGTACACAAAAAAAACCTAAAGCATCTTCTGAAGAATACTAGTAAATGATTAGAGGAAAGCTTTGCAACCTGTCTATTCCTCTAGGTGCTCTAAAATCTATTTGATAATTAAATCAACTGAGCCAAAAGCCCTGTACCTAAAATCTACTATGTCCTCTTCCAACCACAGTAAGGCTGTGATTATTGTATTGTGATGTCATTTACCAACAATGTCAGATGAAACAGAAATATTCTAAAGAACTCATCTTGATGTTTAGGTAAGGACATTATCAAAGGCTTTCCAGTCTTTTTAACAAAAATATAGGGAGAAATGGCTTTCGGATGTTAGCATCAGGAAGAACAGTTGACTCTTTTAAGCAGTTAATTGTTTTTTATTGCATAGAGCATGACATGTCACTTTTCATTTTTCCTTCATACACTAGCTGCTAGAAAGACATTTTGCCTTATCCAGAGCAAGTGATGTAACCATACTATATCACATCCCTGACTGCAGGAGATGTCTCTAATCTTGTTTCCTGAAAGAATTACTTGTAATTCATGTTTTCTTGTGTTTTATATCTTTGTGATACCTTTCAAAGGTTTTGTAAAAGATGAGGCATAAATAAATCTATATAGGAACCATCCAGCACCATAGGTTTATTATTTGAAAACTTCTGATTGCTGACTGCAGAAGTATCCTACCCATGGCATGTTAAACCAACAGGAGTGGACTACAGCTCTCAACTTCTTTTGGACTCTTTTTCTTTCTCACTCAGTGTAGGAACAAGACTCCAAACAAGGACATATATAAACTAAAGCAAAAGAAACACAGTGAGCCCTTGAAAGAACTTTCAGTTTGGCATTATGGAAGGCAACATACAGAAAAGATCATGTTTCAGGGGTCCATATATGTCTTGCTGCTGCTGCTGCCAAGTCACTTCAGTCGTGTCCGACTCTGTGTGACCCCATAGATGGCAGCCCACCAGGCTCCCCCGTCCCTGGGATTCTCCAGGCAAGAACACTGGAGTGGGTTGCCATTTCCTTCTCCAATGCATGAAAGTGAAAAGTGAAAGTGAAGTCGCTCAGTCATGTCCGACTCTTGCGACCCCATGGACTGCAGCCTACCAGGTTCCTCCGTCCATGGGATTTTCCAGGCAAGAGTACTGGAGTGGGGTGCCATTGCCTTCTCCATACATGTCTTAATGCCTACCAACTACTAAACTTGAATGGGAGGGGATGGCTGGATGGAGACTCAAGAATGTACCAAGACACAACCAAATACTTATTTTCCTGATTATCTATTTGAAGAATTTCACTTTCAAGCTAGAAGTAGCACTGAAGCATGACAGAATGCTTTCAAAGCTTCTTGTTCTTGGACGATCATGAAGTGTAATCATTTATGTGCATAAACCTCATTTCATCATAAGCTACTCAAATATGTTCTTAGTGAGGAGTGTGTGTGTGAGTGTGTGCATGCATGAAGCTATAAGGGTGTGCATACTTAACAAGCTCCAAAACAGACTGGGTAGACAGCACAGAACTTTGTTTACAATAGCCATATAATAATTATTGATAATATAGCTAACCATGAGTGCTCAAAATACATTATTTTTTTTCCATTTATTTTTATTAGTTGGAGGCTAATTACTTTACAATAAAAATACATTATTTATTTATGATAATCACTGATGTGATTACCATAAATAACCTCAGCAATTATCAAATGCCAGGAAGTTACACATTGAGTCATCTGTGTAACTAGTGGGCATTAGGCTATGCTGTCAGACCTATTTTCTTACATTTTAATTGCTAGTCTGATTTTAACAGATGTAATGTACAGGATGCCAATGCCAATCAGAGCACAAGCTATTACTCTTAAGCTAGCTAATACTGCCATCACAACTACATCACTTTATGTTTCTCTGTAATTGCCTTCCTGGGTTTTTAATTGTATCCCCATTTATGAAGTCAGCAGGATAGAGAAAAATAATATAATTTTTCCTGTAAAAATGAGTGACAGTTATTTGTCATATTTTGTGCTTAATTATGGCATGTCAATCATGCTGATTCACAGTGACATAAGCCCTTAGGGCCCAAAGAAATAACCTGGCACTGGAAAAGTCATGATTTGAACATCAATTAAAAGTATAGCAAAGCATTCACTATTAGTTCTGTGCAACTTCAGAATTCCAATAACATTGCTAACTAAAGTTCTGTCATTGTATCTGTTGAAGTATTTTTGAAATTTGCATGATACACAAGATAAAAAAGTAAAAATCAAACTTCCTTAAATTTAAAAGCTTTTGTCCCTCTAAAGACACTATTAAGAAAATGAAAAAAAAAACCACAAAATGAGATAAAGTTCTTATAAATCAGGTATTGGCTAAAGTTTTCATATCTAAAACATATATGTTTGTGTGTCTATATGTATATAATCATGTGTGTGTGTGTCTGTGTGTGTGTGCTCAGTTGCTCAGTCATGTCCAACTCTTTGGGACCCCATGAGCCAAGCCCACCAAGCTCCTCTATTCATGGAATTTTCCAGACAAGAATACCAGAGTGGATTGTCATTTCCTTCTCCATTTCCTTCCTTCCTGACCCAGGGATCAAACTTGAGTCTCCTGCATTGGCAGGCAGATTCTGTGCCACTGCGCCCCCTGGGAAGCCCCTATATATAGCCTTATAATATGTATATAATCTTACAACTCAACAACAAAAAGACAAACAACCCAACTAAAAAATGTGCTAACAGTTTACATACTTAAAAGTTAAATAGAGCATTTCTATATGACCCAACATAAAATAACTAAAAACACTCAGATAATATGTGCCATTGTTCATTATACCATCATTCATAACAGGCAAAGGTAGAAAAACCCTAAGTGCTCATCCACAGATAAAAGGATAAACAAATGTGATATACACACACAATGAAATATTATTTAGCTCTAATAATAAAAAATGAAGTTCTGATACATGCTATAACGTGGAAAAATATTGAAAATATTATGCTAAGTGATACAAGTAAGTCAAGATATAAATTATTGGGTTGGCCAAAAAGTTTGTTTGGGTTTTTTGTAAGACGTTACAGAAAAACTCAAAGGAACTTTTGGCCAGCCCAATATTATATGATTCGTTATATGAAATACCTGAAAAAGAAAAAAAAAATCATACAATGAGAATGTAGATTAGAGGTTACCAGGAGCTGAATGGAAGGGGGAATCAGAATTATTGATTAGTGGTTACATAATTTATGTTTGAGGTGAAAACAGTGATAGGTATGTAACACTAATTAATTAATCCAATTAATGCCACTGAATTTTACATTAAAAAGTGGATAAACAGCAAATTTTATGTTATATTACTTTGTGACAGTAAAAATAAAATGTATAAAATAGTATTCACATTTCAGTTGAACAGTTCACAACCCCTTTCCAACCAAAATGACTTTATCTTGATTTTTCCTGGTGTTCTGAAAGAGTCTGGCTTTCAAAGAGAGCTGTTTACTGAGTAACACTCATTCATCTGTTCTTATTCAGATCTGAAATCATTGAATATAATTTCCGTCAAGAGTAAGGGAGTTATGTTCCTTACTGAGTTTCTGTAATTCCAGCTAACATACTTCAACTTTTCATTTACCTGCATCGCCTTTTTATGGGGAAACAGGTAAGGGATATCTATTTGAGCTTTTAAAATAATGCTCCTATTTCTTCCTTCAAGTATCCCCAGGGTTCCTGGGTTCTAAGAATCCAGGGTCAGAAGCCATTGGTAGAGGTACAAGGAGCAATTGACCAGGCATCAAAAAAATGTTCAAATTCAATTCTGTGAGAAACAACATGGGTCTAACACATCTATTAAATATAATATTGATTTTGACTTACAACCTAAGATACAAGCATATTCTGTATTAAACAAAGTGATTCAAAAATGCTAAAATAAAGAAATATGTCAAGGTGCACCAGCCAAAAGGAAACAATAAGCAATAAAAAGTTAATACCTGATATCAAATAAAGTGAGCTTCCCTGGTGGCTCAGTGGTAAAGAACCTGCCTGCCAATGCAGAGACCTGGTTCAATCCCTGGGTTGGGAAGATCCCCTGGAGAAGGGCATGGCAACCCACTCCAGTATTCTTGCCTGGAGAATTCCATGGACAGAGAACCTGGCGGGCTACAGTCCATGGGGTCAGAAAAGACTAGGACATGACTTAGTGACTAAGCCACCAACCATATCAAGTAAAGTATAATATGAACCAAAAGCATTTTTCATGGGAAAGCAGGGCATTTGGAAACGCTAAGGTCCCAATCAAATTATATATGTAATAGTTATGAATAATCAGGCATGAAAAACACAACAACCACAGGAGATATAAGGAGAAAATGAAAGATAAAAACAGACTAAGATTATGATACTTTAATACTTCAATGGACTTCCCTGGTGGCTCAGATGGTAAAGCGTCTGCCTACAATGCAGGAGACCTGGGTTCAATCCCTGGGTTGGTGAAGATCTCCTGGAGAAGGAAATGGCAACCCACTCCAGTATTCTTGCCTGGAAAATCCCATGGATGGAGGAGCCTGGTAGACTATCGTCTGTGGGGTCACCAAGAGTTGGACACGACTGAGCGACTTCACTTTCACTTTTAACACTTCAATAAGGCACTAGTAGTGCTGCGCTCAGTCACTTCAGTCATGTCTGACTCTTCACAACCCTATGGACGGCAGCCCACCAGGCTCTGTCCATGGGATTCTCCAGACAAGAATACTGGAATGGGTTGCCATGCCCTCTTCCAGGAGATCTGGACAGAGGAGCCTGGCAGACTACAGTTCATGGGGTCACAAAGAGTGGGACAGGACTGAAGGCTCTAGTAGATGAAACACCAAATCAATAAAGTAGATCATATGGATACACAGCAAAATTTATACTTTATAAGAAAATAAAACTCCAGCCACATGGTATATTCATTTGCAGCATTTGATGGTTTTTAAAAATATTCTGATGTCATTACATAGGCCATATTTTCATATTAAGCTTCAAAATACAGGAATTGCATCCTACTAAATTGAATGTTGTAAATATGGTTGTCTTGGTATATAGGCTTCAGTACCTGGATGAGGGCTATAGAGATATTACATAAATGAGCCAAAGATGGCTTATGTACCTTGGTTCTACATTGTTTCTTTACAGTAGGCAAAGATCATTAGCTCAAAAGCCTATCAGTACCAAACTTAATTTTTATACATTATTATTTTAATAATAGCACAGATAAAGCAGATTGTCACCATTTAGAGTTTTCCAGTTTTGCATACCTCCACAAAACTGCACCCAACATCTTCTCTATCTGGACAAGAGAAGATCTGTAGCTCTGAAAGACCCCTCTGCTGCCCTTCAGAGTTCTCTGACTGCAAGACTCCCCACCTTGCTGCTGGGCAATCAACATCACCTACACACATAAACCTGATTTCCCATCTACCCCATGCCCTTTTCTCCTTCTGGGGAAGCCCTTGCACTCAGTCTCTGGAAGGTCTCCTGCAAGAAGGAACATCCCTTGGAATGCAACCTATCAAAGTGCTGCCTGAATACAGCTCCTTATATGCTACTGCCACCAAGTGATCAGATCCTTTTCCTTGATCCGCCTCGAAATCCCTCCAACTCACTACCCTCGTGTAAAAAGGGTAGTTACAAAATATAGATTGCTCTTGACCTGGTGTGATGTAATGAGTTCTAAAAGATCATGGCTTAGGCCAACGCTACCCAAACTGTATTTCCTATACCTGTGGCGGAGGCTGTTATGTACTACCCAGATAACTCCTCAAAATTGAAACCCAGTTCATGGAAGTACTGCCCCTTGAGAGAGAGCTTGCAGTTGTTAGAGCTTTTAGAGAATTGCCTTGGATTGAAGACAGCAGCCTTGTGCAAGGTTAGGACATTTTTCTGCAGGCAGACTGTGTCCAATGACTGGTTGATGCAAGGATATAAAATCTTGATTTCAATACATCAATTTAGGACTACTTTGAAGAGCCTTTCTGGGTTCAGAGCTTCTTCACAGGAGGTCAGCTAAGACTTTTTTTGTGTGTGATTGAATCACAGCCCATCCTATGCTTAATCCTGTTTCATTCTCTTCCCATACCGGTACTGCTTCTGAAAGCACTTCTTAATACACTTTCTGGAAACTAATCTCCTTTTCAGTGTATGCTCCCTGACACTGAAGAGTGTTAATTAAGATAATTCTGAGTGATATACAAATATTTTCAATTTTTATTTTATTAGTTATCCATTTTAACTGTTATATTTTATTTATAACAGTATTGTTTATTGGGTAAGAGCCCAGGTCCTGAAGCCAGACTGCCTGCATTTAAATGCAGCTTCACTACTAAATATCTGATTTCTTTAGACAGACTGCTTAAACTTATGAGCCTCAATTTAATTATATTTAAAATAAAAATTATAACACCTAACACAGTTCTATGAGGATGAAATCAGTATTTTTAAGGTCCTTAGAAGAATATCTAACATACAAGCTCAGTATAAATGTTTTTAAATTAAAAAAAAAAGTTAACCAGTAATATATGTATAAAATTATCAGGTAAAACGGGGTAACATTTTCTAACTCAGATATTTATTTAATGGACATGAATAATATTCAATTAAGGAACACTGTAGCTGGGATACATTTCAAGGGCGTTGTTTATATTAGAAATGTGATTCCTATAATCACAATTGGTGTTAAATGTGAAAGCTAAGTTTTAATTTTTTAATTGTTCATTCATTTAGTCATCAGGCCTCTACTGATGAGCACTGTGTGTGGAATACTGTAGGTATGTCAATAATAAGATCATGTTCAGTGTCTCCTCAGTTAGTGCTACAAATGTGCTGCAAAAGAACCTTTTAAAAATATCATAAAACTCTGTGATTTAGAATGGCAGGACTTTAACCCACATGTTTGGGTAAGCCAGGGTTTATATGATAGAGGTTTGACTTTTTGTGTCATATCTAAGAATTCACACAAAGAAAAAAAATTCTACTGTCACCAGTCCTTTGAGCAAGTTAATTTAATCTTATAGAATGGATTAGTTTCACATTTTTATAGTTATCTCATACAAGGGAAATAAAGAATACATTTTAATTTTAAAACATGCATTCTCAAGATTTCCCTCCTTTGACTGGGTACAAGCACTCATGATTTTTGTTCCTATGTATTCTTCCAAAATTATGGTATCTAAAATGGATGTACCTTTCTATAGCAACTGAGCAGGTTCTGGGACCCCTATCTCCTTGTTAGAAGTAGACACAGTCATCATTGAGTTATATTTATCTTTTCATTGCATGTAAATAACATGCTGATATTTACCACAAATTCTATCACAAGGAAAACTGATATAAGGAAAAGGGCAAATGGTGAGACATTCACTTTGTACCAAGCACTAAATTCATGGGTACATTAGCAAACTTATATACATATAATTTAGAACCATTAATAATTATATAATTAAATATACACATACTTTCTCTATATGTATATATGTATGATTTACATATATAAGTTTCCATACATAATATATAGTATATATTTGAATGTATTATAGCATATGTGTGTGCTCAGTTGCTCAGTTGTGTCTGACTCTTTTGTGACCCCATGCACTGTAGCCTGCCAGGCTCCTCTGTCCATGGATTTTTCAGGCAAGAATACTGGAGTGGGTTGCCATTTCCTCCTCCAGGGAATCTTCCTGACCCAGGAATTGAACATGTGTCTCTTCCATCTCCTGCATTGGTAGGCGGATTCTTTGCCACTGTGCCACCTGGGAAGACTGCCACAGAAGCCCAATATCATATATATTGGGTCTCAAATGACACCTTACAGTCATATCACATTTCCTGAGCTTTCTCCCTTGGACCATTTCACACCTTTTCCTCTCTCCCCATACAGCTAAAACCTCTTCCTACATCCCCAATCTCGAGTTGAGAGTTTGAAGTTAACTGAGAATATAGAGGTAATCAAATGAGAACATCTAAAAACCCTCACCAACCTAATTACCCAGACACATGCACCTGTGACTATATGGTGTATCTTTTTCCTTTTATGATGGAGGAACTGTCAGAACTTTTGTTTAGGTCATTCTCTCGACCTGCCCACTAGATACCATCCTTACTGGCTCCAGTGATTCTCCTTTAACACTAGTTTTATTAATTTCTTCTCTTTTAAATCATTCTTATTTGCATATAAAATGCTATAACTTCTCCTATCTTAAAAAAAAAGCCTCTTATATTCAAAACCTCATATATTCTTATATGTCTCCTTCAAGATACCTCCCTATTTCCTAATCTCTCATTTATTGCAAAGTTCCTCAAAAGAATTGAGGAGACTACAAGAGTTGAGAACTCCAATTTTTCATCTTTCATTTCCTATTGAGCCTGGATCCTGTCAGGATTTATTGTTACATTTCACCAAACCAACTACTGTTAAGCTAACTATGATTTCCATGTTAGTAGATTCAATTATTAAATCATATTTCTCATCTTACTTCACAGATGTTCATCTCTTCTACACTGGAGCTATATTAGTGGAATAAAGAGGAAAAAATAACCCACGATGTTCTAGATTGATGTAGAAAACTTATTTGACTAAAATAAACACTCTTTCTTGATTAAAAAATAAAAAGAAAATGTCCACAAGCAAGGAATAGAAGGGAATTTCCTCAAAATGATAAAGTACATTTATGAAAAGTGTACAGCTAACCCCACAGAGACTGAGACAGAACTGTGTCTGAGTGTCTCCTGTGGAGGTACGGGTCAGCAGTGGACTGCTGCAGGGCAGGGGATCTGGGTATGGCATAAGCCCTTTTGGAGGAGGTCGCCATTAACCCCACCACAGAGCCACCAGAACTACACAGGACTGGGAAACAGACTCTTGGAAGGCACAAACAAAACCTTGTGTGCACCAGGACCCAGGAGAAAGGAGCAGTGACCCCACAAGAGACTGACACTGACTTGCCCGTGAGTGTCCAGGAGTCTCCAGCAGAGGTGTGGGTGGGCAGTGGCCTGCAGCAGCAAGGTTGGGGGCACTGTGTGCAGTAGTGCATGCATGCGACCTTTTGAAGGAGGTTGCCATTATCTTCATTACCTCCACCATAGTTTGGCCTCAGGTCAAATAACAGGGAGGGAACACAGCCCTGCCCTTCAACAGAAAATTGGATTAAAGATTTACTGAGCATGGCCCTGCCCATCAGAACAAGACCCAGTTTCCCCCTCAGTCAGTCTCTCCCATCAGGAAGCTTCCATAAGCCTCTTATCCTTCTCCATCAGAGGGCAGACAGAATGAAAACCACAATCACAGAAAACTAACCAATCTGATCACATGGACCACAGCCTTGTCTAACTCAATGAAACTATGAGCCATGCTGTGTAGGGCCACCCAAGACAGACAGGTCATGGTGGAGAGTTCTGACAAAACGTGGTCCACTGGAGAAGGGAATGGCAAACCACTTCAGTATTCTTGCCTCAAGAACCCCATGAACACTATGAACATCATACTTAATGAACAATCATTAATGGTGGAAGCTTCTCCTCTAGGATCAAGAACAAGATGAGGACGTTCAACTTACCACTTCTATTCAATATTACACTGGAAGTCCTAGACAGAGCAATTAGGAAAGAAAAAGTAATTAGAGGCATTCAAGTTGGAAAGGAAGCAGGAAAACTATACCTATTCACAGATGATATGGCCATATGCATAGAAAATCCTGTATAGTGTACATTAAAAAAAAAACCTGTTAGAACCAATAAGTGAATTCAGTGAAGTTGTAGGATATAAGATCAGTCTGTAGAAGCTCAGTTGCATTTCTATATAAAAGGAAGGTAACAAAATTCTTTTGACAACAGCTTCCTCCAAAATACAGTACTTAGAAATAAATTTAGTCAAGGAGGTGTAAGACTTATAAACAGAAGACTATAAAATATACCTTAAAGAAATTAAACACCTAAGCAAATTGAAAGACATCCCCTGTTCACAGACTGAAAACTTAACATTATTCAGACAGCCATAGTTCCTAAAGTTATCTTCATATTCTTTGCAATTTCTATAAAATCTCAATTAGTTTTTCCCAGAAATGGAAAACTTGATCCTAAAATTCATATGGAATTCATAAGTGATCCTAAATATCCAAAATTATTTGGAAAAGAAAAAATTTGGAGGATTCACATTCCTGGACTTTAAAACTTACTACAAAGCTACAATAACAAAAACAGCTTCATACTGTCATAAGAATAGACCTATTGACCAACAGAATAGAATTAATAGTCCAGAAATAAATTCACACATAAGTTGATTTTTTACAATACTGCCAAGATCATTTGGTGAGGGAAAGAATACTTTTCAACAAATAGTACTGAAACAACTGGATAACCACATGAAAAGAAATGAAGTTGGAACTACAGATCACACTACGTACAAAAATTAATTTACAATGGAACAAAGATCTAAACGTACAAACTCAAGTTGTGAATGTCTCGTCAGAAAATACATGGGTAAATCTTTAAGACCTTAGATTTGTCAATAGATTTTTTAAAGATATCCAGCCTTCCTTTTCTCACATAAAATTGATAAGCTTTAATTCATGACTCAGTTTTATTCCACAAAATTTTTACTGTGGTAAAAAATACAAAAGTTATCATCTTAACCATTTTTAAGTTCTTTAATGTTAAATATATTCACATTGTTATAAAACAGATCCCCAGAACTTTTTCATCTGGCAAATCTGAACTCTATACCCAATTAAAAACAATTCTTCTTTTCACTCTCCCTCTGACCCCTGATAACGACCATTTGGAGATTTTTTGCCTCTATTTTTGTTATTCATTCTTAACTGACTGAATTAATTGTACCACAATCAGAAAACTACAATAAATTCTATCTCTTGAAATTTTTTGAGACTTGCTATATGGAGACATGTATGACAAATTTTGTTAATACTGCATATGTGTTTATAAAGCATGAATTCAGAAATTGTTGGGTACAGTATTCCATACAGATATATTAGATTATATTTCTTTTTACCATTATTTATATCTTCTATATCCTTAGTAATTTTCAATTTGCTGGTTGTAAATATGTGCTACTGAGACAGTTTTGTTAATACATTCCCACCTCACTGTATATGTATCCTGATGGTTTTGCTAAACTTTTCTTTATAAATAAAGAAAAAAAATTAAATTAACTATTAATAAATTAGAATTGTATCTTCCTCATCAATTTAACCTTTAAAAATTGTAAAATAGTCCTGTTTCTTTTCAGTAATCATTTTTCCTTAAAGACTACTTTATCTTCCATGCAAACTTCACAAACTCTTTTTGGTCCACATTTGCAGAAAATTTTTTAACCTATACATTTTCTTTCAACTTTTCTGTATCCATATATTTTAGAGGTGTCTCTTATAAACAGTGTATTGTTCAGTCGGTCTGTTGTGTCTGACTCTTATGATCTCACGGACTGCATCATGCCAGGCTTCCCTGTCCTTCACTATCTCCTGGAGTTTGCTCAAACCATGTCCATTGAGTTGATGATGCCATCCAACCACCTCATCCTCTGTTGACCCCTAGGTTGTGTTTTTAAAATCCTATCTGACAATATTCATTTTGGTTTTTCATTTCTTTTTAAAAAAATTTATGTTTTAATTGAAGGATAACTGCTTTACAGAATTTTTTTTTGTTTCCTGTCAAACATCAACATGAATCAGCCATAGGGGTACACATACCCATTCCCTCTCATTTCTTTTCATTTAATCTCTTCATTTCAATTTCCACAGTTTGCATGCAGCATGTAGACTACGTTCCTATCCAATAGTATTCCCTCAGTTCCCTGAAGTCTCCTTCTCAAGCATGGAATTAGAAAGCCAGGCATACAGTATTGTTGTAGGTGGATGAAGTGTTCATTATCCAAAATATAGGTGAGGCTCCCTTACTTCTTGTTGCTGTCTTCTCCATCTAAGGATTCTTTTTTTCTTCTTCCAGTTTTACTGAGATCTTCAAGTGAAAGCTTAAATTCACATTTAAAATAAAAGTTATAGCTCAGTTGGTAAAGAATCCGCCTGCAATGCAGGAGACCCTGGTTCAATTCCTGGGTCAGGAAGATCCCCTGGAGAAGGGATAGGCTACCCACTCCAGTATTCTTGGGCTTCCCTTGTGGCTCAGCTGGTAAAGAATCTGCCTGCAATGTGGGAGACCTGGGTTTGATCCCTGGGTTGGGAAGATCCCCTGAAGAAGGAAAAGGCTACCCACTCCAGTATTCTGGCCTGGAGAATTCCATGGATACAGTCCATGGGGTTGCAAAGAGTTGGACACGACTGAGTGACTTTCACTTTCACTAGAAGAGGAAATACTTTCAGGCACTTCATTCACTCCTGTAATGTTCATTGTGACTCTAGTTTTCTGGAGATAATAACTATGCTCAACAGTAAGTTTATTTTAGTGTGACTTTCAAGCCAGGTAGAATGTAAACATCACTTATGAGACTTGTGCCTGTGTTGTGATCTGCATCATCCATTACCACATTACATTAATATCCATACACACACATAATTTTAGGAAGTTTATTTGCTATTTTACCAGCCCAATGCAGTTTATTTGCTATTTTACCAGCCCAATGCAGGAGACCTGGGTTTGATCCCTGGGTTGAGAAGATCCCCTGGAGAAGGGAAAGGCTACCCACTCCAGTATTCTGGCCTGGAGAATTCCATGGACTGTATAGTCCATGGGGTTGCAAAGAGTTGGACATGACTGAGCAACTTTCATTTCACTTAAGTAGTTTTTTGAATCTGTCTGCTTAAGAGTACAATATGAATGATATTTATAATGAAGACGATGAGGTAAAGACAGATCTCATAAGCATTCTGAAGTTTCCAAATAGTATCCCAATTTTTTTTCTCCAAACTCTACCGGTATCAGGTTGATCTCATATAGACAGCACTCTCATGAATTCATTCATTTACTTATTATTTCAGGGCATATTATGTGCCATGCTCTGAACCAAAATAAGACTTTAAAATGGCTACAAAGAGACACTTTTCCTTGAAAAAAAAAACATTTTACCTTGAAAAAAAATCATAACACATCTCAGATTAGTGTAATTCTTTCAACTCTTTGGTTTATAATCTCTTTGATTTACAATTTTCAATGTCTTTCAAATAACATTTCAGAATCTCCATGTTGTCCTTTTGCTTTTTTAAAGTCACTGTTAGAACCCATGATGTCTTCCCCCCTAAATATTACATCAAAATTACCCCATCTTCATTTTCCTGTTCAGAATATTGTTAAGAAGAATAGAAAATACACAGATGTTACAGAATGTTTATTATTAGTGAGGCATTAAATGAATTTGATAAAATCTCAGTTATTTTCAATTTTTAAGATGCTCTCTCTTAGAAGTTCTGAACATTGAACTACAATTTCACAGCTTAGCAAGAACAGTGATCCTAACCCTTCAAGAGAATAATAAAACTAATGGAGTCTTATGGTAAATTTAGAGGAAACGATGTTTCTCCTTTGAGATGTGGCAAATAGTTACAGGCACAAACATCACTGGATTTTTACTTATATGAGCTTATTTGCCTTGACATCATCATATCCTGCTTTTTAATTCAAATATTACAAGCAAGCATAGTATAAACAATGGATAACCTTCTTATCTATTCTTTGTCTCCTTAGATGATATAAATGTCAAAGTATGTTTTTAGGGAAAAGTAGTTCCTGTAAGTTTAAATGATATTTTCTAAGCTTGATTATGTAGAGACACATGGTTTACTTGAATCAACTCTTACTGTTTTGTGTTCCAAAAATATTTTAAGAAGAACCCATCTATTATTGTAATATAATGAAAAAAGAAGAGGTGGATTTTTGCACAAACTGTATACTCAACCAGATGTACTTGTGACCTTTGAAATATGAAGTTAACTTCATATTTCTTTCATAACTCTGCAAGGGAATTTATAGACTTTAAATTATTAACATAAGGTCTCTCATTTTGTTATGAATGATGAAGAATCATAGTAAAATGCTGATTACAATGGAAAAGAAGGTTTCAGTCAAATGGGTCTTACAGATTTACATCAAGATTTTAATGCATGTGTAAGTTAATGACAGAGATAATATTTTATACTGTTTATTTTTTAGAAAAAAAGTTCCCTTTTTATTAACTGTATAGTATCTCACAAAACAATGATTCATGAAATATGTAGAGCTTACAAGGACAAATTTCAAGATAAAAAGCCTTACGTAGATAGCCTTATGTAGATATGTAGATATCCTAGTTAACCTGAGAGTTTTTATTAATATCTCTGAAAAATAAATAATTACTATATCTTATAAGATTTGTGATCTTATGCAAATGTTTTAATCTTACTATCTCAATTTACTATTTATTAAATGGGAATAATTATAGTACTTAACTCATACGAGGTTTTCTGATGATTAAATGAGATGATACAAGCCAAATACCTAGAACTGAGGTGAGCATATATTAAGGACTTAATAGTTGCTATTAATGACTATGTAGTATATTTAGCAATGATGAACTTGATAAATTCACATTTAGTAAGGAATACAGTTAACATCTTAAGTTGAGTATATTGAAGAAGGGGAAAATTCCTCTTTCTTTTTGTGACTTGATTAATGGTTTAGTAAAGAGTATCACCTTTGGTGAAATGTCTCTGAATCCTATATGTCTTATTAGAAAGAATAAGAAAAGAATACAGTCAATAATACTTTAGAAGATGCCATTCTCTTTAATTTTCCAATTATTAGCACAGTTAAAAAACTACTTTCTGCAACTTCTAAACACCTGTCACAAATATGTTGTTTTTCAAAGTATGCCCCAATGATCATTAGATTCTG
Source organism: Odocoileus virginianus (assembly GCF_023699985.2). Taxonomy (NCBI): domain Eukaryota; kingdom Metazoa; phylum Chordata; class Mammalia; order Artiodactyla; family Cervidae; genus Odocoileus; species Odocoileus virginianus. Next base: position 1,448,026 of record NW_027224272.1, read on the forward strand.
AATCTCTTAACGTCTAATTAAAGCTGTGTTCTAAAAATGGCAGCTTCCTGGACACCAGCCAGATTGAATGAATCAGAATCTCAGGAGGTGGGACTAACCAGGCTTTCTTTATAGCAAGCTCCATAGGTGATTTTTATACATAGTAAAGTTTAAGACATCCTAATCTAGTTATGACATAAGAAACTGCTATCAATCATTCTGCTTTCTGGCTTTCACAAGAGTGAGGATTTTCCTCTTTTATTAGGTTGGTGCAAAAGTAATTGCAGTTTTGCACTGTTGAACTTTGCCATTTGATATTGGAATACATTCTTAAATAAATGTGTTATTATTATACATCATTTTAATGCACATTTCTCACTTTTTTTTTTTTGCTAATGACTTATTACTTGCTGTTTATTTTATATTTATTTTAGACTATAGAAATGATGTTAGACAAAAAGCAAATTCGAGTGATTTTTTTATTCAAGTTCAAAATGGGTTGTAAAGCAGTGGAGACAACTTGCAACATCAACAACACATTTGGCCCAGGAACTGCTAATGAATGTACAGTGCAGTGGTGGTTCAAGAAGTTTTGCAAAGGAGACGAGAGCCTTGAAGATGAGGAGCATAGTGGCTGGCCATCGGAAGTTGACAACGATCAATTGAGAGCAATCACTGAAGCTGATCTCTTACAACTACATGAGAAGTTGCAGAAGAACTCAATGTTGACCATTCTATGGTTGTTTGGCATTTGAAGCAAATCAGAAAGGTGAAAAAGCTCAGTAAGTGGGTGCCTCATGAGCTGACCACAAATAAAAAAACTCACTGAAGTGTTGTCTTCTCTTACTCTATGCCACTACAATGAACCATTTCTCAATTGGATTGTGACGTGTGATGAAAAGTGGATTTTACAGGACAATGGTGATGACCAGCTCAGTGGCTGGACTAAGAAGAAGCTCCAGAGCACTTCCCAAAGCCAAACTTGCACCAAAAAAAGGTCATGGTCACTGTTTGGTGGTCTGCTGCCTGTCTGATCCACTACAGCTTTCTGAATCCCAGTGAAACCATTACATCTGAGAAGGAGGCGCACCAAATCAGTCTCAAATCAGACGCGCCAAAGGTGTCTCAAATCAGTGAGATGCGCCAAAACCTGCAATGCCAGCAGCTGGTCAACAGAATGGGCCCAATTCTTCTCCATGACAATGCCCAACTGCATGTTGCACAACCAATGCTTCAAAAGTTGAATGAATTGGGCTACAAAGTTTTGCCTCATCCACCATATTCACCTGACCTCTCACCAACCAACTACCTCGACAACTCTTTGCAGGCAAAAATTTTCCACCAGCAGGAGGCAGAAAATGCTTTCTAAGAATTCGTTGAATTCTGAAGCACAGATTTTTATGCTACAGGAATAAACAAACTTATTTCTCATTGGCAAAAATGTGTTGATTGTAATGGTTCCTATTTTGATTAATAAAGATGTGTTTGAGCCTAGTTATAATGATTTAAAATTCATGGTCCAAAACTGCAATTATGTTTGTACCAACCTAATACAAATAATTTTTGATTTTCATCTTGGATCAGTCAAGAAAATGAACAGTGATTACTGGCAGCAATTCTGAGGCATCAAATGGAGACCCAAACCTGTTATTTTTTTTAATTTATTTTTTTAATTGAAGGATAATTGCTTTACAGAATTTTGTTGTTTTATGTCAAACATCAAGAAACATGTTATTATTGTTGACTATAGCTGCATTATTGTATGCAAAATTTCCAGAGCTTATTCATACTGCTTAACTGAAATTTTATGCCCACTGGTTAATAATTTCCCATTCCCCCTTCCTCCAGCCCCTGGTGACCATTTCACACTTCAGCTCTATGAATCTATTTGAATACTTAACGTAAGTGGAACTGTGCAGTATCTGTCTTTCTGTGACTGTCTTATTTTACTTAGCACAACGTCCTCAAGGTTCATTTATGCCGATGCACATGGCATAATTTCATACGTTTTTAAGACAGGATAGTATTCTGTTGTATATAGCACATTTTCTGTATCCAATCATCCATCAATAGACATTTAGGTTGTTTCTACATCTTGACTACTGTGAACAGTGCTGCAATGATCCCAGGCATGCTTTTAATATTATCTCTTCAAGATCCTGATTTCTATTCTTGTGGATAAATACCCAGATTAATCTTAAAGTGATTTTGATAAACTGACAATCTCTAAAGGGAACAGATTATTTACTAATGCTGCTAAATTTGTATTCTACAAATATTTACCACATTAAAATTATTCTTAATGTTTTACAGATTATTACCTCCAATAATATAGATACTCTGGTATTACTTAGTGTCAACTTTATAAAACTATACAAAACACTGGTAGTCATTCTGATAATGAGCGCAAATGGTAAATTTATAAGTGTGATGAACTGGATATAAAGATATCAAAATAAGATTATCAAAGCTAAATTTTTTTAACTAACATTGATCTGATTGGTTTCTTTTACACACTATGAATATGCAATATAAAATTCATGACTTTGTGGTGAAGAATTTATTTCATGATGTCTTAAATGATAACAGTTACATATTATATTGAGTATAGTATATTCCACTGCTAGCTTAAAGTGATGAACAAGTTCAATTGTGAGTATCATTAACAATAAATAATAGTCAGAGGCATGTAAGGGGATTCCTTTTAAATTGGGATATTAGTGTCTAATAAGGCAATAAATAAATGATCAGTTGTTGTTGCTAAGCCGCTTCAGTCGTGTCCGACTCCATGCAACCCCATAGACGGCAGCCCACCAGACTCCGCCATCCCTGGGATTCTCCAGGCAAGAGTACTGGAGTGGGTTAAATGATCAGTATCCAGAGAATAACCTCAAACAGGTCTGGGGAAAGTACAGGACTTCAGGTGCTGGCATTCACTAAGTCACGGGAATTCTAATGAAATACTGCCATGACGAGGGGTATTGTGTCATTTCGCAATATGACTTAGAGGAAGTTTCTTTGTATACTTAGTCTTCTCCTGTTCTATTCCAGTTGTAATCTGTTGTCACTTCTTATTCAAAATGTCTCACCGTGGCAATGGGGATGGTGGTGTTGTGACTATGAGTCAGAGGCAGGTATGATTTACTCCAGCGCCAGGGACGTAGCTTCTTGGCTATCCTCCCTCTCTCCTCACTGCAGCCATAAGTTGAATCTGTAATCATTCCTCTTCTCCATGAGAAGGGTGTTTGCACCTATTCGATTACTGCACATGTCAGGACCGTCTGCCAGTTCCTTAAGATCAGCAGTGCCCGTTGCCCCTCTCCTCACAGACAGGCTGTTGGTCTGCGCAGGAGCTCCAGGAAAAGTGTGTTGGCAGAGTTTCTTGCCCCTCCCACGTGGCTGTTGCTTTCCTCCTGGGCCTGCCCTGCAATGGATATTTCTTAGGACTCTTTCCAATCTTTTCTGCAAGCACCTGGTGGGGTTTGCTGAGAAAGGACATGCAAGGAGACACTGATTCTTCTAATTTCTGATGCTCTCAGGGGCTTTATGCTGTCTCACCAGGCCACACTTGGTCTTCACCAATGGTCTTTGTAGCTGAACTCTTCTTATAGGTACCTGGATCATGTTTACTCTGGGTGAGGGCATGAGTTCACCTCTTATATCTCCCTAATGCCATGGTCTTTCCTTGGACTTGGGGCCAGTGACCTCAGCTTTCTGGTAGTTCAAGAAATGTCATGTAACTTGGAAGTTGTTCTGGCTCTTTTATACTATAAGGGCAGAAGCAGCGATCTTTTCAATGGTTTAAAAGCCAACATGGATGGAAGCCAAAGCTATTGCTTATATATATAGTTTTAATTTTAACAAATGGAGTAAAAAAATCCACATTTCTAACAGTACTTTTGACAATAATGTCACTTTTTTTTTCCTTTTTAATTATAGTACTCTTTTTTCTGGGCTAAGAATTATAGAGTATATAGAAATATTTTATAACTATCAGATTATTTTCCTTACAGAGGGGAAAAAACACATTTTTTTCACTCTGTATCTCTTACAAGGTAACCTATAGTTGCCTTAGAGAAGAAGTTTTAAGTGTATAATACCAAATCATCTGATCAAAGTGATGTAATAAAGCCTAGCTATTGTTCTGCTAGAATTTTAACAGTAATGTTGCTTGTGTTTCCTGAAGATACTGATTACTTTTTCCCAAATTAAAAATGAAAAGCAGAAAATGTCCATCTAAAACAAGAACATGAAAGTATAAATTTCTTGCATATCATTTTACACAAAAGTTGCAGGGCATGGTCCAGAAAGTTATAGATGATGTAAACATATTACCAGTATTCATTTGGCTTGGTAAGTATTATTAAATGTGAAGTCTTTATTGAGGCTATGCTGGAATATAGTAGCAAAAACAAACAGAAATGTCAGTGTTGTGAAATAGATTGTGTACTAGATATTGCATTATTTCATCAAAGAGTTGAAAGATATATTAATAATGTTTATCTACAAATATTCTTAAGGAACAGGGCTTCCCAGGAGGCTCAGTGGTAAAGAATCTGCCTGCCAATGCAGGAGATGCAAGAGACGTGGGTTCGATCCCTGGGTCAGGGAAGATCCCCTGGAGTAGGAAATGGCAACCTGCTCCAGTATTCTTGCCTGGAGAATTCCATGGACAGAGAAGCCTGGCAGGCTACAGTCCATAGGGTTGCAAAGAGTTGGACATGATTGAATGACTGAGTGCATGTGCATGTGTGCAGACACACACACACACACACACACACACACACACCCTTAAGAAGTGCTCTGATGTAACTGTATAGATATGTATTACAGACATTCTATAGGGTCCAGTTCCCAGTATCTACTTAGTAGATCATTGGAGATTGGCTGTGTGCTTTTCTTCTTCAACTAGATCATTTGTTGATACTTTACTTTTATTCAAAGATTTATTTCTCTGTATCTATCACCCACATTATCTGCATACATAGGGTCTAAGGTCTCTTTTGCTTTTATTTCGTTTCATTTTGTGAGCTACCTTTTCGCTTTGTACATTCTTATCTTCCCCTGCCCACTGGGAGAGATTGATGGAAAAGGACTCCACTCTACTTCATAGGGGAAATACAATGAAATGTGAATCCACTGTGATTGAGTGCTGTTTCCATTATCAGGGCACTAATTTCTTAAGGACTTATAGGACAAGAATCAGCATCTTGATACTAATGGTAACTTTCATCATACTAATTTTCAAGTTAATACTTTAAGCCAGTGAACCTAATTATAATCAGAAAAGCTTATACATATTCTTCAGCCATTCCAACCCTCTCATGTTACATCTAACTATATCTTTACTGTTTATTTCACATATTTATTCTAGGTCTAGAATGTTAGATATCAATCTGCAAATTTTAGGATAAATAAAATTTATTTTAGATATTATTACATTAAAAATGTGCAACAAATACACATAAATTTGAGCACACTTATCGAGTTTACAGTTTAGGTGGATATATGTGTTATTTATGCCATGAAACTTAGTACTGATATAATAAATTTAAAATCTCTTATTTGTATTTGATTCCTTTTTTCACACAGAATGAATTTATATTTTCTGTGTATCCAGCTTAATAAAAGGATAATATATGACATATCTGTGAGGAACCTAAATATTCCTATCTATTTGGACTCACTTTCCTGGTGGCTCAGATGGTAAAAAATCTGCCTGCAGTACAGGAGCTGTGGGTTCGATCCCTGGGTCAGGAAGATCCCCTGAAGGAGGAAATGGCAACCCACTCCAGTATTCTTGCCTGGAGAATCCCATGGACAGAGGAGCCTGGTGGGCTACAGTCCATAGGGTCACAAAGAGTTGGACATGACCGAGCAACTTCACTTTACTATATGTATGTATATTCATACTTTTATAAGTTATTTATTTATGTATAAATGTGACAGGTAATGACAAGATAATGCATACCAAGGAAGCTTTACATTTCATGACATAGCTTATTTTCTGATATCTCAAGTTTGATTATATAAACTAAGAGTCAAAGTACCTGGAAATACTTCTCTCTAGGAAGGAGGTGGAGATACTACAGAAGTCATACTGACTGGTAATTTTTTTTGAACAATTTTATCTCAGAACTGACAGATTGTGTAGTGTTTTTAAAAAGAGTTCAGGTAACGGTAAGGAATATTTCTAGGGTAAGAGAATCACAATCATGAATCTTTTTTAAACCATTAAGTAAGTAAGTGTTAGTCACTCAGTCGTGCCTGACTCTGCGACCCCATGGACTGCAGCCCACCAGGCTCCTCTGTCCATGAAATTTTCCAGGCAAGGATACTGGAGTGGGTTGTCATTTCCTTCTCCAGGGGATCTTCCCAACCCAGGGATCGAACCCGGGTCTCCTACACTGTAGGCAGATTCTTTACCAGCTGAGCTACAAGGGAATAGAGACACACTTTGCTGGAGTTGTAGGGTGCTGATTGTTCATTTACTTCTCTTAAAGAGTGCATCATTTGAGTGATGCTTCATGAGGACTCAGTTCTTATATTTGTTCTTTTCACTTAGTGGTTACACTCTCAAATGACAGGAATTAAAATTATTAATGGGTTTATAAGACATAGATTGTGATTCTGTCAACAGAGAAAAGAGGTAAATCTGTAATAACTGCAATTTCTACTTTCAGCCTACTTTAATTTCTTCCTTTCTCTTTGTGATTTCCTTTTGATTTTAAGAAATAGGATTGAGGCCCTGTGTTGCAGGGGCCTTACTTGTAGAAATACAAGCTTGGATAAAATACCTTTTATTTAAAGAAACAGAAAAATGGACATAAATTAGATATAATGCCCAAACATCTTTTATAATCAAATAAAAGGCATACATTACATTTAAATTATAGCATTTTACTCATAAAGTTGGCATCTAATTTTGACTCTAAATAATTGAAAATGCTTTACCTAATTTTCCCAATATGAGATTTTTCACTTGAAATAAAAAATATACCACCAACCAAAATGCAAGACATAACATTTTGAACAAGCCATTGATCGTTCTTTTAAGTTTTGTACTTTTGAATATATATCAAGATGTTGATATGGGCACTTTATCTTCTCAGGTAAGCATTTTGGCAATCAAATGTTTGACTCTGATACTAGTGAAGTGAGTTTTGTTTATGGTGCTCATTATTGTTAGATATTTCTGATGCCTGCTAGGAAGCCAAGCTTAATACCAAATGTTTGTGTTTAGTGTAATACCAGTAAAAAAGGTAAACAGAAGTCAAAAGTGCTAAGATACCAGCAAGGCAGTATCTTTCTCTCTCTTGCATCTAAAGAGATCATTCTTCTGAGATCCGTATGCTGCTAAGCAAGTGGTATTTGCTTTTAAGCTACAGATAGTTGCTACTAATAATTAGTGAAAGGTCTGCTTGAAACAAGTTCAGCTTTAGGATTCAGGTTTTTTGGCCAAACTTGTCTAAAAGTGAATTTAGTAAGGACTGAAACTGCATATAGTGTTGGAAAAGACTCTTGAGAGTCCCTTGGACTGCAAGGAGATCCAACCAGTCCATCCTAAAGGAGATCAGTCCTAGGTGTTCATTGGAAGGACTGATGTTGAAGCTGAAACTCCAATACTTTGGCCACCTCATGCGAAGAGCTGACTCATTTGAAAAGACTCTGATGCTGGGAAAGATTGAGGGCAGGAGGAGAAGGGGACTGACAGAGGATGAGATGGTTGGATGGCATCACCAACTCAATGGACATGAGTTTGGATAAACTCTGGGAGTTGGTGATGGACAGGAAGGCCTGGAGTGCTGCAGTCCATGGGGTCGCAAAGAGTTGGACATGACTGAACGACTGAACTGAACTGAAATTGCATGTAAGTATAGAAGGATAAAACCATCTTGGTTTGAATTTCAGACAGTGAACTTAGTCTCCATTAACTGCTCTGATACCTAGTCTTAAGACTTCTCAAAAAGTTAATATGATGACCTCACATAATCCCAGTGATGAAACTTTATTTTTCAACTGACTTCCAGGTGAACTAAACTGGAATGAACGTAATTCACATCAAAAGGGAAACTCCTACAGTGGTATTTCATTAAATTCAGGGGGAAAAAAAAAACTATGTTTATATATTATTTAAAAAGCAAGTTGACAACAAAATTGAACATATGATTCCTTGCAAGAGCAAAAATATCTTCTCTAATTTGCTTAACTTACATCTATTTTATTTTACTTTGATCTTAGTTTTATTAACTTTGATCTAAGTATTTCAATGATAAAAGAATATAAATGAGACATAACTGAAGGAGTTATGAGAGGGTAGTTTTAATATTTTATAATAATGTCTATTCCTATCACTTTAATAAAATTTTCATTTTTAACAATTAAAGAAGTTGCTGAAGTTGCTCTCTCCACAAGTCAATCCAGTCCAACACAGATTAATTTTATACCATACACAGTTAGTCATATGATCTTTCATACTTGAGAGGCAGGAACAGTTTTTAAACAAAAAACAAAGAAGACAGGGTACAAGTTGGTTAGGAATACACTTCGGCTATTTTAACAGTGACCAAAACAGAGTACCAAAAAAGACAAGGCTTTTTTCTCTTCTATGTAAAATACTTTGGCCACCTGATGTGAAGAGCCAACTCACTAGAAAAGACCCTGATGCTGGGAAAGATTGAAGGCAAAAGGAGAAAGGGGCAGGCAGAGGATGAGATGTTTAGATAGCATCACCGACTCAATGGACATGAATTGAGCAAGGACTCTAGAAGACAGTGGAGGACAGAGCAGCCTGGTGTGCGGCAGTCCATGAGGTCTCAGGGAGTCAGACACAACTTAGCGACTGAACATGTAAAAGCCTGGACTTATGCATGGTTTAGGGAGTGTAGTGCCTCTGTCCCTTGAGATTATCAGGGATTCAAGATCCCTTTTTCTTGCTGCTCCACCATCTACTAAGTTGTCCTCATCTCCATGATCTATTGCACAGCCACATCTGCAGTGAAGAGCAAGCTGTTTCCCTTTCAAGTCATGACCTGAAGAAGCATACATTATATGTCCCACATCACATTGGTCAGAACTCAGTCATATGGATACCCCTAGCTGCAATGTCTTGTGGCATGTTCAGACAGAAATGAGGGAGCTTCTATATTTAAAAAGGGAAAGGAATGTGTTTTTGAAAAAATTTTTTTATAGATGAATACTCAGGCTCACTTACTGGATACAATCTTGGAACTTCCATGATTATCCACTTCAAGATCAAAGTATTAAAAGGTGTGTGCTTTTTAGCTGTTAGTGCTATGAAAGCTAAAATGCTTTCTACCTTGGTGGTCCATTTTACTGGGCGTCAGTGAATGTATGCTGGGAGTAGTCTAAAAGATATCCTTTTCTTAGAGCGTGTTTGTGTTTGTGCAGGTTTGCTTAAAACTCTTTATGTGTAAATCAGCTCCTTAGGTTTGGGGTAGGGGCTCTGTACTTCCTTCTTGGCTGTCAAAATAATCCTACCAAGATAGTGTTCCATGGTCTAGCTTAGCACAAGTAGGAGATAGCAAACAGCTTTATTGGTCATCTACTTAGATTCAGTATATTGTCTTATTATAGTGTTTGATAGAACATTACTGGCCGGAAAACATGGGTGAAAGAAAAAATGTAGTAGTTTAATTCCCAATGAGTACTTAATTTTTTGTTTTCATTTTTAAAGTAAAAATAAGAATCTCTACTAACTTTTCAGTTGGCTCTTTCAGTTTTAAAGGATGAGCTACAGGTTGTGTGTTTTTCTCTACCAACATGGCGCTTATTAAATACTTTTGTACCATGAAAAATAAAAAATAAAAAGGGAAAGGAAAGAAACATTGGGGACACATTTATCAGTCTCTATCATAATTTATTTATTATGCATTTATAAAATCTATCTATATACCTGTCTAAAAGTACTTATTAAGAAGCTATTATACATGAAGTATTTTTCTGTATCTGGTGACATGACAGTGAGGGAAGCTTTTGCCTTTACACTTATCTCATTCCTACCATCAGATTGGTGTCCCCACTGTTTAGGACAGAGCCCCAGTCAGTTTCTGGTCATTATGTCAAATCTCCAACTGAGACAAGAAGTCTTCTCTAAGCTCCAGTGTACTGGAATAGGAATAGGGTGACTAGTAATCTCATTTTCCTCATGACTGAGGCATTTCCCAGGACACAGAACTTACAGTGAGTGCTGCTTCTTGCAAACTATACTCTTCACAATACACATAGTAGAGTTCAGGATCTATTAAATTTTGTTAAGGAAATAAATGAAAAAAAAATCAGTGTAATTCTTCTCCCATCTTATTGAAACAGATGAAATAATTATTTTTTCTTAAAAGTGAAGGAATTATAGAATGAATATCTCCTGTTATATGCACCCAACTATAACAGATTCTTAGAAATTATACAGTTTGATATTTCACACAAATTACCTTCTATTTATTTACCAACTAGACCTTAGTGACACATATTTTGCAAAGAAGACAGTATTATCAGATTTTACAATTAAATTTTAATAAGGATATTTTAATAGCATTTTTTTTCATCTGAGTAAATTTTAATTTCATAAGTACAAACTGGGTCAGATTAATCATATAGGACTTGTATTTATAAATAAAATTGGAATATATCCACATGGAACATACATACTATTCTATTGCCAATTTTTCTCAATTACTCTTTAAGGAATTATTTCTTCAAATTAAAATTGGACAGATGGAAACCAATCCATCCTATCATGGAAATATAACCTGGATCCAAAACTTGCTTTACTAAAATAACTAGAGAAATTTTAAAAATATAATATTTAATAAATGGAACCCCATAAGCCTTCCTTTCTTCAACTATTAGCAAAAACTGATTAATACAAAAGTCAGGGAAACAGATATTAGAGTGGTTTGTCTGAGAGTTCAAACATGTAACCCTTAACTGCCAATTTTATGGGCTAAGACAAATTTCAGTGTTCCGTGATTAAAACAGAACCAAATTTTACTAAGCAGAGGACATGTATAGTACCCCAGGAATGACCAGTCTCATTCAAATGTGAAAAGATTGTTTTCTGTTATCCTGCTACACTTAAGTGAAGTGTAATGGTTGGTTAACTTTCATTGCAGAATCTTAACCAGGGTTAAGTGTTCAGGGCTTGATTCTATTGGAAACCTATCCTGATAAAGAAAAATGGTTCTATATATACAGGAAGATAGAATGAATGTTTGTATCCAACCAGTCCATCCTAAAGGAGATCAGTCCTGGGTGTTCATTGGAGGGACTGATGTTGAAGTTGAAACTCCAATACTTTGGCCACCTGATGCAAACAGCTGACTCATTGGAAAAGACCTTGATGCTGGGAAAGATTGAGGGCAGGAAGAGAAGGGGACGACAGAGGATGAGATGGTTGGATGGCATCACCAACTCGATGGACATGGGTTTGGGTGGACTCCAGGAGTTGGTGATGGACAGGGAGGCCTGGCGTGCTGCGGTTCATGGGGTCGCAAAGAGTCGGACATGACTGAGCAACTGAACTGAACTGAACTGATGTAGAAACCACTGTAACTCACTACTGCCTTGTACACTTTCAGAATTATTAAGTTCCTTTTCTCTTGCTGCTCCACCATCCACTAAGTTATCCTCATCTCCATGATCTATTGTAGAGTCTTCTTGTAAACTAAAGAAATAGTAAATCTGATAATAGGAATTGATTAAAAGTTACTACCTAAACTATTTGAAAGTTACTAAGAAAGTAGTATTCTTGCCTGGAGAATCCCAGGGACAGAGGAGCCTGGTGGGCTGCCATCTATGGGGTTGCACAGAGTTGGACACGACTGAAGCGACTTAGCAGCAGTAGCAGCAAGAGAGTAGTAGAGCCTGAAAGTTCTCATCAAAAGGAAAAAAAAAATGTAACTGTTTAAGATGATGGATGTTAACTAAACTTACTGTGGTAATCATTTTGCAATCTATTTAACTCCAATCATTATGCTATGCACCTTAAACTTATACAGTGTGTGCATTCTAAGTTGCTTCAGTTGTGTCTGACTCTTGTGATCCCATGAACTGTAACCCACCAGACTCTGCTGTCCATGGGATTTTTCCAGGCGAGAATGTTGGAGTGAGTTGCCACTGCCTCCTCCAAGTGACCTTCTTGAACCGGGGATCGAACCCGCATCTCTAGGTCTCCTGCACTAGCACGCAGGTTCTTTATCACTAGTGCCACCTGAGAAGCCCCAAACTTACACCGTACTGTATGTCAATTATATTTTTCTGGGACTCAGCACAGGCCACCCCCAAATATACTGCAACAGCATGTTTATTATTTTGAATTAAAATTGCTAAAGAAATGGTCCATGATAGAGGGTTACTGTGACACAACTCTCTGGCTCCCAGAAAGTAGGAAACAAAACCTCTCATGTGAAAGATACTCTCCCTGCATCTGTAGGCAGAAGGGCATCCTTAGAACCATAGACGCAGAATTCAGACAGAGAAGCCTGTATACACAAATCACGTTACTTCTTTGACTAACCCAAACCCAAATTCTGTTTAGATTCTTCACTACTTAAGCACCCAAAGCCTAAGTTCTTTGTGCTGTCAGAAATTTCTTTGTCTAAAGTGTATAAAGCTGCCTGCTTTGACCACTTCTTAGGTCCAGTTTTTATGGAATCTCCATGCACATGAATTAAAATTTGTTTCTTTTTCTCCTGTTCATCTAACTTGTGTCAATTTTATGATTAGCCCAACCACAAGAACTCAAGAGGGGAAACAGGGAAAATTTCCCCTCCTCAGCAATCTCAATAAAAGTTTTTTTTGTTACTACCAAAATGGAAAAAAAAAAAGCACACTTTCTCCTAGATGAACAAAATCTATAAGGAAACTTCCAATATCATTTTTGGAAATTTGAAAGGCAAAACAGAAAAATATGTGTGTGTGTGTGCTAAATCGCTGCAGTCATGTCTGACTCTATGAGACTCTATGAACTGTAGTCCACCTGGCTCCTATTCAGGCAAGGTTCCCAATTCCTTCTCCAGGGGATCTTCCCGACCAGGGATTGAACCCACGTCTCTCATGACTCTTGCATTGGGCGGTGGGTTCTTTACCACTAGCGCCAGCTGAGAAGTCCAAACAGAAGCATAATCTTTCTTGAGCAGTTCTTGAAAACACATGTTTCGATATGGTCCTAATTTTTCTGTTTTATTGCTTTTTATAATAAAAAAAAATAATACAGAAAGAGTACAGGCTTATCTTCACTCATCATTTCCTCTGAAATATTTTCTTCTGTGCTTGGTACTACTAAATTCAACAAGCTCATTATTTTCAGGCTAAAGACACTTTAATTTGTGAATTTTTTGTTCTCCTGAAGCAAGTCTTGCCATAGGGAAGTAGGTTTGATCAGTTCTCACCTGAATTTAATGTTTTTCTCAGTCTTTATGGTACATGAATATTTGATAAATCAGCTGACCTCTGCCTTGTCTGGGTTCCTTAAAGGCACTTGGCAATAACATGACTCTTTTCCCTATCCTTATTCTAAGGTTGTGATCAACCTCCCTGCACTCTCTGTAAGTCTTCCTGCTACCCTTCCCTAGTGATAGTTTGAACAACATTGGATTCATGATCTCCAAAGAAGACGACGACCAGGGACCAGGCTTGATCACTCAAGAGCTTTTGTGTAGCAGAGTTTTATTAAAGTATAAAAAGGACAGATTTTTTTAATTAATTTATTTTTAATTGAAGGATAATTGCTTTACAGAATTTTGCTGTTTTCTGTCAAACCTCAACATGAATCAGCCATAGGTATACATATATCCCCTCCCTTTTGAACCTCCCTCCCATCTCCCTCCCCATCCCACCCCTCTAGGTTGATACAGAGCCCCTGTTTGAGTTTCCTGAGCCATACAGCAAATTCCTGTTGGCTATCTATTTTACATATGGTAATGTAAGTTTCCATGTTACTCTTTCCATACATCTCACCCTCTCCTCCCCTCTCCCACATGTCCATAAGTCCATTCTCTATGTCTCTTTCTCCACTGTTGCCCTGTAAATAAATTCTTCAATATCATTTTTTTAGATTACATTTTAAGATGACAGGATTAGTCAGAAGGTTCTCAAGAAGGAGAAACATGTCCTCAAGCAGGATACATTGTTGTTATATAATCATTGGTACAGAGTTTAAGGAAAAACATATCCTTGAGCAAGATGAGTTGTTTTGTTGTGCAATCATCAGCTCTGGGCTTAAAGAAAAAAATGTTTGTCCTTTTCTCCTCCTTGAGAACTTCAGACCCCTATCTCCTCTTCCAGAGCCCCAGGCCCCTCTTAGCAACCTGTCTAGGAATTGACTAATCAACTAATCAACTCCACTCCCACTGGTTTACCTTTTTTTTTTTTCCAACTAAACTATAGTTGACTCACAATGTTATATTAGTTTTAGGTATGTAATATAGTAATTTGATATTTTTATAGCTTACACTACATACAAAGTTATAAAATACTGACAATATTTCTTGTGCTGTGAACTGCAGTCTTGTAAATTATTTTATAACTGGTAGTCTACAGCCCTTAATAATTCCCTTACCTATTTTCCCCTGCTCTCACTGCTCTCCCCTCTAGCAACCACTAGTTTGATCTGGATCTATGAGTGCATCTGTTTTATTACATTTATTTCTTTTTTAGATTTCACATATAAGTGAAAACATACAGTATTTATCTTTCACTGTCTGCCTTATTTAACTAAGTATAATACCCTCCAGGTCCATTCATGTCAGGGAAATGCCTATCAACATACCATTCACATTTTTTACAGAACTAGAACAAATAATTTAAAAATTTTATGGAAACACGAAAGATCCCAAATACCCAAAACAATCCTGAGAAAGAAGAAGAGTTGAGGAATCATATGCCCTGACTTCAGAGTACACTACAAAGCTACAGTAATCAAAATGGTATGGTACTGGCACAAAAACAGACACACAGATCAATGGAACAGAATAGAGCAGCCCAGAAATAAACCCATGCACTTATGGTCAATTAATCTACAACAAAGGAGGCAAGAATATACAATGGAGAAAATATAGTCTCTTCAATAAGTGGTGCTGGGAAAACTGGACAGCTACATGTAAAAGAATGAAATTACAATACTCCCTAACATGTATACAAAATTTAACTCAAAATGAATTAAAGACCTAAGTGTAAAACCAAATTCTATAAAACTCCTAGAGGAAAACATAGGCAGAACACTCTTTGACATAAATCACAGCAATATCTTTTTACATTCATCTCCTAAAGTAAAGGAAATGGAAGCAAAAATAAACAAAGGGACCTAATTAAACTTAAAAGCTTTTGCACAGCAAAGGAAACCATCAACAAAATGAAAAGAAGCCTAAAGAATGGGAGAAAATATTTGCAAATGATATGACCAATAAGGGGTTAATATCTAAAATATATAAACAGCTCATATAACTCAATACCAAAAAATCAAACAACCTGATTTTAAAATAAGCAGAAAAACTGAATAGAGATTTTCCCAAAGAGTAAATGTGGATGGCCAATAGCACATGAAAAGATGCTCAACATTACTAATCATCAGAGAAATGCAAATCAAAACCACAGTGAGATAGGACCTTAAACCTGTCAGAATGGCTATAATCAAAAAACAAAAATAACAAACATTGGATGTGGAGAAAAGGGAACTCTCCTACAGTGTTAGTAGGAATGTAAGTTGGTACGGTGGACTTTGGAAAACAGCATGGAGGCTCCTCAAACTAAAAACAGAATTATCATTGACCAGCAATTTCACTCTCAGGTATATATCTGAAAAAAAAAATCTAAAACACTAATTAGAAAAGATACAAGCACTCCAATGGTCATAGTGGCATTATTTACTATAGCTAAGATATGGAAGCAATCTGAGTGTCCATCAACGGAAGAATGGAACAAAAAAGATATGGAATACACACACACACACACACACACACACACACACACACACACACAAATGGAATATTACTCAGCCACAAAAAAGAATGAAATTTTGCCATCTGCAACAACACAGATGGGCCTGGAGGGTAATAAGCATAAGCTAAGTGAAATAAGTAAGAAAGAGAAAGACTGTATGTTTTTTCTGAGATGTGGAATCTAAATAATGCTATTTTTTTTAATGAAGGGACAAGTTTGGTCACAACTCTGAAAATGAGATTATTCTTTAGTATATGCAGAGGCAAACCAGCTATATCTCCCCTTGAGTATAACTTAATTACAGTTTACTCAGCACATTAAATAGTGTCCAAAGGGTAATGTTGTCTATATAATTCTGCACTTTTATGTCTCTTAAATGCCTTATGGTAGAAATTTAAATGTTTCACTCTGTGACTTGGACTGTGATTAGGTGTAAGGACTAACTAAATCACACCCTTACCTCATCTGAGTATAAAACCAACTGAAAAGGAGATGTAGAAATAAGGCAGATAAAGAGTAAAACGTCATCTACTTATTGATAAAGATGACTTGACAGTGGTTTGGAACTTTGGACACAACTGGCTTATTAATACTTTCCATCAAAGTAAAAAGTATTCACACAAAACTCGTCAATTTACTTCCTACAGGAAGTCTACAACCGGAACAAGAAAGAGGAGGAGGAGAAAAAAATAGATTCCTAGATTCAAGTTACTGGGAAAGAAAGAGAAGGCTCTAATCATTTGCTCATGTTTTATTCCTTCACCCAAATTCACTGAACTGATACATTTTTTTTTTATGCCACGGGGAATCATGAGGGAGGAGGTAGAAATCTGGGATTTTTTTCTTCCTATACTTTTCCCACTCCTGAGAGAACAGTCTCCTATTTACTGGAAACATAGTAAGTAGGAGTCAAGAACCCTCACCACTCCCTTTCCATCAACCTTCCTGTATCTTCATCATCCTTGTTCCATCTGTCCAGTAAAACTATCAAGCCTCATAAAATGAAAACGCCAGGATCCTCCCCCTCAATCCCTACTCCTTGCACACGTGTGTTTGCACCAACCTGGATTGATCATTTTTAATACTGTAATCATTCAACAACAACTGAGTGTGCATCTTGGCAGCCAGATACTATGCTCAGTCTCAGACACTAAAATGAACAAAACACAGACTCTGCTGTCAAGAGGTTTGATGAACATTTTCCTAATATGTTTTATTTATGGACCCATTCTATTTAAATCAGTTGGCATTTCCTTGTCAGGATATTATTCTTGGTGGACATTTAGACTTCATTTCGCATTTTTCTAAGAAACTCTTGGTCCAGGTGTTTTTTGTGCCTCTCTGGGGATTAGTTCAGCCACTTTTCTCTGTGGGATGTTCTCTGTGGGAGTGGTTTTACTGTTTAACTGTACACCAGATTCATGACTCTTTTTTTATTTCCCAGATGTTCTATAGCTTGAGGACACTGTTCTTTGACTAATTTGTTGTCTTTTTCTGCGTCTGATTTGCTGATTTATGTGTCATGCTGGTCTCATTTCTCCCAAGGTCAGTCATCTTGCTGTGCTCTGTTTGCAAGCTGAATGTAAACTCCCGTGTTGGGTTTGGTCTGGAATCATAAACAGCTCCTGAGAAACGTGTCATTGGTCCTCCCATGATCCCACACTGGCCTCCAGATCTTGATCCTCCGCTCTATTCCCCCCTCACGTTGTTTCCTCTCATCAATTCACTTCGTTAAAGCTCCCATCCTCTTCATTTTAGTAGGACTGCCTGTGACAAGACTGACAAGCTTGTCCATTAATGCCTTTAATCCAATGGTCAGATTTGTGTTCTGAGCTCACTCAACCCATCAGCAGTATGTTTGACCAGTTGATGTTCCTTCTGCATTTGGCTTTCATGACTAGCCTTACTAATTTATTATCATCCTGGCTGTCTCTTCTCCATTCTATTCCTCTTCCTCTGATCTCTGAACTGGAGGGCCACCACACTCCACTGCACAGGTTACAGATTTCATCCTGCAGATGTGATGCTGCTGCCGATGGCATCTTCTCAGCAGTTGTGCTATATGACAGGCCCAGTATCCTAGGCTGGGACATCTGAAGCCAGAGCCTTGGGTTCTTGCATTTGGTCTCTGTAGGACCTTGAGAAAATTTCTTTGCTCTACACTCATTTTCATCAACTGGAATGTGGACATGATGATAGTATCTGTTACAAAGATTATTTTTGAGAATTCAAGGTCCAAATGCATGTGGAATCCTTAGAAAGTCCTGGTTCCCAGTGAGAGTTCCATAAGTGTTACATATTACCATTATTATCATTTAAGCTCTAGTTTGGTATTCTGTGACTGTGATGTACTTAGACTGCCAATCTTCCTTTCTTGGTGAATTTTCTAAGAATCACACAAAAAAAATACTCTATGAAAATAAAGTACATGGGACTTCCCTGGTGGTCCAGTGGTTAAGAATCCTCCTGCCAATGCAGGGGACATGGGTTCAATTCCTGGTCTGGGAAGATCCCACATGCCACAGGCAGCTAAGCCCACACACCCTAGAGCCCATGCATCACAAGAAGAGAAGCTACTGCAATGAGAAGCCCGGGCACCACAACTAGACAGCAGCCAATGCACAACAGTAAACAGCCCATGCTCTGCAATGAAGATCCAGTGAAGCCAAAAAAAAAAAAAGGAAAATAAAGTACAAAATACGAAGCCTAAGTTGGATGGAGCCTGAAATTGGATGCTAATTGCCTAAAACTCAGATAAAATATCCATGTTTCAGAGGTCCCAATATTTTTGCTCTCTAGTAACATTTTTTAGAAGAAAACACGTAAGAGCCTTAGATGCATAGCAACTTTTCTCTCTCAATTTTTATTTTGCTGTTTTCTGTTCCTATAGCCATAGCAGAAGAAAATGTAGTTGTTTTAAGTTAATCAAAATTTCTGGTGTTTTAGCTGACCTTATGAGAGTGAGACCTTATGGGACTCCACTGGTGGCTCAGACGGTAAAGCGTCTGCCTACAATGCGGGAGACCCGGGTTCGATCCCGTTGGGTCGGGAAGATCCCCTGGAGAAGAAAATGGCAACCCACTCCAGTACTCTTGCCTGGAAAATCCCATGGATGGAGGAGCCTGGTAGGCTATAGTTCATGGGGTCGCAAAGAGTCCGACACACTGAGCGATTTCACTTTCACTTTCTGAGAGTGAAGTAAAAACATGTAAATAAAATAAATACCTCTTGAAAAAGATACACAGTTATGTAAAGATAATAAGAGTATGCAGGCAGCATTATTTAATTATATAGTCAAAGAAAATAGCTTCTTATAGTTTATCCATCATCCTCTATTTTCTTTGATTACTTTGTAATCTTTGTCCTATTTCAAATGTATCTTCAGTGATTCCATTTACTTCTTACATGACTATTAAGTTCTCCTACTAAACAAATGCATATGCTTGATGTTACAGCACAGATAACTACAGAAATTCAGAGAAATGATACGTATAACAATTTCCACTATATTTTGATATATATTTCTCCATCATTGAAAAGTTTTTGTTGTTTGCCAGAAAAAAATATTTCCTACAGATTAAAATGTTTACTGATTTTGTAAATGAATTTTTATAATTCAGTGGAGTTTTAAATTATTTATTATATTTAATCAAGTATTTTGGTTTTTAAAATTACTAATATTCTACCATATTGACTAAAACTCAATAATTTCCTGATTCACCCAAATAACAGGCACCCTTGGCTAAAATAGCTCTTACTGCATGATATGTTGGCACTGTGATATACACACTGGGTTGAATAGAAATTATGTAGGGACAATATCTGGATGGGAGACTTTCCCCTTTTTTGTGCAACATAATGAGCTTGCTGGCACATCCAAATGATTATTGCCATTGTTGTTTTATGACACTATTTTGTTAGACAGATGGATAACTCTGCAATTCTCTGAAACCTGTTTGATTAAATATTTTATACATATATATGTATATACATATATAAACATTTGGGCTTCCCTGGTAGCTAGATGATACTCCCCACAGTGTGGGAGACCCAGGTTCAATCCCTGGGTTGGGAAGATTCCCTGGAGAAGGGAATGGCAACCCACTCCAGTATTCTTGCCCAGAGAATCCTATGGACAGAGAAGGCTAGTGGGCTACAGTCCATGGGGTCACAAAGAGTAAGACACAACTGAGTGACTAATGTGTGTGTTATGGGTGTGAATTCAGTACTGAAGTGATAAGTTAATGATGATTTTGGTTACCAGTCATGACTACTCACATAGCTCTCACTTCATGCATATCAGTGTATTATTTGATCTTAACATGTTCCTCTCACCCTTGTGCAAGCCACTGCCTGGCCTGAAATACTGTGGAAACTGCATTAACTTCTCTCGTTGAATCTACTTTGCTCAGTTTACCTTTAAAAAAACGTGTTACTTCATGCTTAAAACATTCAGTGGCCCCCACTATTCTTAGAGGTTCCAAATCTTCACCATACTCTGCATGGTCTTGCCAACTTTGCCTACTTACTCTCTTGACAAGTTCTTACTGTTCCCTCTACTCCACCCACAGTAAGTTCTTCCTCAAACGGGTCAAGCTGCGCTCCACCATGGAAAATTCCTTCATACTTCTCTGATGCTTAGAAGGTGACTTTTTTTTGTTCCATCTCTACATTCAGCTAACTCTGATTCAGCCTCCAGGTGTGGTGTATTGGTCTTCTCATGGGGGATCTTTAATACTCAAGGTCCCAGGACCTATGCTCTCATAGCCTCCTTTACTTATTCAAGGTAGCAGTTACCACAGATATCATTTTATTTATTACCTTGGTAAATCATTCTAAACAAGTTGTGCCTTTGGCAGTTTACTGTCACTTCTTTTCCACTGATCATAAGCTCCATGAAGACAAAAATCATACTTCTCACAGCAATGAAAGCCCTCAATTACTATTTACTGAATGAATAAAGGAATAAAAATATAAATCATAAGAAATATGTTTGTAAGGTATGTTTAGATATTGGCTGTAGAAACAAAATTATCTACCCCATATTCATGAATTTAGCCACAATGAGAAAGTTTAACCATGGTGGAAGCTTAGTCAGTGGTTCATGAAGCTCTTCAGAGAATGGGAAACATTCTGACAACGGGAGGTGCTTTGAGGAGAGAAGCTTGTGCTAACTGTTAAATACTGTAAGACAGAAAAACAAAGAAGTTATTACGTATTTACATCCCCGTTCAAACACAGCTGAGGTTAAATATATATACTGAGTACAGATTTCATGAAGTGTCTTCTTAAGGATTTCCTAAAGATGGGCAGACATTTTCTCCAATATTAAAATGCTTGTTAACAGTAGTACTGAAGTCCGTTGACTTGTAACTCTGAATTTTTAAAATACTTATTTTAGAAATCTGCATTTATTCTCTTAAATTTTTCAGCTATGCTTATCATAAAAGATTGATTTTATCTAATAACTAGATAATAACTCACTGACAGCTGTTAATGACCCAACCCACATAAAAGGACTATATAGATTCTGCCAAATTAGAAATGTAGTGAATAGCATATTTCTTAATTAAGAATATGACTGTTCAAACAAAATACTGAGATTCTAATAGATCAACTTCAAAACCTAATATAAAATTTTGGTTTATCATAATTGCTGTCAATGGTGATGCTGTTCCTCTTCCTTAGGGGGTTATATACAATATATTTGAGTTATGGACAAGGACGATGTTTGTATCATGAACATATACTCAATCACTTATTACTTGCCTAATCCTCTGCTCATAGATAACAATCACATCTCTACTTCTACCAGTGGATAGTCTTATAATCAGAATTATTACAGTCATAGACACATATCCTCACAGGAAGTTCAGTACTTCTGAACCTAAAATTAGCTTCTCATTTCTTAGTTTCACTTTGACACTGCCCATAAAAGCTTCAACAATTAAATAGAAATACAAGCAGATATCAGATATGTAGAATATTTCTGTCTCTGGAATTAGATTAGTATATCCAATAGAAATATTAAGCTGAAGGGAAACGGAAAGACCCAGAAGTAAGAGAGAGGAAGAGGGAGTGCTTGATTTTGTGTGTGTGTGTGTGTGTGTGTGTGTGTGTGTGTGTGTAGGTCTTCTCAATTCCAAAATATTTTTCTATGGAGACTAAAAGAGAAAGTTAATCTAAAACACAGGATTTTGTACAACCCATTTTTTGAGAAACAGAAAGATAAAGGATCTTAAATTTTTTTCACGTATAAAAATGTATACACATTCTTTGAGAAGCAGAGATGTAAAATTTATGTGTTACTAATCATAGCACAGTACTTTCATAAGACAGTTTATTTTTCATGTTTTATTATGAGCTATCTGTTTTCCATAAACATTTGAAAAGATTTTGGGCTCCAAGTACAGTGATGACATGCACAAATCATACGGCTCACAATTTTTCAATGAAGGTACATAACCTCTTTGTCTCAAGCTGTTGACACTTTGTTTAGGCTGCATTTGTGTCAAGGAACTCTCCAGAAACAAATAGTTAAATATTCACAGAAAGGAAACTCTGATAGAGTAACAAAGTACCCTTCAGACTTCGTGTATCTGATGAAAATCTAATTGTATTTTGCTGATTTCAAAACTCTAAATTATATTTTCAGTGCAGAGATACAAAAAGCTAAGATACAGAAAGTAAATGCTTACAAAGGCTTTTGTTTTGGCACTTAAGACTTTTTTCCCCATTGATATGCTGTAATTATTAAAATATTTTAACTTACTAAATATTTCTAAGTTCATTGTTATCACAGAGGAATCAAAGCAAAAAACCCTAAACCTAAACCATAAACACTGAATAAAACTGCAAAAGCTGTCCCTAAAATCTGAAAACAAAACAGAAGATAGAAATTATAGAAAGTAGCATAGTTCATCATATAAATAAAACAACTGATCTATATCAGGGTGTTTTAACTTTAGCATTACTGATATTTGGGACAGATAATTCTTTGTTCAAGGGGCTAGCTTATGTGTTGTAGGATGTCTAGCAGCAGCCCTGGCTTCTACCCACTACATACAAGTAGCGCCCTCTTCCCTATTTGTAACATCCAAAAAAGTCTCCACTCTTTGCCAAATATCCCCTGGGACAAGGTAAAAAATCACCTCCACCTCCTTTCAGAACTACCCACCTAGCTAAAAGCCCGCTAATTTGTGCACATGCAGCTCTATCTGTAGGGTAGATTTTGAGAAGTAGGATTTCTGGATCAAATGGCAATTTTGATAAATATTGCCAGTTTTCTTCCATGGGGATGTAACCACTTTGCACTGACTAGCCTTGTAGGAAGGACAGTACCTAGTACTTCAAAATGTCACAGAAAGGTGAATGGTCAAACTTCGATTTTTCTTTTTGCCAATCTGATAAGTGAGGGGAAATGTCTCAGTATTGTTTTGATTTGTATTTTCAAGCTTGTTTTGGCAGAACAATTTTTTACTATTCTGTTCTCAAGGGTACCACCTTAATAGCATGTATTACTTTCTGAAAGCCATGCTTTTTAAACTTGGTCACTGTTCAGACAATTTAAGGAAAAGAAAAAAGTTATTTTGGTCTCCCTCTGTGGGCTTCAATTAGTTGTACTAGCCAATTACTAAAATATGCTCAAACAAATATATTTAAAAAGCATATCTTTAGCTTCCAGCTTTTATGTGGCTATAAAAATGATCAGTTTATGAATTCAATGAAAACAAAACAGCCAAACCAAAACACTCAAATTAAGAATGCTAATTTAATATAGCCACTGATATACTGTGAACACTTAATCACCACTGACAACATGAATATGGGACTGTTCATTAAGGAAGGTGCTTGTGTATTTTCCCTTGTCTTTCCTATAGAGTGCCACAGGATATGGCAAGCTGCCCTCCATTGCTGAGACATTCCATCACTTTAGGTCTCATGAAAAAAGAGGATCCATGGGCACATCTGGTCTTCTTTTGGCACAGAATTATCATTTATGTCCAAGTCCTTTCTTCTCGGAACTCTCCTCCAATTGCAAAAAAATTTATCTATTTATTTATTTTTTGCCAGGAATACAACTTTATTTGTGGAGCTGACTGACTGAGAAGATGGCAAGCTAGCACCTCAAAATAACCATCTTCTGCTTAAAAATTTCTGACACCACTGTCCCATAGGCCCAGGTATCTATGACCTGTCCTGGCCTGTTCAATGGAGGGAATTCATTCTCATCTATGTGTGTGTGTGTTTTCTCTCTAATTGAAATATCATTGATGTACAATATAAAATTAGTTTCAAGTATACAAAATAATTCAATATTTTTTATAGATCATACATTACACAGTTAGTATAAAGTATTGACTATATTCTCTGTGTTGTACATTACATCCTTATAATTCACCAATTTTATAACTAGTAATTTGTACCTCCTAATCCCATTCACCTATTTTGCCTCTATCCCTACCCCTCTCTCCTCTGGTAATCCCTAGTTTGTTCTCTTTATGTGTGAGTCTATTTCTATTTGGTTGTATTTGTTCATTTGTTTTATCTTTTAGATTCTCTGTATCAGTGAAAACGTGCAGTATTTGTCTTTCTTTGTCTGACTTATCTCACTAAGCATAATAACCTCAAGATATTTTATTTTGTGATGTAGTATTTTTTTTCTTTTCTGAAAAGTAAGTGATAGGATGGGTGGTCAAAACTTTCCTATTCCCTAGAACATCCAAATGATCTATTGTGTTTTTCAATTTTGACAATGAAGTATCTATTACTGCAGTCATGAATGTACTTAAAATGGCCTTGAATATATATGCCTAATTACTAAATGATAACAGAATAAAATTAAGAAAGCAGCAATAAAATCAAGCTTCAAGAAGAACATGTTATATGAAAATGAAAGTAAAAATAAACAAATGAAACTAATTAAACTTAAAATCTTTTATAGCAAAGGAAACCATAAACAAAATGGAAAGACAACATATAGATATTTGTAAACTATGTGATTGCAAGTGATTAATCTCCAAATATACAAACAACTCATGCAGTTTCAATATGAAAAAAAAAAAGATCAAAAAATGGGCAGGGGATCTAAATAGATACTACTCCAAAGACATACAGATGGCCAAGAGGCACATGAAAAGATGCTCAATATCACTAATTGTTAGAGAAATGTAAATCAAAACCACAATGAGGTATCACCTCGCGCCAGTCAAAATATGTGTATTATACATGTGTTAGTCACTCAGTCGTGTCCAATTCTTTTGCAATCCCGTGGACTGTAGCCCATCAGGTTCCTCTGTCCATGGAATTCTCCAGGCAAGAATACTGGAGTGGGTTGCCATTCCCTTCTCCAGGGGATCTTCCCAACCCAGGGACTGAACCTGGGTCTCCTGCATTGCAGGCAGATTCTTTTACCGTCTGAGCCACCAGGTAAGCTGACCATCATTAAAAAGTCTATAAACAGTAAACGCTGAAAAGGGTGTGGAGAAAAGAGATCCCTCCTACAGTGTTGGTGGAAATGTAAACTGGTCCACCACTATGGAAAACAGTACGGTGGTGATGGTTTAGTTGCTAAAGTGAAGTTGCTCAGTCATGTCCAACTCTTTGCGACTCCATGGACTGTAGCCCACCAGGCTTCTCCATCCATGGGGTTTTCCAGGCAAGAATACTGGAGTGGGTTGCCATTTCCTTCTCCAGGGGATCTTCCCCACCAGGGATCAAACCCAGGTCTCAAGCATTGCAGGCACACACTTTACCCTCTGAATTGTGCCTAACTCTTGCAACCCCAGGGACTATAGCCTGCCAGACTCACCTGTCCATGGGATTTCCCAGGCAAGAATACTGGAGTGGGTTGCCAATCCCTTCTCCAGGGATTTTTCCAGACCCAGGGACTGAACCCAGGTCTACTGTATTGCAGGAGGATTCTTTACCAACAGAGCCACCAGGGAAGCCTCTGGAAAAGAGTATAGAGGTTCATTAAAAACTAAAATACAGTTGCTGTATGAGCAAGCAATCCCACTCCTGGACATACTTCCAGAAAGCAAGAAATGACCATTCTAATTCAAAAAGAGATATGTACCCCAATGTTCACAGCAGAACTATTTATGATAGCCAAGACATAGAAACAACCTAAGTATCCATTCACAGATGAATGGATAAAGAAGATGTGGTATGTATTGTCGAGACCAGCTCGACAAGCAGGGTTTCTGAAAGCGCGATACGGCGAGAGAATGAGAAATGAGACACAAGAATTCAGAGAAAAGCGAGGATCAGAGGACCAACACCTCCAAGGTGAAGGTGCCGAAACTGAATCCAAGCCAGCTTTATTATACTTTCAGCCGTGAATGAAAGAATATGCAGGGAGTTAAACTATAACTCATGTGGCCTTCAGGGCCAAAGAACAAAATGATCATTAACCATTGAGTAATTAGGAAACAGTAATCAATAACAAATCAGTAACTAAGACTAATATTCTTATCTATAGATTTTCCACCAGATACGTAAAACATGTGACTCTGAGATGCCAGTTGAGAAACAGTCTGGGGTCGGTTTTCTGACCCCAGGATCATATCTTGTTTTCAAGATTATGAACTGTTCCCTCTGGACTTGTTCCAAGAGTCTCATGCCTTATAGCATCCAGTTTATCAATAATTATAAATTTCTTTTGTGGCCCTTGCTGGGGCCTGCTTTTCTTTTATTCTTCCTGTCTCCTACATGTATATACAGTGGAATATTACTCAGCCATTAAAAAGAATGAAATAATGCCATTTGCAGCAACATGGATGGACCTGGAGATTATCATACTAAATAAATCAGACAGAGAAAGACAAATATCATATGATATCACTTGTATGTGGAATCTAAAAAATTATATAAATGAACTTATTTACAAAACAAAGGAGATCTAACCGTGTCAATCCTAAAAGAAATCAACCCTGAATATTCACTGGAAGGACTGATGTTGAAGTTCCAATACTTTGGCCACCTGATGTGAAGAGCCAATTCACTGGAAAAGACCCTGATGCTGGGAAAGACTGAAGGTAAAAGGAGAAGAGGATGACAGAGGATGAGATGGTCAGATGGCATCACTGACTCAATGGACATGAGTTTGAGCAAACTCCAGGAGATAGTGAAGGACAGAGAAGCCTGGCATGCTGCAGTTCATGGGGTCGCAAAGAGTCAGACATGATTTAGCGACTGAACAACAACAACAACAAAATAGAAACAGACTCACAAGTTCAGAAAACCAACTTACAGTTACCAAAGGGGAAAAAGGCAGGGGAGGGGCAAATCTGGAATTTGAGATTAATAAATATAAATATGCATGACTATATATGTGTGTGTGTGTGTATGTATGTACACACACAAAATAGATAACCAACAAGGACCTAATGTACAGCACAGAGAACTATACTCAATATCTTGTAAAATTTACAATGGAAAAGAATGTTTTATATATATGTATAACAATCACCTTGCAATACTTCTGAAACATTCTAAATCAACCATACTTCAATAAGAAAGAAAGAAAAGAAAAGAAAGGGTAAGGCAACAAGACATGATAATAAACCTATTATAGTACAAACTGGCTCTAATTCTGCCCCTGGTGTTCCCACTGACTTTGGTGTGCCAGGAAACATCTGCTAGGCTTTATCTTTTTCCTCTGAAAGAATAAGGGGATTAACTGCAGAATTTGTAACATGTCATTCTGTTCTAACACTCTGTGACTCATACTTTCAGAAAATAAGTAATTCAAACACACACACACACACACACACACATACAGAACTTAAGTTATAAATATCAACACTGCCCCCATTTTATCTTTGATTTCATAGTTTTCTGTGTTTAACTTTAGAATTTGTTCACTTTTTTATTGTGTTAATTCAGTGTTATGAAAAATACCAGCAATTACCAAAAGAGGAGGAGATAATATTGGTAAATATGGGCAGAGCCAATGCCCATATTTATACTCAAATTTTTATGGATTTATAGCTTCTTGGTAAGTATTTGGAAACCAAGTTAGGACAATCTGTGTGCATGAGATTCATAAATTTCTATGAGGGTTGTGTGACGGCTTGATGTATTTTAAGAAATCTACTTCATGCATATATTAACATATTAATTGACTCTGTTATTCCTTGTTGCAAATATATTTGATTTCCTTCACTGGAAGATGCATACATAAATAACATCAGTAAATATAAAAGCAATAGTGCAAATTTTTGAAAAAAATCAGAATAAATGATTATAATAAAACCTGATCATAAAGCGTTAAATTCAACTTGTCTTGAATGGCAAGGTAGAAAATACTATGCATTACATATTTTCATGGTTTGGTAAAGGGAAATGCACCATTGTGTCAGAAGAATGTATCTCTTTGACAAATTATAGGTAGCATTTTAGTTTGAATATTTTAAGATATATTGTGAAAATGAAAGTGAAAGTGTTAGTCACTCAGTTGTGTCTGACTCTTTGAGATCCCATGGACTGCAGCCCACCAGGCTCCTCTGTCCATGGATTCTCCAAGCAAGAATACCTGGAGTGGGTTGCCATTTGCTTCTCCAGGGATCTTCCTGACCCAAGGATCGAGCCCAGGTCTCCTGCATTGCAGGCAGATTCTTTACCATCCGAGCCACCAGGGAAGCCAAGTACTACATACTAATTGTCCATGATCTAAAATTATGTTTTAAAATAAAACATGGAGGAATATTATTTCCATGGCATTTGGTCATTTTATATTGATTTTAAACAAAAACCAAAGACCTAATACTATAACTTAAGTCAATGAAAACATTTTGATTAGATGCAGAGCTCATATAGCATTAATCAGTCTGATAATCATTCAAGAACAGGAATCAGCAAACTTTTTCTGTAAAGAATCAAATAGAAATATTTTAGACTTTGTGGATGCTTAGAGAAGTAAGTGTAAAAATAGAGGGAAGTGGGTAAACAGCTCTGATATATTTATGCAATTGAATACCATTCTCCAAAACAAAGCTCAGGGATATGTGGATCAACATCGATGAATCTCAAACATTTCATGTCGTGTAAAAAAAATGGAGAAGAACACAGTTCCATTCATATGAAGCTGTAAAACAGGCAAACCTAACTTATAATTGAAATGAGAAGACAGGTTGCCTATGGATGGAGGCACAGATGGCCTGGGAAGGGTCATGACAAAACTTACTTCAATGGATGCAAAATCTACCTCATTTTTTAAAAGTAAAAGAGAAAGAAAGAAAGTAAAGGGTAGCTAAGAGAAACAACCATTTGCCAAAGCCATTCAAATTATAGCAGGAATGTCAATAACCTGGGATTGAGGTTAAACTTGTAATTTGATTCACAGATACAGAGATGGTACTCATTCACATATTTCAGAAATGGAACTTTCACATTTAGTTACAATTTGATTTGTTTTGTTTTTTTTATCATTAGAACAGATACAAGAAAGAAAAGAAAGCTAACATACGTAGAGAACTCATGATATGCTAAACATTGTGTGTGTGACATATGCCACTTAATCTCATATATATCTCTGACATAAATATGAGTAACCCGAGACTTCAAGGAATGGTGTAACTTTTCTAAGGATGCATCCAGTAGGTTACAAAACTATACAATCCATCTTTGTCTAATCGTCAATTCTAGTTCCTCCCAACCTTAATAATGACTGGCAGTTTACCGACAGAAGACACAGAGAAGTTACAAGGTTGATCACAAAACATCACTATAAAAGGGATTCTCTTTTAAGTGCGACTTAAAATATGTGATGGGAAAGTTTGGCACACCTTAAATACCTAGCTAGTCTAGGCCAGCACTTGAAGCACTTACTTGACACAAAATCCAATCTGTTACAATGGTGAGAGTTCCTGGGGTAATTTTCCAAGACAGATAGATCAGTAAGGAAAGAACTGTTTGCATCTGAGGCCAAACAGGTGGTTTGCAACTTCCCCTCATGCTGGTTAGGCTTTGATATCACAGATTACTGCTCATATTTGGGGATCTGTGTCTTGGTAGTATGTGTATGAAAGTCCTCAAAGGAAAGTGAACTTAAGAAAAGAATGTTGTCCCCAAAAAGATGTTGCAGAAAGCCACCAGCTCAATAGCTGGTAACTGTCAACAAAGAAATTCTTCTTCATCCTTTTCCATAACTGTCAAATTTAAACAATGTTTTGCCCTCCTGTATAGTGGGTTCCACTCTCAGTTCCCTTAACACACTGAAGTGATATTAACAAAAGTGTTACGCCAGTATGTGTCTGTGGTCATTGGTCACTGTAATTTAGTTAAAAAAAATAGAAATCTTTCTTACGTAATATCATGAAGCTTTGTAAGTATTCACAGAAAACGTGTATTTTCTATGTGAAGAGATGAAAGAGTTAAAATAATTATCTCACAATTAGCCATTTTAAACAAAGAAATCCTCAAGTTATCCTGCCTATTATCCTAAGACTTGGGTTTATTTTCCAATTTTTTCCTTGTATTTTTCATAAAGTAGTTTCAGCTGGTGACATCTATGGTACCCATTACATAGAAGCTACTAGTTCTCAGTCAACAAGTGGAGCCTAGATAAGATGTCCTGCAAAATTATTACCCTGACTGGAACATAGTAATTTAAACTGTAGCATAAAAATTATTTCTGAATTCAAGTTTACAGCCACCTGGATTTTTTAAAGAATTAAAACCCACGATGGCTTTACCAAAAGCTCAAGGTTTACATTTTCACTGTGGCTACTGATTTTACATGCTATGGTTTTGTTTTCCTAACAAGTGTATTTCACACATCTCTCACTTTGTGTCTCAAGTTCCACTGATAGTAAGAGTGCATGGTAGGATCTGGAAGTTTCCCATAAGGTTGGCCATCACTGAACTTGAAGTGGATGCTGTCATTGATACTCAAAGGCTCAGCTTCTTTAAGTAATCAACTACTGGCTCTAGGCTAACAAGTCAGAAAATGTAATATATCAAGAAAGCGTATGTGGCTCAGTTTTGCTAATGCAATTTATGCTCAGTTGTGAAACGATACTTAAGATGGAAAATCCTATTATGTCTTTTTTTGCTGCTTAAACCAGAGCAGCACGGCTTCTATGCTCGAACTTTTTACATTTAGTATATTTGTTAAAATACAATGTCTGCAAAGTAAAGACCAAAGAAAGTTGGAGGCAAAAACAAATAACTAAATATTGATTCTTTAGGAATTTTTTTCTATTGGTTTTCAATGGGCAACCCAATGCATTTTATTTTTTAATATATGTGGATTTTTTTTCAGTAAGGCTTAAAAGTTCTACCTTATGAAATGCTTTAACTAAGTGGTGATGATTAGATGATACATTAATTCTATTTTCAATCTTATTTTACTATTTCATCATAACTGTCCTTATTGTACTTGTAATATCATATACTACATGACAACATTTCAGCCTGTCTCACATGTGCATGTACAGTGTATTTTAAGTACACTTTGGTTGACTATAAATGCTCCTTGTAATTTTATATTTGAAATGC
Organism: Odocoileus virginianus; assembly: GCF_023699985.2. Lineage (NCBI taxonomy): Eukaryota > Metazoa > Chordata > Mammalia > Artiodactyla > Cervidae > Odocoileus > Odocoileus virginianus. Next base: position 1,479,466 of record NW_027224272.1, read on the forward strand.
TGACTAGAAACTGGTATTAATTATTTTAGCTTTCTTCAACACATGCTAGAGAAATGGTATTTTGTTTGAATAAGGCAGATTCTTCCCTAATGAAGTTTACCTGTATCCACTCAACACAGACTGCTAAACTTTAGTGGGTGGAGAAATAAGATATTCATGTCCCCACATCATAGTGAATACTTCCCACACTAGTGCCAGACAAGGTGGGAGATGTATGAATTTGGGAAGGCAAGACCTAATTCATTGATTTTCTTCATTTTACAACTGCTAGAAGAACAGTTTTGGTATCACTTGCCTGTCTGTGCTTTGTGGTGGCTAAGGATGGTCTATCTACCACAGAAAGGAGCTTTACAAAGGTATTAGGTACATATGAATGTATTCTAGGGACTTAGGCCAAAATAATAAGCAGTGAAATATTTGATCACCTATTGATATCATAATTTGAATTCTCATCTTTGATAGCACAGGCTCTCAGTTAGCCATTTTGAATGTTATGGTATCATTAAACCATCTACTTCCAATTAACTAAAAATATGGCAAATTATTCATTTTTTAAGTCCAAATATACTTATTATCTTCTTCATTTCCAGTTTTGTCAATAATCATTGTGATTCTCAAACAAAAGCTAGAAACACTTTGCTCACTTCAAATTATTAACAAAGAACAGCTGAAACAGGTCACAAGAAATATTTTTTTCCATTATATCCAATGCTTAAACCATTTGTTACTCCAATTAAAAAAATAATTCAATCACAAAAATATCATTTTAGCTAGGATGCTTTTCTCTTCATATTTAATCTAATACAATTAGTCTCTTTCACTTCTAATCCACTTTACAGAGTATCATAAAACTCCCTTATAGGTACATTGTTATGTCACTTCCCTTACCGAAATCATTCAAAGTTTCCCTGTTCTTTATGCAGAGTAGTGTTCCACTTACCAATGCTGTCCATAGCACCCAGGCTATTCTGATTCAGTCTGTGCAAAGGGTCTCTATTTCCAGAGCTCTCTCACACATCACTACCTTTCAGCTGCCTCCATTTCTTTGGGTGCCTAAAATGCCCTTCATACCTCCCTTCCATCTACTTAAATTCCATTTTTATAAGATAGATTTATGTTTCCTTCCTTTTCTGATTTTCAAATACCTGATTAGGTTGATCCTCAAGAATGGTCTTTTCATTTTAATTTCATAATTTCATTTGTGAATTAATGAATCATTATTTCCCAAATCCTAATATGAGTCATTTACTCTACTAAGTGTTAGGTCTTGCACTCTCGGAACTCATATTCTTGTCGGTGAGAAGAAATAAATGTGATAACAGGTAACACTTGCTGTAGCAAAGACCCTATGGACACAGAGAACCAGAACAGGAGTTGGCACAGTAGTTCTTTATTGAACAAATGTGTGTGTGCTCAGTCACTCAGTCACGCCTGACTCTTCGAAACCCCCATGGACTGTAGCCCCCCAGGCTCTTCTGTCCATGGAATTTTCCAGGCAAGAATACTGGAGTGGGTTGCCATTTCCTTCTCCAGGGGATCTTCCCAACCCAGGAATCAAACCCACATCTCCCACAGCTCCTGCATTGGCAGATGGATTCTTTACCACTGCATCACCTGGGAAGCCCTGACTGAATAAATGAATGAAGAATATGGTCCAACCAGCTGCCTTCTCACCAGGCCCAAAAAGTGAACTAATCATAGACTCTAGGGGCCCATATAGTCATCTTGTTATAACTTTTTTCATATGTTTCAATTCTTTCTGTTTTAGAGATTCAGAGTCTAAATCGACTAAAATATTTAACAAGCTACTTTATAAAGTTGTAAATTCAAAATGGCTATTTGAATCTGTGAGAAGAGTGTAAGTGGGTAAGATTTCTCTGCATCTCAAAAATCTTTGTTGCTAAATGCATATGGGATCAACTTTCAAAATGTGTGTTTTTAGAAGAGAACAACAAAAATGAGGCAATTTCACTGGTGGGATGAAATTTGCTGGTAGACATTTGATAACTGTGTGAAACCCTAAAATTCTCCCAAAAGGTATAATCAAGTCTAAATCATTGTGATTACCTGAGGAAAAAAAATAAAGAGACTGTGGTGGAAGACTGTCATCTCTCAGGTTAAAAAAAATCATTCATATACTTGAGAACTTTTCAAACTGATAAATCTCTGTCTTTAACAAAGAACAGGATATAAATATTATTTTAGGTTATAGTAGCAATTATGTTAATATTTTTTCAAAAAAATTCTTTGGATCAATTTATATCACATGTGGCAAACAGAACCTCAAATCATAAGTTGTTTCTCAAAAATAAAGTGCAATATTTAGAACAGGCAAATACATATAATGCTGAACTTTTTTTGTGTATCGTAATCTATCTCAAATTGTTTGGGTTAAGAAGTAAGAAAAGTAATTACATTACAGGTCACATGGCAGGACATAAGCCATGGGAGGTAACTCCCTTGTGCTGATAATAATAAGAAAAAAAAGGCAGGAAGTAAGATAGAGCAGTAACAACTATTACCCATATTGCTTACGTTAACTGTCTGCTGACAGCTTTAAACGCAAAATGGTTACTGCCCACTGCAGTAAGTTCTAACCTATGAGGAATTAACTTAATTATGCAGAAATCACAAATATTTGAAAAAATAGCCATAACAATAAGGAAGAAAAATCTAGATATTTTGAAGCATGAAGCGTCAACATTGCTGCTCAGAGACATATCAATAATGGATTCATTCTGAAATGTGCATTGTAAGAGGGTCACTGAGAACTTCTAAGACATGTCAAAGGTAGAATAAGGGAGATCCAAAATCAGCTCACTCAAGTTCTGCAGAAGAAAAAAATTTTGATAGTTGTCCTGTGTGGAAAAATAAATGACCCAATCAAAAATGGGCCAAAGAACTAAACAGACATTTCTCCAAAGAAGACATACAGATGGCTAACAAACACATGAAAAGATGCTCAACATCACTCATTATCAGAGAAATGCAAATCAAAACCACAATGAGGTACCATTACACGCCAGTCAGGATAGGCTGCTATCCAAAAGCCTACAAGCAATAAATGCTGGAGAGGGTGTGGAGAAAAGGGGACCCTCTTACACTGTTGGTGGGAATGCAAACTAGTACAGCCACTATGGAGAACAGTGTGGAGATTTCTTAAAAAACTGGAAATAGAACTGCCATATGACCCAGCAATCCCACTTCTGGGCATACACATCAAGGAAACCAGATCTGAAAGAGACACGTGCACCCCAATGTTCATCACAGCACTGTTCATAACAGCCAGGACATGGAAGCAACCTAGATGCCCATCAGCAGACGAATGGATGAGGAAGCTGTGGTACATATACACCATGGAATATTACTCGGCCATTAAAAAGAATTCATTTGAATCAGTTCTAATGAGATGGATGAAACTGGAGCCCATTATACAGAGTGAAGTAAGCCAGAAAGATAAAGACCAATACAGTATACTAACGCATATATATGGAATTTAAAAATATGGTAACGATAACCCTATATGCAAAACAGAAAAAGAGACACAGATGTACAGAACAGAATTTTGGACTCTGTGGGAGAAGGCAAGGGTGGGATATTTCAAGAGAACAGCATCGAAACATGTATATTATCTAGGGTGAAACAGATCACCAGCCCAGGCTGGATGCATGAGACAAGTGCTCGGGCCTGGTGCACTGGGAAGACCCAGAGGAATCGGGTGGAGAGGGAGGTGGGAGGGGGGATCGGGATGGGGAATACATGTAAATCCATGGCTGATTAATGTCAATGTATGACAAAAACCACTACAATATTGTAAAGTAATTAGCCTCCAACTAATAAAAATAAATGAAAAGAAAAAAAGATAATTATCCTGTGTGAACTGGACATTCAAATACAAGAAATGCTACCACTTATCCAATAATGGGTCAGTTTGCTTTTAGTCATTAATTATTTTTGGTTCAGTTCAGTTCAGTTCAGTCACTCAGTCGTGTCCAACTCTTTGCGACCCCATGGACTGCAGCACACCAGGCTTCTCCTGTCCATCACCAACTCCCAGAGCCTACTCAAACTCATGTCCATCTCATTGGTGATGCCATCCAACCATCTCATCCTCTGTCATCCCCTTCTCCTCCTGCCTTCAATCTTTCCCAGTATCAGGGTCTCTTCCAATGAGCTGGTTCTTCACATTTACCATATGTTAATATAATCAATTGATGTATTAGCTACATATCATACAAAAAATGAAATTTTAAGTGTGATAACTAAGACCAAAAGTAAATGAATACATATAATAAGGAAATTTGGTTCCCCTATGGAGGTCAGGGAAAGTCTACTGGGAAGAGAGATGTGAAAGCTGCAGAGAAGGTGAAGGAAGAGGAGGAGAAGACTTCAGACAGAAGAAACCACATGGGCAAAGAAAGGTTCTTGGGTGGGGAGAAAGCAGGATGTGGACATGGGACTACCAAAGGCCAGTGTGGCCGAGAGAAAGAATGTTGAGGGCAGCGAGCTGCTGGAGAGGCCAGTCAGAACCAAATGGTGTAGAGTGTCCTCAGGAATCAATACACATTGAAGAAAGAAAACAAAAATGCAGGATTGAGTAGAGGATGAAATTGTGCTGTGATGCACACACAATCAAGACTCCTTCAAGCTCTTAACTCTTCTAATTTATCCCAGTTCGGAGTAAGAAGGCCTCATTTTTTTAAATCTCTGCCTTGGCTAGACACTAGTAGGCAGCACCCCCAGGGAAGGAGGGCTGTCTTTGGACAAAGTAGCTCTACTCAGATGAGGGTACTTCCTGGACAGGCATGTCAGCTTGGTGCTACATGTCTCACTAGCTGGGGAGTAAGTCCTTCATTCGTGAAAGGTGATCTGGGCAGAACACCAGTGTCCCTGTACCTACTGATTTCTACTCATCCCTCAGGTCTCAAGCTAAATGTTTATTCCTGGAAGCATACTGGAGAGCAAGTTCTGATTAGACCACACCACCGTTCTCTTCATTAATGATGCATGTTGTTGTCCTTAGATGTGCAATGTCTGCTATTACCATGCCCCTGGGTTCAATGAGGGCAGGAACCTGTGTCACACTATTCAACCACCACTGTATCACCAACAAACACCACAGTGTGAAGCATGTAAAAGATGCTTAATAAGTACACCTTGAAAGAATGAAAATCCCCAAGCGCTTCAGTTTCCACAATAAGTAACAAATAAGTTGGTGATACCCTCAGTAATTACTGAATATAAATTTGCCTTGAGGTACTTGTCAGTAAAAAGAGAGTCTTGGTATAGTTCTTGGGTTTCTGGGGAATACTGACATATATAATTAATTCCTTTTTCTAATCAGGCATTTTGTAAAACTTTAGGAAGTATTTTTAAAAGAGCAGTCATAAGTTAGGTTTATATTATGGCAACCTTTATCCTTATTTAATGAATAAAGCTATCACATCTACATATATATATATAGAGAGAGATATCTATATACATATATAAATATACATATAGAGAGAGAGAGACAAAGAGAGAGTTTTTTCAAAGTATATTGTCCATCATAAACAGGATTTTTTAATGGGTTAATCAGCTCCAAAGAAACAGGTATGGATATGAAGGAGAGCTCAGCTTCTCCACTAATTGATGAAATGTTCTGCATAACTTTCCCAGTTTTTTCAGATTGAAACTATTCCCTTTGCAATCAGGAGTGCAAAAATGAATTTCTACTTATTTGGCAGGCAGTAGATTGTACTATCCTACTTGTTTGCTCTGAGAAAGCTGCCTCTTGGGTAGGAAATCGATTTTCCTTCATTCAGTTCTGTATGTTCATCTGGCCTACATAACACTGGGGGTTTGCTCACAGCCTTTGCTACTAGGTGTGCATCTTAGATGTTCTACATCACAAGTTTCTAGTTGGGGTGAATATGAACTAAACATATACCAGATGTATTACACCTAAAATATAATAAACTGATTTCATAGTTTTTATGGACCTTTAATGAGCAAAATTTTCTTTATTCTTTCTTGGTTGTAGAAAACAGTCCACAGAGTTCAGGGCAATTGAGCTATCATATTGTGTCTGTGTTAATTAACCATCCTGTAACAGTATCCTGAAGGTAAATTGATGAAAACACAGCAACCAGATAATTTCTATTAAAATAACACAAGTTCCATCCTCTACTGCCTCACTTATGAGTGCTTGCGACAAATTAAGTAATTCAATAATCAGTTTTAAGAGATTACAGTCAACACTAAAGTCTCAAAATTCTCAATGACACAAAGGCAAGCTTTCAATAAAGATTTGAAATGAAATGTTTGAGTTTTCTGCAAGAATGCTCATGATTGCGATTATTCCATAATTTGAAAAAAATTCATTAGTCTAATCTGTCTTTAAATGTGACTGGGAACTCTGCCTGGAGTTAGTTCATTGGAGACATAGAACACAGACCCATATTTAGGTTCAGAAACAGGTTGAGGAAGAAACATACACAAATTCAGATGCCAATAAGACTTGCTTTCAGAATACTGGACTGGGTACTCATTTTCATCTCCAGCGGATCTTCCTGTCCCAGGGATCAAACCCACATCTCTGCATTGGTAGGCAGATTCTTTACCGCTGAGACACCAGGGAAGCCCTTGATAGACTCTACTGTAGTAGTAATAATACATATTAGTATTTTACAGATATGCTGAACATATTATTTTCTGTGACTGAAGTGATAATTTAGAATCCACTTCTTGCTCAGAGTAATAAATTAGAAGATCAATTTCTTTATTCTTTTACATGTATTCATTTCTTCTCAATTCAATTCCAAGTTGACTTTCGGATTATATTTCTACATTCCCTAAGCCTTTAAGAGAACACTAAGGTAATTACAAATTAATATTTTCAGCTTGGCATTTGGTTTAATTTCATATTCTCATTGAATATCTTGATGCTTTTTTAATGTCCTTGTGGTAGCTTGGTTATGGGTACCACTGGAAAATATATGACATAAAATTCAGTTTCTGATGTAATAAGGTTTGCTTCCTTATGTCCTGGTATTTTTTTAAGGGAATAAAAGAAGCAAATTTGGCAAAATATTGTATGGAAAAAACAAAAAGAAAGTAATAATTCTGTTTCATACTTAATGGCTGAGTTCATTTTTAATTAATATTCTTAATATACTGTTAAGTGTTTGTTTCAAATTAGAAGCAACTTTTATTCTGGGGTATTTATATAAGTGCTAATTTTAAAAATACTCTAAAGAAATAATGAAATAGACTGACTTCATTAATTTTCAATAAACATTTTTCTTGGGAAAGAATGCATTTATCAGGAATTCTATGATATCAAATCATACATGTCAAAGGAATTCAAAATAGGAAATAGATTCTTCTGCCCTGAACTCTGAGGATCCTTTTATACTGAATGAATTACTTAGAGTTACCAAGTAATCCAAAAGTGCCAGCAGAATATTTTACAAAGATTTAATTTTGTATAACTTTGACTCTGAGAATGTTATAACGCAAGCCTTTATACATACTGATACTCGAAGAAGTGAAGTTGCTCAGTCGTGTCTGACTCTCTGCAACCCCATGGACTATAGCCTACCAGGCTCCTCCGTCCATGGGATTTTCCAGGCAAGAATACTGAAGTGGGTTGCCATTTCCTTCTCCAGGGGATCTTCCCGACTTAGGGATTGACCCAGGTCTCCCGCATTGTAGGCAGACACTTTTACCATCTCAGCCAACAGGGAAGTCCCAACCAGTATACTGATAGTGGTTGATTTTAAAAAGTATTCAGTAGCACATGGGATTTTTTTCATTATTCAATACCTAGACTTGAGGTGGGGGGCATTTTTGTGCATTTTAATTACTGAGATTCTCTCATACAGTTGAATCCCTTGTTGGTCGTGTCCACAGTTATGTTAAGGTTTGACTGACTAACTCTCATGTACAGCAGTTTATGCTGGTTGTTGGCTGGCAGTTAAGCTGGGACCATCAACAGAAATGCCTACATAGTCTCTCTAATATGTATCCATGCCCCAGGCAGATGTATTTTTTACATGATGACTGGTTTCCCATAGAGTATGTATTCCAGGAGAACTAGTTGGAAGACACAGGGCACTGTCTGACCTAGATACCGAAGTTAGGCAGCATCACTTCAGTCATGTTCTACTGTTTACAACTAAGAGAGTGAACACAGAGCTCACGTTTCAATGAGAAAAGTGTTAAGGATATAGAGGCATGCAACAATGGAGTATGCTTACTTGAGTGAAACTTGACCCAGGGTTTCCAAAGGTCCTGTGGATGAAAAAAATCTTACTGAGAGGTAGGAAAACTGGAGGGAGTAGATGGAAGAGCAGAACATCTTCAATTTAGAGGCAGGAAAATAAAATGAAAGATGAAGTTTAAGGTGAAGAGAGGTCATGTTGAAGGTAGAAAGTTACTGTGGGTAGAAACATGTCTTGATAAAAACAGTTGGGAAGAGCAGGAGAACCTTTAGGCAAATAAGAAGGGGAAAAAAATAAAAGCAGGGGATAAGGGCTTCCCTGGTGGCTCAGGTGGTAAACAATCTGCCTGCAATGTAGGAGACCTGGGTTCAATCCCCGGGTTGGGAAGATCCCCTGCAGGAGGAAATGGCAACCCACTCCAGTATTCTTGCCTGGGAAATCCCATGGACAGAGGAGCCAGGTGGGCTACAGTCCATGGGGTCACAAAAGAGTCAGACATGACTGAGCGACTAACACACAAGGAAGGGGAATCCAAATGAGTTCTGTTCTGTTACCTTGGACAGTAGTTGACTACCTTGCGATGTCACTCTACTTATTTGAATGACTGCTTCTTGCTGTTGTGTACTTCTCCTTGTTGTCTGCTTCTAGAACTCCTGGTATAGACTCAGTTTGGTGTTTCTGGTTAGACTCCTTCTCTAGTTTGAACAGTTGTTGTTTTCCTTTAATTGTGAAACATGAATGCAAGATTGAACAATCTACAACTTGACAGGAGTTTTAACAGAGTAAACTGGTATAAACTCCCTTCCATCTGGGATCGAGGTTGGTTTTCCAATGGTGGAAATTATTAAATCTGGTATTTAAGAATACCGGATCACATATTTATAAGTCATGTAAAGGATAATTAGGAAATTCTAAAGGGAAGGCATCTTTGAGAAGATAAATAAAATTGATAAACCTTTAGTCAAACTCAAGAAAAAAAAGTGAGAGGGCTTAAATCAATAAAGTTAGAAATGAAAAAGGAGAAATTGTAAATGATGCCTTATAACTGGGCTTCCCTGATAGCTCAGTTGGTAGAGAATCCACCTGCAATGCAGGAGACCCTGATTCGATTCCTGGGTCAGGAAGATCCCCAGAGAAGGAAATGGCAACCCACTCCAGTATTCTGGTCTGGAGAATTCCATGGACTGTATAGTCCATGGGGTCACAAAGAGTTGGGCAAGACTGAGTGACTTTCACTTCACTACAAGTGACACCACAGAAATGCAACAGATCATAAGAGACTATTACAAGCAATATATGCCAATAAAATGGGCAACCTAGAAGAAATGGACAAATTCTTAGAAAGGTATAATCTTCCAAGACTGAACCAGGAAAAATAGAAAACATGAACAGACCAATCACAAGCACTGAAATTGAAACTGTGATTTAAAAACTTCCAACAAACAAAAGTCCAGGACCAGATGGCTTCACAGGTGAATTCTATCAAACATTTAGAGAAGAGTTAATACCTATCCTTCTCAAACTATTCCAAAAAACTGCAGAGGAAGGAACACTCCCAAACTCATTCTATGAGGCCACCATCACCCTGATACCAAAACCAGACAAAGATGTCACACAAAAAAAGAAAATTACAGGGCAGTATCACTGATGAACATAGATGCAACAATCCACAATAAAGGGAAGGCAGTCTTCATTTGCTGATATAGGACTGAGGATATTTTTTTAACCCTTGAGAGTACCTAAAAGTATCAGATTGTATCAGGTTAGAATCCTCTGCAAGCCAAGATGAATAAGGCATCCTCATGGGCCTCCCAAGATAACTTTAAATGGAGATAGTTTATACATAGATAGGGGTGAAATTCCGAGAGTCATAAGAGCAAGAGGAATCTCTCATGGCTACAATGAGTTCAATTCTTCAAATAATTTAGCTAGCTTGGTCTTGAAGTACTGTTGTCTCTTTCTATGATGCCTGATTACTGAGAATGGGAACAGCGGTGGAGACTTTGACTAATGTGCGCTGCCTTTTCAATTTTCTATATAACTCTGACAATGAAATGTGATCTGTTACTAGATACAGTAGAGGGGAAGAATCATTCTACAAAAATTTTGGCTACCGATGCTGCTGAGGCATTGTGGCAGAGACAACCTGTAACCACTTAGAAAACATGCAGATTAGGGTGAATATGCTTGGGCAGCCTTGTTCTTCTGTAAATGAAGGAAGGTCTGGTGGGAGATGATCTACTTCCCTTCCTTGCTCTACAAAAGACACACAGTCTTTCCAAGATTATGTTTTTGTCATACGAAGCAAGAGGAAACTACTTGGTTCAATAAAAGCTAAAGGGTCCAAACTATTGTGTGTCTAATATAATCAGCATCTTATCCTTTCCATGGGAGGTCATATCATGTAAACTACACATAATGACTTGGGCAACAGACTTAAGAGCCATCAAGGGACCATCATGGTGCTACTATAGCCTATTTGAGTAGACTGAACATCCCGCTTTTCCCATCCAGCCCTTTTTGAGTCTGAAGCTGTTACATGAGTCGTGCAGATATTGGTGATTATTTACTTGGGAGTCATTCTAAAGAATTTGTTTCCCTCAAGGAAAACTGAGTGATTCTACCAGGCAGGGCCTTGAAACAGAATGCAGGGTCATCATCCCAAGGCTTGGAAACCACTTGAGTATCTTAGGTGGTATGGGAAGGCTGCTAGGTTAGCATATTTATCAGTCAATTTGTCTTGCTGGGCTGTGTTTGAGATTTTTTTATACTATGCCCTTCAGTTTTAACTATAGCAATATGCTGGGACAATAACAATGCTTCTAAGCATTCTATTATTTCGAGTCTATTTTGGACTGGGATACCAGCTGCTGTCATGAATCCTTTCTATTTCTATAACATGCCAAGACCATGTACTACCCTAAAGGCACAGCAGCTGTCAATGTAAATGTTAACCTTCTTTCTCTCTGCTTTTATGCAAGTCTGAGTGATATCAATTAATTCAGCCATCTGAGCTGATTTAACCATTAGCATGGCTTCATATTCAAGAGATGTGCATTCATCAAGTTGGAAGGTTCCATACTCTTCCTGGAGGGAGGTACCATGGATATAAATAATGAGATCAACTTGGGAGATGGAGTTTTCTGACAAACCTAACCTAAAAAAAGATAGTTATTTGGCATTACTGAAGCAATCTTGGGAGATTCTGTCAGTACATAAAGCAAACGAGATGGCAAGGTTAAGTTTCTGACAGGAATGTGTGG